>NC_034591.1:5283051-5324344 GCF_900095145.1 Mus pahari
AGAGAGAGAGAGAGAGAGAGAGAGAGAGAGAGAGAGAGAGAGAGAAAGTATATGTAATTTTAGAAAGAAAATGCTACAATAAAACACAGTGTTGTGTATAATAATTTAAAAATTTTAAATGTCAAACGATGATGACTAACTATGTAGAGTTGTGGTAATAGTATCTTTGAGACTTTTATATTTTTATTTTTGTATATATGTATATATACATACATATATACACATACACATATATACATATACACATATATGTAAATATATACATACATACATGAATATACACCACACACATACGTATATACATGCATATACATTACAAATGTGTACACTTATGCCAAGGTACCCATGTAAAACTCTGTGGTCCCAGGGACTGAACTCAATCATCAGACATAGCAGCAAGCACCACTCCCCACTGAGTCATCTCACACACTGACCCTAAGTCTTTGAAAAAATAAAAATGCTATGTCACAACCTTGCCCATCCATAAGAGGTCAAATGTCATCTGGTTCCTATCAGTATCGCTGTGCAGGTGGGCATGGAATTCAGTATCATCTCAGTTGGTAAAGATATATGTATATGTATATATATATATATATATATATATATATATATATTCTATCTATCTATAATCTTATAATATATATTGCAGTACACAAGCACATAGGAAACAAAAATATCATGAAACAATATTCAATATTGGTAAATATCATGCACTATTGTATTCAGTTCTATGCTCCATTCTTAAAATTCTAGGTGTCAGCTTCTCATTGATTTCATCATCCTACATTAATGCATTCTTAAGACAATCCTAAATGAAAACCAAGGTTCTTGTCATGTAGAAAGCATCTGGGAGAGGGCACCACAATTCTAGCTAGAGAACACCATCCTGGGGGCCTGCCATTGGAGAACAAGTGAAGGAATGTTGAAGCTGTAGGGATAGACAAATGGACCAGGAATGGGCACCTAACCCAGAGTAGCTAGTCTTAATCTTGCTATCAGAAATTCCGGCCCTGTTATAGAATGATGGGCTCCACCAGACTCAGTGCCCTGTATAAGTAGAAAGTACTGCAAGCCTTAGTTAGTTGGTAAAGTAGGAGAAGATGAATACCCTCAAGGTAGGAATGGGATGGAATGGAGGAAAATGCACTGGGAGAGCTGTGTTTATGACAGAATGGTGGTATGAGTATGTGTGTTTCACAAGTAATCTTTTTCTCCTGTAAATAAATGAATTCCAATGTTTTTTTAGTGCAGTGAGGATTTTTAAGAAACAAGACTGTTGAGGTACACCTGGCCTGCTAGTATGAAGCTGAACAGTCCTCTATGGTAGGGATGGGGAGGATTATAGGAAAGATGACTCAGAGGAAAAAAGAAAAAGAAAACAAATTGGGAGGGCTGTCCAGTGAGTACTGCAGCAGCCTAGAGTTTAATTCTCATAGGCTTTGTATACTTTATGGTGTCATGGGAAACAAAGTCCTGAGCTAGCAGAAACAATGGCTGATATGCATTGGATATCTGTTCCCAGCTGGAAGTCTCCCTATTCTTTTCACCGAGGTTAATAGAGTGTTCAGACCCTCACCTTGAATGGTGTGTCAGGAGGCCAGGAAATCTGCCAGCAGCCCCCAACCTGCCTTGACTCTGCCTGGCAGGCAAGCTTCCACAGAATTAGACAAAATGGCTCCTGACATTAAAGACAACTGCTCAAGGTTGCCAACATACCTAGAAAATGTCCCAAGATTTTTGCAACAAGGAACTTTGGCTACAAGGAAATTTTGAGACAAGTATCCTGAAGAATGATTTACATATGGAGCCACCCCAGCAGGGTAGAGAGGCCAGGGCCTCCTGGTCTTGGAGGCTGAGTGTAGCTGAGGTAGAGGAGAGCAGAGAGCAGAGCATTCTGTCAAAGGGCTCACACATTTGAAAGAACTCAGTGGAGACTTTGTGATTTTTTTTTTACATAAAAAGTATGAAATGTTTGTTATGTAAAGAGGTATAATTTGTGTTGATTATGAAGTCTGGCAATAAAACAAATGCATATTTATAACTAAGTGTTAAAAACTAGAACATGAGTAATATCTTTGAGAGTCTCACATGACCCTGAATCTGTCACAGTCCTCCACTTCCAGATGGCACTTTGGACTTTCATGTTAATGTTTCACCTATGGTGTAATGAAATGTAGATGCACCCTCTACAATAGGAATCTCACAACCACAGTACAGGGCAGCCCCGATCTAATTTATAATGAGAGTCAGCATATAATGAGAGTAAAAAGGCAACTTCAATGTATATAACATAATACTAATACTTATTTAGATTTATTAGCCTTGCACAAGGGGGTTGTGAATTTAAGAAATGCAAAGCCTTTGTCTTTTGATGCTGCTAACATTGCAAATGATATTCTAAAAAATTACGGGCCATTTTTTCTTCATGGCCCTCGTTTCCACCTCTCTTATTGGGTATAACAGGACTTGGCTTTATGATCCTTCTTACAGCATGTCTGTTAACTGTTTTTGGGGAGGAATCATCAGAGCTTTTATAGATGTCAAAGCAGAGTTACACAAATCAAGCTCTAGAAGAAGAGAAGTCTTTCCTAGCAGAAGTTGGTAGTCAATGATGGGTAAGATTATCTTGAAAACTTTCTAATTTATAGTAAGATAACCTTCTCAACCTAAGACAGGCCACGGATACAAGATTATTCTTGTGCCAATGACAGGTAAGAGCTGTGTTTTTAGATGGCAACCTAAGACAGGTACATCTTTCTGTTCTGTGACTGATAAGATGTGCAGCTCTTTTTTTTTTTTTTTTGGTTTTTCGAGACAGGGTTTCTCTGTATATCCTTGGCTGTCCTGGAACTCACTTTGTAGACCAGGCTGGCCTCGAACTCAGAAATCCGCCTGCCTCTGCCTCCCAAGTGCCACCATGCCCGACTGATGTGCAGCTCTTACAGATAAAAAGACAGGTAAGATTCTCTCAGAGGTGGATCAACCTAAGACAGGGCATGAATGCTAGTATTCATGTACTGATGACAGATAAGATCCACACCTCCTGAGGGGATGCCTAAGACAGGCACAGTCTTTCTGTGCCAATAGCTGAAACAGCTTTGGCTTATATAGATTAAAAAAGGGGGTGTTGGAGACATGTAGAGAGCATATCTAGAGATAACTTTGGCTGACTTCTTGCTTATGATTCATCCTGAAAGAGTCTACTAACATCTGTCTTTTGTTTGAATTAAGGCATGCGTTATATTCTGCCAAGTTCCTCAGTTTACACATATGTCATTGAGAGACTGTCCAAGCCTGAAGGAAATGGCCTTAGTCAAACATAGATGCTATGTACCATAAAGTCACCATGTAAGCATTTGCAGTCATTGTTTCCTGGAATTGGTCATGCTTTCTGTTGCTTGCCTTTAAAAGATACTGAGGAAGTACACTCACTGCTGGAGTGGTATTGACCAGCAGTCCTCCCATATCTGTCTCTTGCATCTTCTTTCTGCCTTTCCTATAATCCTCCTCACTGACCCAGTCATGGTTTTCACGTTGACTGACCAGCAGACTCTGAAAACATCTTTACCACATGAACTCTGGGAAGATGTAAACACTCCATCTCTCACAGTTAAGAAAATTTTGTTGTTTCACAAAACTTTTCTCAGGCTCCTGAAACTTAAGAACCCTCTACCTTATATATCAAAGCCCATCATTGGTTGGTTTTCTCATCCTCCACCAATTCTGGGTAATGTCTGATCATCTTGATCTGTCCTCAGCAAGAATCTATCCCAGTTTATAGCTGCTTGATCTATTTACTCCTGATAATACCACTTGGTGAATTTCTATTCACTGAGCTACAGTCTGCTCCTTAGCTGTAAATCCCTACTTCACAATGCATTCAGAACTGAGATTGGTCTTTCTCTCCCATTGAAGAACCCCTTTATTGGTATACTTAATTCAGAATAAAATTTCCCTCAGTTTGTGATTGAATAATCTTCTACAAGTGTTTGGGTTGGGAGGGCTAGAGGGGCTGGACATTGAACTCAAGACTGTATGTAGTGTAGGCAGCAAGCAATCTACCTCTGCTACATCTTCAACCCTTGGTGTATGGTTTCTTTCACACAACCACAATCACAGGTTTGGGGTGACAGATCTTTGAGGAGATCACAGTGTCAGAAGTCCTGTTGGTGAAACAAGGTGTTTGCATTAGAGATTTAGAGACTGTACTCATATTGGTCTTAAAAATGGGATGAGAAAACAGCATACCGGGGGAAGGTGGATAGATGGAGTTCCTCCCCTCCTGTATTCTCAGAGCTAATAACTTGTCCCCAAATAAAGCTCAGGAACAGATGTTTGCTCTCACTGCAAAGCCACAGGAAGTGGTGCTAATATTTTCACTGCTAAGAAGACAAATAACTTAAGGAAAAAAGTATGAATACAGTTAAACAGATTACAAAATAATTTCTCTTTAAAATTTGTGTGTGTGTGTGTGTGTGTGTGTGTGTGTGTGTGTGTGTGTGTGTGTGTAGAGGTCAGAATAGGGAAGCAGCCCCACAGGAGCTGGAGTTACAGGTAGCCACCTGTGAGCCACCTGATACAGTGCTAAGAACTAAACTCTGTAATACATGCTCCTCTCCTGAGGGGGTCTTTGCTAACACGATGGCAGCAGAATGTTGATCCACACGAGGCAAGAAGGAGGCCTGGTTTAATGCAACTCAGTTTATGGAGTTGGTTTAAACTTCAAGAGTCTAACACTGGGCTATATTATTTTAGACATATTTAAACACAGCACAATTTGGACAAAAAATTTCCTGGTGACAAATAACTCAATCTCATGTGTACAACAAAGCTTAAGACCCGACTTCATCAACACTCTTGTAAAGACCAAGTGACATTTCCAGAAAGATAGGTTCTATAGACTCACTGAGAAAGTGGGTGCAAGGTAAACAATGCTTCGGACAAGAGGCTCAGGGAGTTTAGCAGTGACCGAGATGAACGAACTCAAGATAAAGGTCTGGAAGTAGACTGGGTGTGCCCTGACCACACAGACAGGGCAGAAGTCACCAGGTTGTTAACGGCTTCTACTCTCAGCCTTCTGGGTAGAATCCAGGCTATAAATCTCTCCCTTTGGAGAGATGACAAGACATGTTTAACATTCCCAGTGTCCCTAGTGCTTGTCTGTGAGCACAGGAAGCTACAGGCCTCCTACAGACCTTGAAACCTGTTTTGCAATGTTTTATTTTTTATTTTTTAACTAAACAGACAAAGATGACAAAATATTGAGCTTTCACTCTGGGTTTCTTTGTTCCTTTGTTTTATTTTTCTGTATTTATACGTGGTGTGTGGTGTGTTCTCTCTCTCTCTCTCTCTCTCTCTCTCTCTCTCTCTCTCTCTCTCTCTCTCTNTGTGTGTGTGTGTGTGTGTGTGTGTGTGTATGTATGTATGTATGTATGTATGTATGTATGTATGTATGTGCAAGTATGAAGACCAGATATCAATGGGACTTTTCTTCCTCTATTGCTCTCCAACTTAAGTTTTGGAGCAGGATCTCTCACTGAACCTGGAGATCACTCATTAGTTAACCTGGATAGCTTGACCATTGAACCCCAAGGAATCTCCTGCCTCCTAGATGAGATTGTAAGCATGTACCATCACACTCACTTATATATAGATGCTAAGAAACAGAATTCGAGTCCTCGTATTTGAGTATTGAACACTTTACCAACAGAGCCAGCCTCCCAGGTGTTACTGTGCTGCATCTCTACACTTAGGAAGTTAAAGAACTATATTGTCTCTCAGGCCATCTGCAGGCAGCCACAGAGGCTGAGAGTTGGTGACTGTAGCAGCCTGTCATGCTTAGAAGACTGTTTTGGAGCCATCCTTCTTAGTCTGTCCACCCCTTTCTTCAAGCCTTAGGGGTTGGGAATCTGACACATAGATGTCTCACTTATAGCTGAGTACTCCACAGACCCCTTAGTCTCTGCCCTTTGACCGGATTGAACATCACAATATGGCAAGCAGTACCATTTACTTCTTCGTTTCTTCATATTCATTTATATTTCACTATGAATGTTTTTTTTAAGCAGTAAGGTTGTATTGCCTTGTCATCTTAAAAATAAACAGGTGGCATTATCCTAAGAAAAGATGTGTGATTGCTCCATTGTTGTGTCTATTTAGAGAGTAACTGTGGGAAGGCAAGGCTGTGGTTTGGGCTTCACTGTGTTCCTTACTGTGCTTCAGTATAAAAACATGAATTACAATGGAGAAATTGTTTTTGAAAGGGACTTTAAACACCCCTCAACGCAGAGAGGAGGGGAGGGAGAGGAGGGGAGGGAGAGGAGAGGAGAGGGGGAGAGGAGGGGGGAGAGGAAGGGGGGAGAGAAGGGGAGGGAAGAAAAGAGGACTTATTTAAAAGGTCTACTTAAGAGTCTATTTAGCCATATCTGTGAGCAAGGCAGAAAAGAAAGAGGAGACTACAGGGACCTGGGACCTGGGGAAGTCCCTCAGCCTGAGAGACACTTTTCCGGGTGGCTGAGAGTCAAAAAAACTTGAATACAGTTGATGAAGCTAAGATTGTCTGCAGAGATCACAATGCTCTCTTTCCCAAAGGCATTTCAACAACAAATAAACTATGTTTGCATAGACCCAGCTTGTTCTTGCCCTTAAGTCTTATATGTATTCTTCTCTCATCTCTAAATCTTAAACAACATTCCTCACAAAACACCTTGCAACTCCATTTACAAACCTCACAGGGTTAGCGTGCTTAATTGTCCAACCTTATTGAAATTCTATTCTCTGGGCATGAAGCCTGCACCCATGTCTTGCTGTGTACTGTTTTCTCTCTCTCTCTCTCTCTCTCTCTCTCTCTCTCTCTCTCTCTCTCTCTCTCTCTCTCTCTCCCTGCTGAAGTCTAAAGCCTGTACTAAACGTAATGACTTTGCTTTACTCTGAGTAATCCCGAAATTCTTTTCGGTAGCATCGTTCAGGACTTAGCTTACCCCAAGTGGTGTTCCCCAAGGGGTAACTCACATGTTGGAGTGGCCCACAACTGCATCTTTTTAATATGGCTGACAAAGGGAGTGTCTTCAATGAATACATTTTTAAAATCTAGTATTTAAAAAAAAAATCAGCCACTAAATGTCTTTTAGTTGTCTTTCATCCATTGAGGCTGTTCTGGTGAGTAGCCATTCAGAGAATAAAACCACGGCTCACCTACTGTGTTCCGTTTGACTGGAATAACTGCCCTGGGAAAGAAGGGACTTTCCTCCGTGATTGTAAAAGAAACAGCTCTGAGAGCTGTTCAGGGTTATAGTTCTTGCTATTCATCTGCCTCCGAGAGAACCTCCAGTAGAGTCTGCAGTATCCGACTGCAGCAACGGAACAGCACTAAGCCTTAGCTCTGCTCAGTGCCCTGCTGTTTTCTAAGACGCCCATGGTGGAGACGCTAGCGAAGGGTTTGCCGTGCTCTACGTTGTACAGGTTATTTTAAAAAGTAGTCCCTCTGTTCTCACAGCGTGGTTGCACTTTAGATCTGGCTAGGTAATCTATAACCTTTCTTCTTAGAGATAAGGAAACTACCACCCAAGCAGACCCTCCCAGATCAAACCAGAATGGAATCCCCCAGTTATTAAGCTGGCGGCGGTAGAGCGCTTGCCTAGCTCGAGTCAGGCCCTGGCTGGAAAACAAAAATGACTGATGTGCTTTTTCCAAAGCAGCTATATTACTTTCAAGGCTGTGCAGGAGGCTCACAGGCCCTGCCTGCCTTCAGTTGTACAGAGTGTGTATGTACAGGTTGTTGCCATGCCAATATTTACTGCGTCTGTCAATCAGTTCTCCCAGACTGCCTTTTATTTGACTTTTGTATTTTATTTCATGGGGTCCACTAGCCACAATCAGTGCATAAATGCTTCGAGACAATGCTGCTTTTCGGGGAAGACACAGCAGGTAGGTGTGAGAGACAGCAAACCTCAGGCACTTTTCCAGGTTTACAAGCCTTGCATCCTTCAACACCAGGAACAGAGCAGGGTTTGACTGTGACCCTGCCAGTATCCAGCTGCTTGATATAGTTCAGTCACCGGGCAAGATTGTGTGTGGTCAGATGGAGCTGTGGCTTACCTGGTAGAGTCCTTGCCTAAGCATGCATGAAGTCCTGGGTTTGATCCTCAGAACTGTCTCATAAAACTGGAGTGGAAGTGCGTGCACTTGAGGAGGAGAGCCAGAATAATCAGAAACTCAAGGTCATCTTCAGCTACGTGGGGAGTTCAAAGACAACCTGGGCCATTTAAGAACCTGTCTCAAGAAACCAAAACACATCACCACCACCACCACCACCACCACCACCACCACCACCACCACCAATACCACCCATTACCACCCACCAGCAGCAACAACAACAAAATACAATAATAAACAAAAAGCAGAAGAAGAGAACAGATTTCATGTGGCCAGTCGTTCCTCCCCAACGGAATTTTGCACCTGTCACTGACAGGGCTCTGATTTTTCTTTCCCTCTGTTCCCTTTCCTGGCCTCTTCCTTCCTGTATTCACTTCCGTTTCAGTTTCTAAACACTCTTGCCCTTGACTACTGACTCTTGCCCTTGACTACTGATAGGCCGTTGATGTTACACAGATGAATGTCTTTATGAAGAAGAGGTACTTGAAGCCTGCAAGGGTCCAGAATACAGAAACCCTGTCCCCATGGAGTTGGGCAAGCAGCTGGGATAGGCACATGGGATGGGTTTGAAGCAGAACTCCTCTTAGGATTTTTAGGCTTCATCATACAAGTGTGAACACGTGTTCGTTCATCCTGGGAGTTGCATACTTCTAACAATGACTTGGGTTTTTTTGGTGATCAGCACCCATCCTGACGCTGCCTATATACTCACAAAGAGTCAGCTGCTTAGAACAAAAGATCCCATATGGCCCCGGAAACTCAGAGGCATTTAAAAGCAATATGTTCTAAACTAACAGCACAGACTAAACATGTTTTGTTGTCGCTCATCAGAATATGGATTCATAGCTTATAGATGTGAGGGGGTGCAGTAGAGAAAATACTGACCTGACCTCTCCATTATTAGGGGAAGGTCTTAATTGTGAATAAGAGACAGAAAAATAGCCAGAGGTACCTGGAAGAGTCCAGAACAGAGAGAAAGCAAAGTGGACATAGCCAGGGCTAGGGGATCAATCAGGAGAGTGGGAGGGAATTGAGGCAATGACAGGACATACAGAACAGAGCATATGGAGAGAGAGCAAGGAGGTAGCAAGAGACAGAGAGAGGCTGGCAGGAGAGGGGTAGAGAGAAGGTGTGGGTGGACAGGTCATGAGGACTATAAGGAAGCTGTGCAGCGGAAAGGACCAAGGTGGTAGTGTGGACTTTGAAATGCTTACCAGGCATTTGTGTGATATACCAAGGGAGCCTGCAGGCCAGCCTGGGCTGCGATGTGCTGATATATAGAAAGGGCACGTAGCCTTATGTCCTTTCTGCCAAGGTAAGGGAAATGTGACCTCTTTTGGTAGACAAGAACCAGCTTCACGAGTTCCTGAGAAATGCTGACTTTTATCTAAATAATGAAATCCTCGCATAGTTCAGCTTGAGCTGAATTTTGGATATTTGGACCTAGGAAGTTAACGATAGTGTTAACTATGTGCAGGTAGTTTCTTTTATTTTAATTTTCACAAAATTCTACAGGGTAGTGTTTGATAGTTTCAAAAAAAATAAAAAGTAGATTACTAAAGATATAGAAATGTAGTATAGCAGTTATCTGACATTAGCACTGCAGAAAAGACTCCTGTCCGCTAAGTAACAGAGGGCAGTGTCAACAGAGGGCAATTTGGTGTGGCAAGGTTTCATTTTGCTTACATTCCACATCAAAATTCATCATCAAAAGTAATCAGGGCAGAAAAATCACGTATCTCCTACAGGCTGGAGCTGATGCAGAGGAACGCTGCTCATTGGCTTGCTCAGCATGAATTCTTATAGAACTGAGATATGGCCACACCCACAGTGGTCTGAGCCCTCCCACATCAATCTCTAATTTAGTAAATGTCCTACCAGCTTGCCTACAGCCAGATCTTATGGACGTCTTCTTTTCAACTGAGGTTCCCTCCTCTCAGATGACTCCAGTGGGTGTCAAGTTGACATGAAAATGCTCTAGGACACGTACAATTCACCGTGATTCAGCCCACACCACTGCCTTGCCGGAGGATGACCTGGGATCCACAGTCTATACAAGTCCAGTTTTAACCAGTAGCTCTGTATTTGAGCCAAAAATGAGTGTGTAGAGAGCTTTTAAAAATACTGATGTTTGAGCATTATCTCCAGCAATTCTGATTTCATAGGTCTGATGTGTGGCCTTAGGTTATTAAATAGCTTGCCAAATGTTTTAGTATTCAGAATCTAGACCCATTGCTTTCTACCAAGACAGCTCAGCTATTCAATGAAAATGGAAACACAGAGAAGTCTCACCTGAAATGAACAGTTACTTGTATTAATTTCTAAAATTATAAATTGTATGTTTCCTGCCAAGCTGTTGGGATCCAAGGGTGTACGTCTGGAGTATGTATGGTTAAGACTGCAAAGTAGTCTTGAAAGTCTACTCTTGAAAGTCTCTTATGATTATAAGATGTTGAAATCATGTCCAGACATCAAGTTCTCACATGAAAATTCTCCTCAGATAGCCTTTTTATTTCACCAAAGAGAACATGTTTCTGATTGCCCCAGTTTGCTTCTCTTCTGCTGTGATAAAACTTTTTGATCATCATCAACTTGAGGGAAGAAATGGTTTATTTGGCTTACACTTCCACGTTACAGTTTATCATAGAGGAAAAGACACAACAGGAACTCAAAGGAACTGAGAAGCAGAAACTGAAACAAGAGATCATAGAGGAATACTATTTACAGGCCTGCTTTCTCAGGCTTGCCCCCGCCCTGAGGCCTGCTCCCACAGACTTGCCCCACACAGGCCTGCTCTCTCAGGCATGCACCCACAGGCCTCCTCAGGGTTGCTGGTTGCTCCCTCAGGTCTGCTTCCTCAGACTAGTCCCCCTCAGGATAGTCCTCTTCAGGGCTTCTCCCTCAGGCCTGTACCTCAGCCTTGTTCCCTCAGGCCTGTTCTCTCAGGCTAGTCCCCCTCAGGATAGTCCTCTTCAGGGCTTCTCCCTCAGGCCTGTACCTCAGCCTTGTTCCCTCAGGCCTGCTACCTCAGGCTACTCCCCCTCAGGCCTTCCCCTCAGGCTAATCCTCCTCAGGCCTGTTCCCTCAAGCTAGTCCCCCTCAGGCTAGTCCCCCTTATGCCTGCTCCCTCAGGCTTGTTCCCTCAGACTAGTCCCCTTCAGGCCTGCTCCCTCTGGCTAGTCCCTCTTAGGCTTGCCTCCACCCTCAGGCCTGTTCTCTCAGGGTTGCTGGTTGCTCCCTCAAGCCTGCCCCCTTAGGTTTGCCCCCCCTTAAGCTTGCCCCCTCAGGGCTTGCTTATCCACTCTATTTTTCCACACAGTCCAGCTCTACCTTCTTAAGGGTGGCGCCTCATTCAGTGTGTTAGGCCCTCCTACATCAATTAGCAGTTAAGAAAGTGCCTCACAGACATGGCCAAAGGCCAGTCTTACCTGGGCACTTCTTTAGTTGAGGTTCCCCATTTTCAAGTGGCTCTAGGTTGGTGTCTAGGTTGACAGCTGATGCTAATTTATGACCCTGACACACCTCCTAAGGGAATTATACATACTTCCCTAGGGATTCCTTGGCCTAAGCATTCAGCTCTTCCCTCAGCTTCAAGGAAAAGTTGAAGTCTAATATTTTCCTTGTACTAGGTAGGTGCCATGTTCAAGGAAGGTTGAGAGGGACAAGATGGCTGTGTAAATAAGAGTTCCACAGCGGATGCACAGAGAGCACAAAGCATCTGAGGGGACATCAACTCAGTGAAAGGTTTTTGTTTGTTTCTTTCTGGTTGAAAACAACACTTTTAAAAGTCTTGACACAGAAAATATATACAGGGTGAGACTTCTATGATAATGAGATGTCATGGAATCTAAAAATATGAGATAGGTGGGCACGTATCTTATTTTGGTGGGGGGAGATCGAAAGAGGTTGTTGGGGACCCAGGGAATTCCCATATGATGGCTTCTGTCCTCGTTTAGTCTTTAGGCGTCTGAGTCATCTGCTGAATGGAAAGTGCCCAGAGGCTAAGTAGAAGATGTGCCAGTGAGATTCCTGGAAAGAAGCCGTGTCTGCAAAGCCCGAATGACTGATTAGGACTGCAGTAACATGGAGAGGTTAGAATGCTGCTGGCCCTGACACTTAATTATCTTATCTCAGGGAATTAAGGCTAAGCTTTGGCCATTGGAATAGCCATACCTTACTCAGCTCTGTGTCAGAACTAATATCTTATAAGGAATAGACACATTCCATTTGGAACCTACTAACTTAGCAAACCACTAGCTCTATTAACCCAGACACTAAGAATGTCACCAGACACCATCTGAACCCTCGGAGGGAGTTCCCTGTAATTATGCGCCCACCTCTCTGATGTGTTTTAAACTTGCTTTGGCCCATGGCTTTCTTTGTTCTGTAAAACTACAAAACTCTCATGGAACTGCTTGCACAGTGGAACATGGAATTTGGGGTTAACTTATATCCATGCTCCCAAGCCCTGGTCACTCAAATTTGGCTTTAGAATAAATAAATTATCTCTTTAATCACTTTGAGGTGAGGGTTGGTTTTGTTTCTTTGTTTTTGTTTGTTTATTTGTGTTGTTTTGTTTTGTAAAGAGTTGCTTATGCAATGCAGGAATTCCACGTGTCTTTAAGCACACAGTTGAAGCTGGCTGTCTGATCAGGGAATGCTAAGCTCTCCATCTTTAATGGATGTCTGGCCACAAATGCCGAGAAGAGGGGTTACTGTTTCAGGAGACTTTATGCACACGCGTGCATAAAGCAAAACAGAAAAGGGAACTGGAGACCTGTGGGAAGAGAAAGCACAGTGATAGAACAACGCCTGATCTCAATCAGAAGAAAGTGAAACCACCATGCCTCCCTCAGGTGCCACCAAAGGATCAGAGACAGGCTGACATGGGTGGGAGCGAGCGCTGGGAACAGACAGGCTGAGAGTCTGGGTGTTGACAAAGTTCAAAATGTGCAAAACATACAGCAGAGACACAATGCGGATCAAGATTCAGAATGCAGACCAAGAATCAAGGAGCTGAGGTGGTGGCAGCTGCGGCTGCGGCAGCAGTGGTGGTGGTGGCAGTGGCAGTGGCAGTAGTTGTGTGTGTGTCTTATATGGGGGTAGGGGCTGGGGGTGGTGATGATGTGACCTTAACCCATTTTGTAACAATGAGGTAAGTGATTTGCAAGCTTTGTATATCTGACTCCTCAGGAGAGTTAGTAACAGCAAATATAATTCATTCGCTCTAAGGTGAGACTGGAATTTCTGTCTGTCTTCTTCATTTTTATTTCTGTATTAAGTGGATCTGTGAAAGGACCTTTTCATGCAAGCATATAATACTCTTCCAGCATAACCCCATGCCCCACCCTCTTTTCTTTCTCCTCCCTTTTTCCTGTTCTCAGTCCCCTTCATTCCCCTAGAGAATTCCGGCTCTACTTTCTTGTCGTCTGTACATACATGATTTTATGTATGCATACAATCTAGGGCCATATTTCCTGAAACTGGCCTGAATCATTTCAGGTACTTACCTTCAGTTGCAGTCATTTGCATTGAAATAGCATAACTTCGAGGAACACTCCTCCATTGCTGGTGGGATTGCAAGCTTGTACAACCACTCTGGAAATCAGTCTGGTGGTTCCTCAGAAAATTGGACATAGTACTACCGGAGGATCCAGCAACACCTCTTCTGGGCATATACCCAGAAGATCCTCCAACTGGTAATAAGGACACGTGCTCCACTATGTTCATAGCAGCCTTATTTATAATAGCCAGAAACTGGAAAGAACCCAGATGTCCCTCAATAGAGGAATGGATACAGAAACTGTGGTACATTTACACATTGGAGTACTACTCAGCTATTAAAAACAATGAATTTATGAAATTCTTGGGCAAATGGATGTATCTGGAGGGTATCATCCTTAGTGAGGTAACCCAATCACAAAAGAAGTCACTAGACATGCACTCACTGATAAGCAGATATTAGCCCAGAAACTTAGAATACCCAAGATACATTTTGCAAAACACAAGAAAACCAAGAAGGATGACCATCGTGTGGATACTTCATTCCTCCTTAGAATAAGGAACAAAATACCCATGAAAGGATATAGGCACTGAGACAAAATTTAGAGCTAAGATGAAAGGATGGACTATCCAGAGACTACCCCATCCATGAATCCATCCCATCATCACCCACCAAACCCAGATACTAATGCACATGCCAGCAAGATTCTGCTGAAGGGACCCTGATATAGTGGCCTCTTGTGAGGCTATGCCAGTGGCTGGCAAACACAGAAGTGGATGCTCACAGCCAGCTATTGGATGGAATACAGGGCCCCCAATGGAGGAGTTAGAGAAAGTACCCAAGGAGCTGAAGGGGGCTGCAACCCTGTAGGTGCAACAACAATATGAACTAACCAGTATCCCCTGAGCTCGTGTCTCTAGCTGCATATGTAGCAGAAGATGGCCTAGTCAGCCATCATTGGGAAGAGAGGCCCCTTGGTCTTGCCAACTTTATATGACCCAGCACAGGGGAAAGCCAGGGCCAAGTAGTGGGAGTGGGTGAGTAGGGGAGCAGGGGCGGGGGGTGGGGTATAGGGAACTTTCGGGATAGCATTTGAAATGTAAATAAGAAAATAATAATAATAATAATAATAATAATAATAAACAAATAGCATAACTTCATTTTTCTTTACAGCTGAAAATAATTCTTTGTGTTGTACAGGCTACATTTTCTTTACCTGTTTCTCTTTTGATGGGCAGTTCGATTGCCTCCATAACTTAGCTACTGGGAATTGTGATGCAGTAAACGTTGATGGGGAAGAAATTAATTTCTCACAAGCTATCACGCTAACATGACTTATCTGGAGCCGCCACACTGAGTGCCAAGACACTGCACTTCCTGCCGTTGACATCCATGTAATTCTCTCTTCTTTCCAACACTCAACCATCATGTGCTGAAAGGAGTCAATTTTAAAAGATCTTAAAAGATAATGTTTCATCTGATCCCTGACATTATCTGGTGGGGAGGTGGAGATGGAATGCACCTAACTAATGCACCTAAGAATCAATACCTAATCTGTACTGAGCTAATCGAAATTCGTTGTGAGAAGGGACATAGGTAAAGCTCTGTGGCAAAACACTTTGCTTGCCAAGCCTGAGGCCCTGGGCTTCATCCTCAGCACCAAGAACAAGATGAACAATTCCAAAATTTGTTTATGTGTGTGGCTCTTTGAGTAAGAATGGTCCCTGTAGGCTCATATATTTGAATGCTTGGTTCTCATATATTGAGAACCAGACATCCACATATTTGAATGCTTTGGTTCTCAATTGATGGTTTACACTGCTTGCAAGATTAAGAAGTGTGACCTTTTTGAATAGGTGTGTCCTTGAGGGAGGAGGTGTGTCACAGAGAGTGGGCTTTGAAGTTTTTTTGGAGGGGAGGGCAGGGCTCAGATTTCAAGACAGGGTTTCTCTGTGTAGCCTGGAACTGTGTAGTTCAGGCGAGTCTGGAACTAAGAAATCCAATTTCCTCTGCCTCTTCAGTGGTGGGATTGAAGGGGTGCACTATCACTAGCTCTTGTCTTTCAGGTTTTAAAACCTCTGGCAGGCCAGGCCCTTCTGCCTTCTGCCTTCTGCCTTCTGCCTTCTGCCTTCTGCCTTCTGCCTTCTGCCTTCTGCCTTCTGCCTTCTGCCTTCTGCCTGTGGGTCAGGATATCGCTAGCATTCAGCTACCTCTCCAGCACCATGTCTGCCTCCATGCCATGATGATATTGGACTAACTTTCTGAAACTATAAGCAGGTCCTCAATTAAATGCTTTCTTTTACAAACATTGCCTCTATCATGGGGTCTCTTTACAGCAACAGAACAGTGACTAACACAATATGAATTGAAGTAGAAATCACATTGAGCCTGCCAATAGTGAGGCACCATAATATAGGTCCATTTCCCCCAAATTTAGCACCCAAAAGTGAAAGCCAAATGGGGAAGTGTGGGAGGAGTTGACATCATGAGAAGACTGGAATTTAAGGGGAAAAAGGTAGCAGCATTTAGAACATTGGTGACCCAGAGAAATAACTATCTGTGAAGCAACGTCATCACCTCTGAGTCAACCTTTTTCCCAAGCCCACAGGATCTGGCCTTGACAGCCTGCCTCCTTGCTCTTCTCCTTTCATAGTCTCCTTTGGAGTCTTGAAGCCTTCTCTCAGGAGGCTTTTCCCCTGTCACCTGATGCACACACCATCCAGGACTATCATTCTAGCCAGATTAGCAGAATCTTTAGCTGCTGGGATGTTTCCAAAAGACTGTCATAGCTGGGCTTGTTGACTGT
The DNA here is from genome assembly GCF_900095145.1 of Mus pahari. NCBI lineage: Eukaryota > Metazoa > Chordata > Mammalia > Rodentia > Muridae > Mus > Mus pahari. The sequence continues at coordinate 5,299,515 of NC_034591.1, forward strand.
TTACTTGCCCTCAAAGGAGCAATGGTGTGGAGAGAGGGTCTTGAGATCCTCACCTGAGTAACCAGCCATCTCTCCCACACAGTTGTATATGATTCTGCCCTATTTGCACACGGACTAGACTAGGTAGGACTACTGAGGGAAAGGTTAGAGGATACAGGTGGGGAAGAAGAGGAGGAAGGAGGCTCCATTTTCACAGCCATGGGGAAGCCACCATCACTACCGAGTGTAGACCTTTCATTCATTGTGGCTACGTCATGGTCATTTGTGCTCTTTTTTGTAACTCCTCACCCACTGTAGAAGTCTAATAAACTCATTGGTTTCCTAGGGACACTTTGGTAGAATTGTATCTCAGTTTATCATTGGGACATCAGTAGAAAGGGTTAGACATTGTGGATGTCTCACCAGGGAAAGAATTTTAGCAACATCAGATTTGTTAGTGTATTATGTCTTGTGGGGAGCACATCTGGAGTTAACTTTGGCTGGTTTGTGATTAATCATGAATGAGTCTGCCGATATCTGTCTTTGTTTTTAGTTAAGATGTGCTTTAAATCCTCCCAAACTCTTCTGCTTATGCATATGTTCTTGAGAGACTGTCCAAGCCTGAAGGAAATGGCCTTAGTCAAACATAGATACTATGCCCCATAAACTCCCCCATGTAAGCATTTGTGATCATTGTTTAATTTCCTGGAATTGATCATGCTTTCTGTTGCTTGCCTTTGAAAGACACTGAGAAAATACACTTGCTACTGATGTGGTATTGACCAGCAGCCCTCCCATATCTGTCTCTTGCATCTTCTTTCTGCCTTTCCTATAATCATCTTCACTCTGGCAGACTCCAGGAAGTAGTGCCCAGTGTGAAGGCTCGACTACTGGGGACACAGTGAAGGACACTGGTGGAAATGGAGTGCTCAGGAAAAGTGGAAATGTTAGCAGTATTGAGTAACTTTCAAGAGTAAATAAGAAGATGTAGAAAAGAGAACAAGGGAGCTCGAAAAAAGCAAAAGACAGGAAAAAATTAGAGAAGAAACATGAAAAAGGGAAAATGGAAATGGCTGTATGCTCAATTTGTGTATCTAGCCCTCTGGATTGATGAAAGATGTTCTGTGCCTTTGAACCCAAACCTATAGCTTTTACTAGGTCTCAAAGGCGTGAGCCTACTCTTGTCTAACGAACACCTGTTGACTATATTTCTAAAATATGGATTTCAATACAATGGTAAATACTAATGTACAACATTTTGTAAATTAAAGTTCACATAAACTTCAGGAAATCAAGAGTCCTAAGACTTGGACCGTCCTGTCACATATCAAATGGATAGTAGATAAGTACACCTGCCTGTTTTCCCTTAGTCTTGGGATTTCTTACCTTCCCCAATTACTAGACAATTCTAATTTCTGTTCCTAGTCTGTATTTGTCTCAGCAGATTTTCACCTGGCTGACAGACTCCATCCAGGGATCACCTGTGGAGCTGCTGAGCTCTGGACCTGCTGATGTTAACAAGTCCAGCCGATGTGATCGTTCCCTGTCTTTCATCCGAATCAGCTAATCAGATGCTCCTGATAAATGCCCCATTCATTGCTCAGCCTTTGCTTACCGTTTCAGCCTTCCTGGCCCCTTGCAACATCTTAATGTCATCAGTAAGTAGATACAGAAGAGAGATGGACATCCATTGTTTACAGGCTGAAATGCTAGGTCCAAAAGGAACCCCGTTGCATGCACTTTAAAAACAACCCCATGTCCCTTGTCAGGTTTTTTAATGGCTTGTGTATTTTTAATGGCCTTATGTGTTGATGATTGGGCAAATGAATTTTTCTATGTCTGGAGATTTGTTTAATGTAATCTGTGACAATAGCACTGTTAGTAATTGTATGGGTCCAGATTAAATGTAATTTGCTATGGCTGTAACTTGACTAATTGTGTATCTGTCATTGTACAAGGAATTTCATCAACCTTGATTTGTTATGCTTACAGTTAATGTTTCCAAACCTTGGTATTCAGAGAGAGTCTTACAAGTGTTGGTTGAAATTCATAAATCTTTTAGTAGACCTAAGAGAATGGTTTTATTGATCATTGCTGGAATTCTTGTTATAGTATCTATTATAGCCAGAGCTACTACTTCTGCATTAGCTTTAGCACAAGAGTTTTATTGATCATCTTGCCAAAAATGTAACAATGCCATGAGCATACAAGGATAGATGGCTAGAACAAAAGATAAATACATTATATGATATAGTGCAGATCATGGGAGAGGAGATACAGGGAACAAAAGTCAAAAGCCATAAGGAATGTCATGCTCAATAGCTATGGATTTGTATTACTCCAAAAATGTATAATTAGAGTCAGCATAATTGGACCAGACTAAAAAGGCCCCTTCAAAGTATTTCACATACTAATGCTTCTTTAGAGTATACTATATATAGTATACTCCAAACTGTATACTATAACTCACCATGGAAGCATTTGTGGTTATTGTTTTAACTTCTTGGAATTGGTTATGCTTTCTGTTGCTTGTCCTTGAAAGACACTGAGAAAATACACTTGCCACTGGGGTGGTATTGACCAGCAGCCCTCCCATATCTATCTCTTGCATCTTCTTTCTGCCTTTCCTATAATCATTCTCACTCCCCCAGTCATGGTTTTCCCACTCACTGACTGGCTGGCTTCGGGAATGTATTCATGTCAAATATTTTAAATATAGTTGACGTCATATATTTCCATTTATTATCATCTTTACTTTTGTTTGTTTCTTTGGTTTGGTTTGGCTTTTCAAGATAGGGTTTCATTATGTAGCACTGGATATCCTGGACCTCAATATGTAGAGCAGGTTGGCCTCGAATCAACAGAAATGCAAGTGACTCTGCCTGCCAAATCCTAGTCCTGTGCAGGACTTTCACTCTCAGCCTTCACACAGGAAGGAGTTCCAGCAAGGCTAGATAACTTGTCCAAGGTCACACAAGCTTGTAGGTGGTGGCTTTGGGTGTGAGGTCAAATGCCATCTATTTTAGAGCTTGTGTCTGTGCATTCTCCTTTTCCTAGATTGTATTTGCTCTGTCTTTTATTTCAGTCTCAAGACTATGCCCATGCTTATGGTTTGACCTGGTGCTGTTCACAAGCCTAAGAAACACAATCCAAATGACCAGAACATTTAATCTATAATCCCACAATTATAATCTCAAAATGCGAAGATGACAAATTTGGAAATATTAAAGGCTGTCTTAGCTAGGGTTTCTATTGCTGTGTATAGTCACCTTTAATTGGGGGCTGTCTTACAGTTCGGGGGCTTATTAAATTATTGTCATGTTGTAAAGCATGGTGGCATTCTGGCAGATATGGTATTGGAGAGGCAGCTGAGAGTTCTACATCTAGATTGGCAAGGCAGCAGGAAGAGAGTGTGACACTGGGCCTGGCTTGAGCATCTGCAACCTCAAAGCCACCCCCAGTGACACACTTCCTCCAACAAGGCTACAGTAACTTCTAATAGTAACACTCCCTATGAGGCTATGAGGCCATTTTCATTTAAACTACCACAAAGGTCAAATTTCGAAAACTGCAGTTCCCAAGGAAAGAGGCTCCTGTATCAGGGGTAGAAAATTTAATTCCAGGAAGAAAGCTGACAGACTTCAGTAACAACAAAAATTTTAGTTTCAAAAACAGGTTGTTTGGGAGCCTGGAGAGATGATTCAACATTTAAGAGTGCTCACTACTCTTGTAGAGGACCTAAGTTTGGATCCCAGTACCGATGGTTGGGTGACTCTCAGCTGCTTGTAGCTCCATATTTAAGGAAATTCACACCCTTTCTGGCCTCCTTGGCTGGGAGCACATATGTGTAAGCACATGCATGCACATGCACATGCACACACACACACACACACACACACACACACACACACAGTTAATAAAATCTTTTGAAATATGTCGTTTATCTCTAACTGGCATGAGAGATGTTTGTGAACCACCATGTAGATGCTGGGAAACAAACTTAGGTCCTCAGCAAAAGCAATAAGCATGCTTAACTGTCTCCAGCCCCTGACATTTTTAGTAGTTTTTGGTGAACCAAAGTAATATTTGCCCGAGGAGCCAGTGAGGTTTCTGGTTTGAAAACAATTATGTACACATAGAACAAGAAGATACCTATACTGTTCAGTCGACAGAATGATTTCTGCCCAGTCTGTGACCTATATATGAATATTCTAAATGCTTCCTCCCCACTCCGATCACCACAGCAGCATAGCAGAGCTGACTATAATTTCCAAATATGTATGTTATCTATTTTACTATAAAAAGTTGCCCATGATATGTTCTCTTGTTTCTCAAATAACTATACTTTAAAAAATATACTTGTATTTAAACTCTTTATTTTTTTCCCAGAATTATATTTCCAGAATTTTGACCTTTCAGAATTTTAGACTTTATGGATTTTGATTACCCATATTTCAAATTTGGTATTATAGCATCAAAGCCTGTCTTTTGGGGTTGTTGACCAAGGCCCATGATTACTGTGTTATTTTGGTGGATAGTTGCTTAGCACACAGCAGATTCTCAAAGTATTGTTAGGTTTTGGTTTTTGGTTTTTGGTTTTTCAAGACAGGGTTTCTCTGTATAGCCCTGGCTGTCCTGGAACTCACTTTGTAGACCAGGCTGACCTCGAACTCAGAAATCCGCCTGCCTCTGCCTCCCGAGTGCTGGGATTAAAAGTGTGAGCCACCAGGCCCGGCGTTAGTTTTTTATTATTTTGAGACAGGGTCTTACTACTTAGTCTAGACTGTCCCTGATGTTTAAAGGATTACAGCTTAGTGCGTCAAAAATATTTTTGTTGAATGAAACTGAATATAAGTACGTAGGTGAATTAATTTGTAGGGCCTTTTAATGTGACTCTTTAAATAGAACCTTTTAATAGAAGTGGGTGCTGGATATGTAGTATTGCTGTTGTTAAGGTAAAGTCGCGAGTAAACAGCTAATTTGTAACACGTGTTATGATTGGACGATGGGGATACGTATAATACTTACGTGTACTCAGCGCTGCCAGTTCGTTGTGGTTGTTATCCCATCCCTTGTTCTAAACTGTTGCGTGGCACTGGAACCCGTGTGTAGATTCTAAGCGTTCGTGGCTGTACCACTTAGCCTAGAGTCTCCTGCACACTAACACTTTCAGAACTTTCTTGAATCTAGGTATTAGTGTCAGCCCAATCCTATTAGTGTAGTTGTTTGGTTTTTAGCTTTTAAGAAGAACTTCAAATGTAGACCGACGGTACCTGTGCGGCTTGTCCACTTCCATCCACCTCTCTAAGCCCCAAGATTCCAAAGAGGCCCAAGATGCGAAGCTCTGGCCTGTGGCAGCAAACGTGTTTAGTCAGCACCCCCACTGGACCAGTCAACGAAATACCTAGCACCATTTCTAACTGTTTATGTAAACTAGGACCTCTTATTCTGTAGGTAATACAGAATAAAACACGCATACACAATTGCCTCCGGTACTGTAAAGTGTCCACATCCACACCCTGGAGTGGTCGAAGCAGGTTGACGGTTTTTAAGACGCCAAATTCAAGTCTTGTCTTCAGAACCCTGCTTTAGCTACTACGTGCACCGCGCAGCCGCCAATTGCCAAGAGGCGGAGAAACGCGTAGCGGCGGGGACCCGCGCCTGGGTGGGACGACCCGCACCTCTGTAAATAAAGCTCTGCAGCCCAGGCGGCGCCTCTGCCCGTGGGATTGGCTGCCTGAGTCGTGACGCGGTCTGGGCGGGCCCGACCGGTTTGCGACGGTGGCCGCAGGTCCCGGACCGGAGAGCCCAGGGGGGACTCTCCGCACGGCGCCGGGGTGCCGCCGGCGTGTTGGGGGTCACGGCTCGGGGTCGCGGCCGCTGCCTGGATCCGCCGCGCGCGCGTGGCGCGGGACGCCGAGGTCTGGCTTGCGGGCGCAGCCGGGGCTGCGGGGAGCACGGGGACGGGACGCGAGCGGGCGGATGCGGAGCTCTCAGCCGAGCTAGGGTGGTGTGTGCGGGGGCGCCCGGCCCGCAACTTCACTCCCGCCGCCCCGCCGCGCGGGGGACTCGGCGCCAGGCAAACTTTCTCGCTCCCGCGGAGCCCCGGCCGAGATTGGGGGGCGGCGGGCGCGGGCGGGGCGGCGGCCAAGCGCTGTTTTGTTTCCTTTCGCTTCCCGCGGCGGCCGCTGGAGATGAGGACGGCGGGGCTGGGGCGGAGCGGCCGGGGGGGCCTCCGGGAGTGACAGTCGCCCCGTCGGGATTTCCCGCCCTCCCCACCCCTCCACCCCCCCAGGGCCCGGGCCATGCGTGCGCGGTGAGTGGCGGGCACCCGGACTTCGCGAGCTGATGCGGACTCGCTTTTGAGCGGCCGGGGACGAGCGAAGCAGCCCTAAAATGGAGGACTTTGCTACCAGGACCTACGGGACCAGCGGCCTGGATAACAGACCTCTGTTCGGGGAGACGTCTGCCAAGGTGAGTGCGGGAGTGGGCCCCGGGCCAGAGTGCGAGCATCCCGCCTCCCTCCATCCCGCTGGCTCCTTGCAGCCTTCCTGGAGGGTACTTGGAAGTGGGAAGAGCAGGTCCTGCCATCCCGCCTCCCTCTTGGGATGTTTGCCCTGCACTCTGCACCCAGAGCAGCTTGGAGTGGAGAAAAGTTCAGAAAGTTCTGGGCAGTTTGTTGGGAAGCCCTTAAGGAGAGTGAGGAAACCCCACCTTGGAGGGAAAGTCCTGCGAAGGTTGCATAAGCGCACTTTCCAGCTCCACACTTCAGGTGTAAGGCCCCGAGCTTTAGTGGTTTCAGGAGTGCACGAAGAGCCCAGGGTTGCTTCTGATGATGGCTTAACTAGAGTTCTTAAGAGGATGAGGATGTGAAGCAGTTCCATGAAGGTGGATCTTGGCCACAGTCCCAGGAGGTGATCAAACTAAGGGTCCCAGCTCTCAAATAGGCAGAGGCACTACATAAGTCCTTTAAAAGTCTAACAGTTTTCTAGAAGCTTGATTGGAGAGAGCCTCTGGCCCTCTGTCAACAAAAGCCTTTCTCTGTACTTAGCATTAACTTTCTGAAACTTGCTCCCCCACCCTCACCCTCTTGTCTTGGGGACAATCAAGAAGCTCTGTACTCAGCATACAACTTTTTCAGAAGTCAGGGCAAGACTAACCGGCAGCCCCCATCCCCCCCTCCCCCCCCCCCCACAGACTTGTAAATGACATTGGTGACCCTTGACCCCCTGACCCCTGAGAAGAGCAGTAAGCCTTTCAAAAGTTGCTGTGGTTAGTGTAGAGCTGGATTTCTTCTTACCTTGTGGGAAGAGCCTGTACCACACACAGGGAACTTGACAATCATGGGTAATCCTAAATTTGGGAGCTACCAGTCTACCATGAAGATTACTTCCTATTAAATTCCACATAGGTTTTGATTTATCTTGGGGTGCTTTAATAAGACATTTCAAGAGGGATGTCCAGGTTCTTGTAACTTCACATAATCTCAGCTCACCGTGCTTGGGAGCTCAAGTTCAGTAATGTTCCTCCTCTTAATGCAGACATGACTGAACGCTCGTGTGTGTCTATTTGGTGTTAAACGAAAGAAAGCAGTTGGGAATGGGAGATGTGTGCATAGTGTGGAGATTCTGGTGGACATGTCCTGCATCACAGCACAGAGGGCATGTGTTTTGGGTACAGAGATGAAACTGGTCTCATTTATATGAAAAATTTGTCCAGCTGTCCACAAATCAGGCTCACTGTCTCCTGCACATAGCTTTCTGAGCACTGATTAGGAGTCTGGGTGATTCAGGCTTTTAACTTCACAGGCTCTGTAATCCAGCAGCGCTGGGTTTGTGGACTTGTCTGATGCAGGCACTGAAGCTGGCTAAGCTGTCTGAGATAGCTCACTGTGTTCGTTTCAGCACTTGGGAGGCTGGGGTAGGAGGGTCACTTGATCTCAGGTGTTCAAGATGAACCTGAGGTACATAGTGCATACTTGACCCCAAACCAAAACCAGGAGCCTTAAAAGCAAAATAGCAACCCCCGCAACTCCCTGACAAATGTGTAGATATTGAGAAATAATTGATGTTATTGGCTGGCCAGATGCCTACTGCTTGAAAGTTTCCTACCATCCGTCATCCATTTGAAACCCATCCAAGGACATCAGTGTCCAAATATAGCTCTGTTCATGACACACCTGAGTCCAAGTGTACGACAGTGATAATGCCCTGCACTACTTAGGCAGCTGTTCATGACACACCTGAGTCCAAGTGTACGACCGTGATAATGCCCTGCACTACTCAGGCAGCTTCGGGACTTTGCAGCACTGCTTACATAAGGGGAAAGTTAAGAATAATATAGAAGTTTGCTACAACCTGCCTTGTAGGTGGACGGGGCCATTGCATATACATTTCATGGAGTGGCAAAAGGAAAGAGATCCCTGGTGTGATGTGGGGCAAATCATGTTTCTAATAAGTTGAGAAGCCTAATCTGGAGAGACATCTGTGTCTGTGTATAGCAAGAGCTTTATGTGTAGGCCTGAGTGGGGCAAGGGACAGGAATGGAGTCTCAATAATGATAGGACAGGTTTCAGTGCAGCCATTTCCTTGGATGGGAGGAACTGCTGCCGGAGTGGAGAAGTAAGTCTTGGGAATTCCGAGAAATCAATCTCTGTCCCTTTTCTCCTCTCTTGCATGTGAGTGGCTCTGGCTTCCTCCTTTTCAGATTCCAGGAAACTAGACCACAGTAGCCACCTAAGTGGAAACTTGGTAATAGTGAGCTGCTGTTAAACAAGCAGAGAAAATCTCGACAGGGGAAAGGCCAATCTCTTATGACAAATTCTGAGCTTTTAGTGGTCTCATTTCTCTAGGATAACCAACATGGTATGGGCTCTCAGTAGTAGGGGTAATCTCTTAATTCTCAAGGCTACGAGCACTGACGCCCAGACAGAGGGGCGTCCTGAGGGTTTGTGTTTCCTCAGCCCCAGGCAGCAGGCTGGACACTCAGTACTGGTGTTTGTGTTTTTGTTGTACAGCTAAGGAAGTGAACGCCACGGTTTTACTTTTTCAGCTACACGGCCAGTTCTCTGGCAGTATTTTGCCAGTTCCCTTTTGTGAGCTGAACAGTGGTGTAAGCACTGACTTAGTCATGTAGCCCCTGTGGCAGGTTCTCACTTGTTGCCTCTTCCCAGGGAGTTGGGGTGAAGGGTTGCCCCAGCTCAGGTAGTGAGTTTTCACTCTTGAAGAAACCTAAAACCTAGTGGAGCTGGAGAGGCACCCAGGCGGGCAGACCCCAGTGATTTCAACGATGGGAATTACAAATTGATTCTGTTTTCAGTGCTAGGTTTAGGAATAGCTTCAGAGATGGAGCCACTAAAATAGTTCTTGTTTCGCATGAGGGATGACAGAAGGGATGGTGGTCATATTTTGTAAGGAAACTATACCTCATGGATACCTTTGAAAATGTTAGCAGTCTTGGTCGCAGTGTCAGAATGTCATTTTCACTGTCTTAAGCCATTTCTTCCATCAAGGAGGCAGTAAGAGTGCTGTGGATCTGAGGCCAGTCTGAGCTACATCGTGAGACCCTGCTTCAAACAAAACTAAAACCCCAAACATTCTAAGCTCTCTTCCATAGTGCATTCCTTTCAGGTGAAAACCACGCATGGCAGAGAGCAAGTAAGAAATGTCTGATGGTTTTCCACGGCCATGTTGTAGCTTTTGTAGTGTCTAAAACAGGGCTACCCATATGTGGACCACAAGTGCAGGGGCTACATGCTCGCCTAGCAGGCATAAGACTCCAGGTTTCATTCATAACACTCCCTACCCCCATCCCAACCCCAACCACCTATCCAGTTAACCAAAACTCCCAGAAAAGACGTCGGCTCAGCGGTTGAGCACTTGCCTGACATGAACAAAGTCCTGTGTATTTGATCTCTAGCACCAACACCCCCAAACACAAACTAACACTTTCTCTCTCTCTCTCTCTCTCTCTCTCTCTCTCTCTCTCTCTCTCTGCAAAGAAATGTTTGAGCCTTATATGTAATTTAGAATTTCTTTGTAGACCTACCAAAATATTTAGACCCATAAATCCATTGTTTCACATCTCTGTCAACATGTGGTATTAGTCACACCATTTTATTTTCTGTCTTGAAGGGGGTAAAACAATATAATATTTAATTGCTCTAGAATAATAAGTTTTATAAAAATTTAAAAGTTGTATTACTAAGAAAAAATCCATTGTTTCAGGATATTACTAGCATAAATAGATTTTAAAAATGTTTTTGTACTGTCTTTGATGTCAGTGTATGCTTTACTATTGGATTCCATTGCATTTCACATCGGCTACATTTCGGGTACCAAGCACCTACGGCAGATCCCATTGTTTGGACAATGTGCTCAAAAGCTAGTGGTTTATGGTTATGGCGTTTACTTTTTAACTCTGTTTGAGAAATGCCTTCTCTTGCTGTGAGAGTTTCAGAAGCTCAGTGTGCTGGTTTTTCTCTCTGATGCTAGTTGATGAGGGTGGGTGCATATGTAGTACTTTTAACTACTTTGGTAGTGTTTTTCTGACCACTGCAGGAACATTCCAAGACATGGCACTATAGAGCGATTTCTGGTGGACCCAGGGCTCTTTTCTTTGCTCTTCCACCTCCTTTCCTGCTGTCGTGTGAACTAAAACCTGAAGATAGTCCCTCTGTCTAGTCCTTGGTTTTAGAAAAACACTGGTCTCTGCAGAAGAAGGGCGATCAGTTGCCCAGGCTTGGGTGTCACCATTTCTTGACTTCATAATTACTTGCTAGGTATCTTAAATCGGTTTCAATTGTCTAGGCTGTGTGGACCTGGGTGTGATGAGGGAGGGACCGTGATTCTTTGAGTGGGAGAGAGCAAAGCATTTCCCCACAGCTAATGAAGATGGGCAGAGGACAAATCCCACTTGGTGGTTTTTAGATGTGTTCCAGTGATGTTGACTTCGCACAAAGTGTGTAGTTAATCTAAGAAGAGCAGTGATGTCCTGTTACTCATGGTGGAAAGTGAGGCTGGGGAGTTGCTGCAGTGGACTCCAACACAGATGGGAAAGGAAAGGGAGGTTTTCTGCAGAGGTCAGTGGGCTCTGAGGCTTTTGATACTGGTTCTAAGAGCAGGATACTCTTCCTTTGTTCCTCAATAAATAAGCTAGCAGGGAGAAGGGGGCGAAACCAAGATGACTTTCATTAAGGGCAGTGTCCTGCTCAGGCTGTTTGAACTGGGAGTTTGAATGGAAGAGGAGAAATGTAAGATACTCTTCATGTGATTTTTAGCCCCTTTAAAGTGGTTGATTGATTGATTGATTGATTGAGGACAAAGCTATGGCTAAGACCTCTGTGTCTTTGCTGCCTTCTCTTGCTTAGGCCCCCACAAGGCTGCCCCTCCGGGCAGCGGAAGCTTCTAGTTTCTTTTGGCAGCCTAGTTTCTGTGATACTGTGAGCGCATCTGTCTCCCTCAAAGGTACTACCTCTTCTAGCTTGCCAAATCAAGTTCCCTTCTTGTGCCAAAGTTGTGGTTCTGATCAGACAGATGCAGTGACCTCTCCCTTTCTACTACTCTCTCAAGTTTTCTTCCTCCTGTCTCAGGGTCAGTGGTCTTGGGATCTCTGTGGATGGGCCTCGGCCAGTCACTGAATATTCAGAAAGCTCTGCAGAAGACATCCGGGGAGAGTTGAGATGCAGCAGTCATACCTTGCTCTGTTCTGATTCTGTCCAGGGTCACCTTTCTCCACTGACCTTTGGAGCCCTCCTTTTCCTATTGTGGGGATTGAACTTGGAACATCAGGCTTGTGTGGCAAGTGCTTTTCACTCACTGAACCGTTTCCTTGGCCTTGTTGCTAAGTGTCTCTCGATTTTTGCGGTCTTCCTGTAGTACCCCCTCTCCCCACAGACCTGAATCCTGTTCAGTCAGTCTGACAGCCCTGCTCTGTCTTTGCTTTCTTCCAATGAACCTGGCTGTCAAGGGGGCATCCTGGCACCGGTCTGTGTCCTGTGAGGAACTTGGGTAGATGTGGCTGCTTCTAGAGTATGTCTTCCCTAAGCTCTTGACTCTTCCTATGAATGGCTTTTAAATATATTCAGGTTTAGCTATTGTGAGGGATTAACATCACCCTACATGACCTGTATGCTTGGGAGATTCTAAAACTACAGACTGCAAAGGCTTCTGTTGAGAAACTTGGGTACACTGGCTGCCCAAACAGGAAGTGGTGTTTTAAACTCTCAGGCAATTCATTTACTGTGTGTCTTCCTGTTGAGGTATATATAGCAGAGGCCAGTATTAAATGGGTGTATCATACAGTATTGTGTAAGAAACAAACTGAGCCTATCCTCTTGGAAGCTCTTATTCACGTTTACTGTTCCCCGGGAAGACTGGGCCTTAGCTCAGGTGTTGTAATGCCTACTTCTTATGAACTGAATAATTATTTCTCTTACAGTCATGTATAGATCTGGTAATGTTTTCTGAGCTCAGATTGCTGACAGACTTGAGCTGTCCTTGTGGGAAGTAAAATGAATTAAAAGTTGTTGGCTGCTTTAGAAATTGGGCCTAAGCATGGAGGAGTCGGTTCAGCTCCCACTAAGCTCCAAGGAGTCTAATCAGTTAAAGACTTCCTTCCATCAGACATGGCCACCATTGAGCAATAACTATCCCGTTGTGAGGACTTTTATTTCCTAATCTGTACAGCAACCTAGGAATCTGTACACAACTGGAAAAGTGCATCTTAAAAGTTAAGTGACTTATCCAAACTTACCAGTCGGTCCATGGCAGAAGAGAAGGTTTGTGAGTCAGGTCTGTCATGCCCCTGCCTCAGCATTTGTCCAGTCTGCTGTTGTGAAGCTTGAGGGCACACCATCGTGTGCTTCTGTGGGTACTGATGATAGTTGTTTTTCTCCCTTAAACATGTAGACTGTGTTTGTGCTCTATTTTTACTTTAGTTCCCATAAATGGTGCTTCAGTGAACACAATCTATTTCAGGTACATTTTTATCTGTGAAGAGAATCTGGCAGGATGAATGTACAAAAATATAACCTGAAGATGCTTCAAATTGAATATGGTGAAATAACAGGAAATTAACTAATGTCTGAATTAAGTTGGTCAAAAAGAAGAGGGAATTTTGTATTCAGATTCATGTGTGGCAGTGGAAAATGTGTCAAATTGTCAGGAGGCAGGATCTCTCTACATAGCCCTGGCTGTTGTCGAACTATGTAGACCAGGCTGGCCTCTAACTCTGCCTCCTGTGCACTGGGCTTAAAGGAATGTGCCACCATGCCGGCCACCTGCAGTCTGAGACTCCTCTCCATAAATTGCCTGTTTATAGTTCTGTTCAGCGACCACTGTTCCCTCGGGAGTTGTACCAGTGGGCAGAGTTCACTGTTCACTAGAGTCAGCCAGTGAGGCAACTAGTCTCACTTTCCACTCATGTCCCTCTGGTTGTCTCTGGTGACCATATAAGGGGAAGATCCCATTTAGGCAGAGCCAGACAGCTCAGAAGAAACAAACCCACCGACAGGGTGTGAGTTTTCTTACTTCAGTAAGCAAAAGGAAGCCTGCCATGTTTCCTTTCTTCTCGGGGTTTTTCCTCTCAGGGCTACGTACCTAGCCATTTCTAGAGCTTGGATGACCTGAAGCTTTCCTCTGTGACTGGAAGAAAAGCCAAGTCATTTTTGCAAATCATCTCTAACTTATAGCATGAAAATCCTTAAGTTTGGGAAATGGGGAACTCGGAGGACGTGGCTCCAGTTCTTGCTGCCTCACTTAAAGTGAACCATGGGAAGAAGGCCTGCCTAGTGGGCTTTGCACATTGACCGATTGCTTTGCTTCCCTTACTAGGAGGAGTACCCAGGACTCAGAGACATTTGTGGGCTAGGAAGCTAAGAACTGATAGATGTTATACTGTACCCTTTCATAGTTGGAGTTCTCAAGAATACTGGGTCTTGACCTGGAAGCATGAGGATAATGTGAACCCGGCATGGTGACAGTGGATCTCAACCCGAGCCCAGTGCCAATCAGTGAAGTGCACATCTCCATCCCAGAAAATATGTTAGGTCACGCCTTTTCCCATGGATCATATGTGCTAAGAGGATGACAGAATGTACTTTTTCTTCTGTTACCATTGCTTTTTAGGTTCTACTTGGCCTTGGTTTTAGTACATTGGTGCCTCTGGAACAAACTGCCACTTGGTGTGTAAATTAAGAACAGAAATTAAGTTTCTCACTGTTTTAAGAGGTTGGGAAGTCCAAGACCAAGGTCTCAGCAGGATTAGTATCAGGTAAGGGACTGACTGCTTTTAAGATGGTGACTCGCTGCTGCCCCCTGGGGGGGGCAGTGATGCTCTGTTCTCAGTATAGCAGAATGGAATGGCAAGAGGTGCTGATCCCATGCAAGAGGGCACCCCCCCACCTTTGTGTATTAATCACTTCCCAAAGATGCTATCCCTCCCTTCCTCTTTCTACAAATATTTTTTCTAGACAGGTTTTTTTTTTTTTTTCATAGCCCTGGTTGTCCTGGAACTCACTTTGTAGAGCAGGATGTCCATGGATTCAGAGAGACCAGCCTCTGCCTTCTAAGTGGTGGAATGAAAGGCATGTGCCTTGGTTAGGGTCTTATTGCTGTGAAGAGACAACAGGACCAAGGGAACTATTATAAAAGAAGCCATATGATTGGGGCTGGCTTACAGTTCCATAGGTTCGGTCCATTATCATACTGATGGGAAGGCTGGCATCAGGCAGGTAGATGTGGTGCTGGAGGAGTCGAGAGTTTCACATCTTGATCTATTGGTAGCAAGGGGGAAGCTGCAATTCCATGCTGGGCAGAGCTTGAGCACAGGAGACCTCATAGTCCCGTCCCACAGTGACATGCTTCCTCCAAGGCCATACTCCATAGTGCCACTACCCATGGGCCAAGCATTCAAACACATGAGTCGATGGGGCCAAACCTATTCAAATCACCACAGCCACCATGTCTGGCTCCAAAAAGGACAGCACCTCTTAAGTCAACCCTGGGGATTATTTCCATATTAAATTTGGAGGATACCACTGTATACAGTTAGGTATAGCCTTTCTTTTTTTGTTTTTTTTTTGTTTTTCGAGACAGGGTTTCTCTGTATAGCTCTGGTCCTGGTACTCACTTGGTAGACCAGGCTGGCCTCGAACTCAGAAATCCGCCTGCCTCTGCCTCCCGAGTGCTGGGATTAAAGGCCTGCGCCACCAGGCCCGGCTAGGTATAGCCTTTCAAGCTCATTTCTGTTTCATTTTTGGCCAATGCTGCATAGATTTGTTGGCAACACCTGTCTCTAGATTCTTGTATATTTCCTTGCTTTTCTCTAAAAGGGGCTTCTCAACTTTCACACTGCAGTGATTCCTCATTGCCCCCATCTGTGCCCTGGTCACTCTTCATCTACTATTATTCTCAGTCAATAGAAATAGCAGAAAGTGCAAGCTTAAAATCTAAGTAGCAAGCATGGTAGAAGGGGGGCAGGGCTCTTCTGATGTTGGAGGGACTTGAGATTTTATGGGCAGTGGTGTCCCTCATTGAGAACCAGTGACCAGTGGTGCAAACGGGGATGGCGGACTGAGGAAGGGCACAGGTACAGGAGGGACAGCAATGCAGGCCACTTTGAGGTCCTCTAGGATGGAATGGAGACTGGGCACTCCTTTCTCGCTCAGCATCTGCTTGTGGGGATGGCTAATGATATAATAATGCAATTGAGGATAGGACTGAGAACCCAAGGATAGAGTGCCAGCCACTTTCTGGAGAGGTCGGAAGCCGCCAACTCAAAAGACCAGTGAACCACAGTCAGGGGCTCGCTGAGGCTAGAAAACAGCAGCCTGTGGTAAACTTTTAAATCTGTAGTTTCTCCCTTTAATGCCAGCATGGTAAGTCTGGGTACGGTTGTTGGCAGAATATGGTAAGACACAGTGAAGTCACTGTGAACATTGGCAGCCCTCACAGGTTCGTGGCTTGATGGGGAAAGGTGTCCTTCTGGGAGGATGAGGGCATATGCCATGATACCAACTTAGGAAGTATACAACTGGGCTTCTATTATATGAAGTGGCTCAAAGTCAGAAAATAAAAGCAGCTTTGGCCTTACCATCCCCAACATTGACACGTAGAGGAAGAGATGAGTAGTTTTAAGATATTTAGAATTATCCAGAACTAGGCTAGGTGGCTTAGGCAGTCCCCAGTGGCTGTTGGGGTTTTAGATCATGTGACTCAGGGCCGGATTCCCAAGATGCTTCCTCCAGGGAGTCTTCAGTGCATTTCTGAAATCGCTAACCCCACAGTCTGCAGGGGAGGTTCACGAGTCACAGGTTTGGTGTAGCAGATTGGCTATGCTCTGGCTAACGGGGTCCAGATTGGGGGACAGGAGGAGAGAAGTGAAAGACAAGCACAAGAAGGATTTGACATAGCACTTAGTTGAGATGAGGAAGGGAATTTGGTATGATTGAATTTGGTTTCAAGCTGGCCTGGAAAACAAAATGTCCAGGCTGGTGAAGTCCTGGCTGTTCAGTCTAGGATTAGGACACAAGAGTGTGAGCTGTTTTGGGGAGGTTTGGAATTGCCACATATCTCAAAGTGTCTCTTATCTTCAAGATGTCTGAAGTGTGGTTCCGGGAAGCACTTGAGAGGATGTTGGGCAGGACCAAGTCACAGATGACACTGTTCTGCTACATGCCCATCCCTCAAGCATAGAAGCCACTGCTGGCTGTGTACAGGTCAGGTCCCAAGTCAGAGATGAGCTCCCTCTACTGGTGGGAGGCTTTAAGGAAAATGCTGCTGGCCATGTGGTTTAATTCCCTAGATAGCAACAGCGCAATGCTGAAGGAGAGGCCAGCTGTCCCACCCAGCCTTTATGAAAACACACAGGTAGTGTGTCTTACTTTGATGTAGTAAGTGTAAAACGGGTGATCTTTGGGGGTCTTGAAATAGGAATCTCCTGAGGGATGCTATCCAGAAAGGTTTTGAAGTTGAAAAGATGTTGAGTTGAGCTACAGAGGAGGGATGGTCAAATTGGGAGCAGCTTCTCATCCATTTCATCTCTCAATTCACACTGGTTTTTGTGAATGTACCTATCATACCTTTAGCTTACTTTATGGACCAGGATAAGAACCGAGTGTGTATGAAAAACTGCATTTTTATATTCAATGTCACGTAACAAATTCTGCCTAGAGCCAGAAGTTTGCCTCATTTGATGATCCAGATTACACATACTTTGATGAGCGAGAATCTGCAACATATCTCAGAAGTGTCCTCTGTCTTCAAGAGACACCTAAAGTTATGTATAGTAACATGTCTTTTCCTCTTAGCTAAGTACTAACCATGTGCCATGGCTGTACCTTCCCTTTTGAAGAGCAACAGTAAAATGAGCATGAACATTCCCTTTTGCAGACCTTCACAGAGATGTTTGTACAGTAGATGTTATTAACCCCAGCAACTCCCCCCTCCCCAATTTGAGAAGTTCTACCATCTTAGGCAGCACTCAGTGGCTTATCGTAATTGACAACTCACTCTGTTATGCACAAGATTCACTGAACACAAATGCTCTGAGATCTGACAGCTGAGTAATGTCAGTACTGTGAAAAGGATTTAGCTCTTAGGCAGGATGGAGCTAGACATGATTTTATTATGCTACTCAGAATACTGTAGTTTAAAACACATACACTGTTTATTTTGGGAATTTCTCTTGGATTTCTGACCCACAGGTAACTTGAAGCCATGGAAAGCAAGCCTCATTGAAGAGACAGGAATTTAAATTAGAAATGATAGGCAGTTTCACCCATAAACTCTCTTACCGCTTCCTACTTTTTAAGTGTTCTGGAAACTCCTTTAGAGTTTCGCCTTCATCTTTTTATTGTTACCGTTTCACACAAAATCTGCTTTGGGAGTAGGGACAACATAAGTTGCTGTGGAAATAGAAGATTGAACATGATGCTTGTGAGCATTCTAAACTCTATAGCAACAGAGTATTTCCCAACAGTGGATAGCTGCTGGCTCCTGGATGGAACTGTCCATATCCTGTAAAGGCCTTTGCTACCTGAGTTTGAGTTAGTGTGTACCTTCCAACAGTGTGATGGACAATGACTGGCCAGGCAAGATTGGGGACTTTTTAAGTTACAAGGTGACTAGTACTATCTGACCCCAAGTGTAGTCTGAAGCAGATTCAGAATTATAAATTGTTGTAACAATTTATTTTACTCTACCAAACAAAATGGGGTTAAAAGATCCACTTGGGGTCACATAGTGGCAGAGTAATCTAAGAACTAGAACAAAAAAAAAAAAAATAAAACTTGGGGGTGTGGAATGGCTTCTGGGAAAGATAGCACTAGCTGCAAACAGAAAAACTTGAGTTTCAGTTTATCTTATAAATGACGAAGTTTAAATCCAGCATTTGTATCCATGGACTATTTAGGTCCAGTTTGGAGTTCACTATAGCCTTAAATGCACTTTGACACTTTAACTAGTAATCGAATTATCAGTTCTTTGATTTGGAGATTGGCTAGAAGAGCCTGCTGAACCCTGGAATATAATCTTTGTCCCAGACAAAGGATTTCTACCCCAGCTCTGAACTATCAAAGTGGTTTGCTCAAGACTCATACCAGATCTTGTTAAAAATATTTAGACTCAGCAGATCCAAAATAAAAAGAGAGAGAGAGAGAGAGAGAGAGAGAGAGAGAGAGAGAGAGAGANAGAGAGAGAGAGAGAGAGAGAGAGAGAGAGAGAGAGAGAGAGAGACAGACAGACAGACAGACAGACTTGATTTTGCATTTAAACCGGCTCTTAGGTGAGGCTAATGCAGCTGTCCCATACACCTTATTAGAGTAACCAGGTCTGGATGCAGCATTAGAAGTGAGAAGTTTCTAATGAACTCTGTGGTGGTTCTGACCTGGATTTATGGTACTTAAAAGCAGGAGACCCGAGGGCCAGGCACTGGCTGGGAGGAAGCAAACACTGCTAAGCATGTTGGCCACATCTTAAACAGCGGACCTCAGGAACACCACGGAGAGAAAGGCCACACTTTAGCAGAGTAGCTGTTGATTAAGGCAACTGTCGAGTGACCATCCAGAAGCCAGGCAGGGAACTATTTAGGTGTGCTTTCATTGCATGATCACAAGTTAGGCTACTGTAATAGGCTAACAGGGCATGCTAATAGGCTTTGTGAGGTGCCATCTGTCAACTGACAGCAGGAGTGGCTTTTAGGAATGCTGTCTAGCAAGGGATGTGCAGCTTTTTATGGGGGGAGTAGGCCTGGCAATCCTGTTTCTTAGGCACTTTGATTTTCCTGAGCCTTTTTCCATGTGCAGATCATACTGCAATTTCATCCATAAGTATGTACATTATATATGTATGTATGCATGTCTGTCTCTCTGTCAGGGGTTGATGTTAGATCATTTCCCTTAACATTCTCCATATATTTTTTTAGATAAGGTCTTTCATGCAGCTCCTCTGGCTGGACACTGAGCTCTACAGACCACACCTCATCTAACTCTAGGGGAGGACTCACAAATGCACACTGCTATGTCTAGCTTTCACAAAACAAACCACAACCATGTTTGTATGTATGTGTTATGTATGACCAGAGACCAGGAGAGGGTGTCAGATCCTTTGGAGCTAGAGTTACAAGTGTGAACTGCTTGAGAACGTGCTGGAAACCAAACTTGGGCCAACTCTCCAGGCCTCGCTCGCATCCAGGTTTTCAAGTGAATGCTTGGAAGACACTTAACTAAGCAAGCCATCTCCCCATCCTCCTCATCCCTAGTTTTAGAAAGCATGTCTGGTCAGTTGGCTCTCCATCAGTTTTGATTTTTTTTTTTCCCTCTCCTCTCTTGATTTTGGTGGACAAGCTGCTGTGCCGCTTGGAAATTGTGATTTACCTTGGTTCTTGCATACCTCTGTTAGTGACAGAGCTGTTAGGATACAAAGACCCATAGTAAATTTCAAAATCTCTTGAGAGCAGATATTCTCAGGATAGATAGTTGATGGTTTCACAGACTGGTACAGGTTTCATCTTTATGCACTCAGATAAACACAGATACAGTAGTCATGTGTGGAAGGAAGTTAAGCGACTAGTTAGTTGCTCCCAGGTCTCTTTACTAGGACGTTTCTTAGTAATTCTTAATTTTTGGTGGATTGTGTTGTTACAACCTGTTGAGTTCTTAGTGAAGTTAGGGTATGTTCTTGCATAGATCAGGCACACCCAAAACCTACTATGCACCCAGCTTTGCCTGCCACTTTGTGTTTTTCAAAAGTATAGAGAACTTGAAAGAAAAGTTTTAGTGTGTTGCCGTTTCCATACCCTCTTTTCTGTAGATACGAAAACCACCTTTCAAGGGCCAAAGTGGTATGGAGTCTGCCTAGCATCATGTGCAAGACCGTAGCCCCTGCTCTATAAATATGAATTCATTTCAGCTTTGGCTTCTCACAAATAAGTTGTTCTTGGTGGCCCTGAAGTACTGTTTCCTAATCAAATCTTAAATCCCAACTTGTTGTATATAGTTTTTCCACCCTCTGAGGATGGGGGTGTTGAGAAATCAAACCTAGGGTCCTGTATACACCCGGCAAGTGCTGTACTACTGCGCAACACCTCTTGCCCTGTTCTGTAGTCTTTAACTTGCCAACCTTACTCCTTTGTAGCATTGTTAAGCTTGGCTTCAGACTTTGTTGTAATTTTTGTCAGGTACTTTAAAACACACTGGGCCCACTTTTACCTGAACATGTAAACTTTAGGTTATCCCTACTTTGGATATTTTTATAGAATTGGCTGGATTAGGGATGAAAATCCTAAGGAAACCCTTAAAATAATTCTTTGTTTATATTACTAAGTCTTACTAAGTAGGAGAAGCAAACCACTGGACTACACCACACACTGGACTATATGCCTTTGTCTCCCGCCACCATGGCACTCTGGTCCTTCCTCACAGCACCAAGCACTTTTAGGTAGACAGGGCCACTTCCTGTGTCACTTACACACATTCCTATTTCTCAGTCTGGGCATCAACCCCATCGCTCCTCATGTTAGGCCTAGTCATCCCTAATAGCATACGCACTCCTCAGTTGCCCTCATTTCCACATTCCTATTGCCACAGCTTTTTTATTTGGAAGACGTCAAGGGCCAACTCTTGGTCTCTTCATTCTCTAAGATTCCGGCTTCCATTCTGGCGGCAGCCCAGTCCAGGTCATCCGGCTTACAAACTGTTGTCTCTTTCAGGACCGAATCATCAATTTAGTTGTTGGCAGCTTAACCACCTTGTTGATTCTAGTAAGTACCTTTGTTTTGTTTTGCCACATTTGTTCTGTTGGCCAGTTTTGAGAACTTTTAGTATCAGTTCTCCCCAAGACTTTTAAAGAGGGTACAAACATGTAGAGTATTACAGTCGTAGTAAAGAGTAAACCAGTCAACAGGCTTGGCCATTGAGTAATAGCAATGATAACCAATTCCTCTTAGTGATCACCACCTCTCCCATTTCTTTTAATGCCTTAAACTTACTCTGGCCAAGTTTTAAAAGACTTATAGGATACAGGAAATTTTTAAATTCTGTATAGCACATTAGAATACATGTGATACACATTCTATATAGGTCTATCAGACTAAAAAGCTAGTTTCTAAAGTCTGATAAATAGGGATTAAGTTTGTCAACAGAACAAATCTTAGTTTGTCCTTTGCTTAGTTTGTTGTTTTTAGAAACAAAATGGGGATCAGAAACCTATGTTCCATAAAACCAAGCCAAGCCAGTTTTGCACATATTCAGTTATTGTTTTCCTTCTAATTTCGTCCTTTTAATTTTCCATAGCATCTTGGTAATACTGAAAACAAATAGCTATTAACCGTTTATGGCTGAGTGTGTGCCGCAGCATTTTGGGGTAGTTTTGCTAAAGCAGACTGTTTCATGAGTTTGCACGTCATCCTTGGGCTGGGTCATCCTAACTCTTCATTGTCCCAGTTTCAGTGTATGTTCTGCTGAAGTGAACACTGGTTACTTGATAGGAATTTCTATAATACCAAGATGATCACATTAATCTTGGGAATGGGATTTATCGTTAATGTTGGTTGCTTGTTTTGCCTTCTTTCATACTTGCTGGAAAAGTTAGAAGTATTAACTGACTTGAAGATGATTTTATGATGTAACAAGTATTCCCTTGCCTCGCCCGTCTAATCACACCTTGGAATTCCGCTCAAGGCCTTACATATTTCTCTCCACACAGGTCACACTCATCAGTGCTTTTGTGTTCCCTCAACTACCTCCCAAACCACTGAATATATTTTTTGCTGTCTGCATCTCTTTGAGTAGTATTACTGCCTGCATACTTGTGAGTACTATACAGAATTTAAATGTTTGTAAGCACTTACGTGGTAGTACTTAGACAGATTGCTAGCCCCTGGGTCTATACAATAGGGCATTTAATACCCCACCCCCATTTACTTCTAATAATCACACATGGGTCCACTTTGATTTGTGATCTTACCAGAATATAGACAATTAACATTTGTCAGGAAACAAAGAGACTCCTTTGTGTACCAAAAACAACCCCCACCGCAGAGGATGGTGATTGGTTGGTTCTCTGTTATTTAGGTTAAACTGTTGGGTTTGCCTTTCACCTTAGGAAACAGTGTGGGGTTGTGGCTCAGTGGGAGAGATGATCTAATATGCACCGGCCATAGGGTTGACCTCTAACGCCATTTTTTAAAATGCAAGGTTTTATTTCTTTAAAAAAAAAAAAAATCATTAAATTGTTTCAAACCTACCTAGGTTTTAAGCATAACATTTGAGTAGAACTAGTCCTAGGTTGAATCTTTGAAGTTTTCTCTTCTCCTGTGTTCTACAGCCTGAGTGCCCAAGGTTGAGGTAGTTAAACTATGTATTTACTTATGTAAGCCCTCTTATATACCTAATCTAAGTAAGTTACATAAATCTTAGTGCCCTCCCTTCTAGTAACTCAACTAAATATATTCTCATCTAACTTGATTAGCACACAACTTTGACATTAGAACCCAATAAATAACAAAAAACAGGAACACTTGTTAGCGCTACTTGAGTCATAAAGAATTAGACTGAAGATTATCTCGGGACAATGAAGTCTAATGCTACCCATATAGAAGCAGCATTAGTTGTATTTACTCTGCAGCGGCTGGTCATACTTAAATTTTTACTTAATTCTTCTTTTAGATCTACTGGTACCGACAAGGAGACTTAGAACCGAAGTTTAGAAATCTCATTTACTATACCTTATTTTCTATCACCATGTTATGTATATGTGCGAACTTGTACTTCCATGATGTGGGAAGGTGAGGCTGCAGAAATGAAATACTTACCAGGACTCTTGGAAATCTATGAATTTAACTGCTGCAAAAAAGTATCTGAAGAATCATCTACAGAAGTCTGGTACATGATTTTTTCATGTTAATTGTAAATCTGAATCTCCTCGTGCAAGGGAGCTGTATCATAGATCTCTGCTTTCCTTTAAAAAGCTGAAACATTCCAGCCCTCAAATAGCAAAGAATTTTTCACTTTTGAAAAGATTTTTTTTTTTTAACAATTTAATTGCATGGCTCAATATCTTGCATTTTAAGACAAATACTCTTTTATTTCTGTTAAACTGAATATACAATTATTGTTCCCCTAGGCAACCAACTTTTGCTTATTACTACAGTTTCACATTAATAAACAGATGGTGAAAAGACAACTTTGATTGTGAAGATCTAATTACAATAATAAATAAAATAATTTATACAAGTTTCCTTTTTTTTTTTTTTTTCCTTTTTCGGACTTTCTATAAGGATCATAGCATTAAAGCCCTACAGGCTGGTTTTGGCTTTACCTTAGGAATGACTCTTGATTTGTTTTCTTTTGATACAGAAGCAAACTTTGTTTTTTAAAAGTGCCTGAGGGAGAAGCTAGACTGTACCCCCACCAGGTAATGCACTAAGTGAACAGCATACTCTAATACCCCTCAACTATCTTCTGGGCAATTTATAATAGTAAAACATGTAATAAAAAGTCATGGTTATCAGACACAGGCAATATTTCCTTTCCCCTCATTTAATTTCACTTCAAAGTGCTAACTGTAAACTAATGACTGGTTTCTGATGAGAGTTGATAACTGCTTTGTTGCCAGTGCGTTTTTGTTACCACTTTAACCACATTCCCTTTAAAAGTTAAAAATCAAAGACCTGTAGTGAATTTTCTTGACTCTGTAATGCTTTGCTCTTTACCCTGCCTCAGTCAGCTCCCACTGCCAGCAATGGGTTAACCAGCACAACCACCTCCCATAATCTTGTATCTGGATGCTGGTNATGGTCATGTCATAAACTCCTAAGTTAGTCTTTCTGAAAGTCACTGCTAACGTAAGCTGGACCATGTTGATAATATAACCTGAATTACAACCAGACCAGCTTGAATCTGGACAGAGCTGTGTCTAACTACTTATATTTAAACCAGAGTAGTTAAGCTTTGGTGATATAAGTAGCTGCATTGACTGCAACTCCCTCTTGACATAAAANCTAACAAGTCTGGGCAATTCACACTTCGTGTCCTCCATCATAACACATTGTTATAGAATTGGACCTCAGATGATCTACTGAAAAGGAGGTAAAAGTAACAGCAGCAACAATGTGCATGGCTTAAGCATGGCAGCTAAGTACAAGCCAGAGGAATGGCAAACCAGAACTCTTGGGATGGCTCCTTTCTTTGGAGACAATGTAGTCACAAGGTGGCTTCCTGAAGTACCTGTTTCTAANAATCTAGTGACAGTTTACTAAGTCTTCAACATCCTTTGAGTCTTCAGAAACAGGACTGCCCAAAGATGATCCAATTATATTTGATTCTTCCTGATGATGCTGGAATATGGGATCTG
>NC_034591.1:5324784-5345753 GCF_900095145.1 Mus pahari
CTGTTAGTGTTGTCAAAGGCAAGACAGATTCAGTATCTATAACATCAGATGCCTGGATAAAGCCATGAGGTGAAGGAACAATAAGTATTGTTTCATCATCAATTGTCTGATGAACTTGGTGCACTATGGTGGGAGACTCTAAATCCTACATATTTAAAAAAACAAAAACAAAAACAAAAAAAAAGGAGAAACTGATTTACATTCCCCAAGTGTCCATGTTTGTTAGTACTTAGCTCTCAAATATATTCCATCTTAAAATTAGAACATAAAGGTTAAGAAAAGAATTATGTTGCACTGTGGAATACATGTAATTTCTAAACTCTATTACCCATCCCACCCAAAGGTGATCCAGGAGTTGACGCCAACAATTTGTTGCCTGTGGAGAGGGGACACTTCAGCAGGAACTATGCCCAGGTGTCTCTGCCTGCTCATTTCTGCCAGCAACAAGAACTCATTCATTTATAATTTTTGAATTGAAACTCTGTGAGTCAAAAGAGGAAGGTACTAGAACAACCGCTCTCAACCCCTTTGGGGTTGCAAATCAGATATTTACATTCCAATTAATTACAATAGTAATAATTTTATGGCTGGGCATCCCCCTAACATGAGGGATGAATTAAAGGGTCTTGGTGTTGGGAAGGTTGAGAATCATTGTACTACAGAGTCTCTCTCCTTTAAAATACCTATGAAGCCCAAGGCAAAACAAGCTACAATCTTCTACACAGCTTACCTCAGTAACATAAGCACTGGCTAAGTCAGAAGGCGGTTCTTCCTGCTTAAGGTCAGTATCAGCAATTTCTTCCTCTGTTCTGACCATGACACTATTCATCAGTTCTGTGCTATTTTGGTCACTGAATTTAGACACATGAGCATTATTAAATGATGGTTGTACAGTCATCTTAGGCCGAGGAATTTCGTCTGGGAAAGTGTCTGCTTCTAGTGCATCTGGAGGCTCAGGAAAATCAGATGACTGAAGATCACTATCGACTGTCAATTCTGCTTGGGATAGTGAAGAAGTGATGTCCTCTGTAGCTACAGTTTGAATGATGACTCTTGGTGTGTGACACTGTACTGTGACATTATCGCTTGTGTTCAACAAATGTTCTGGCTGTAACACATTAAAAGAAACTATCAATGACAAAATGACAAAGAACTATCTCCCTTTCCCGTACCTTTCACCTCTGCAGCTACTTCATCACTTTTCTACCTGTGTTTACAACCCCTCGAGTCCCTTCTTCTTGTGCACTTTCTACTTGAATGGGTATCACTCTTCATTAAAGAAGCAGTGGAGATTACAGGTGTACCGGGGAAGAACTGCATGCAAAATACTGTACCAAGGACAAGTAGTAGGAAATACTCTTTATACCCAAACGACTTTACATTTTTATCAAGTAATCAGGCACTCAAAAATTATAAGTATATAACATACGGATAAAGCATGAACAATGATCTGTTCAGGAGAAGCAGGAGCAGCAGCTGCCAGGGTTACTGTGGGACTTGTGGTCAGTGTTAGGGGAAGGCCTTGACTTGAACTTGTTTGAAGAAGGTAGGTGCCTGGAGTACCAGTGGGCTGTAAATGGAAAGACTAAAGAAGAAAAAGAGATTCAGCACAGGCACAAACACCTATAGATTAACTCTAAATCTACATTTAACTTGAATTTAGTAGCTAGCAACTGCACTTGCCAATCATGAAGGTACAAAATGATAAAGTGAGTATTGTTTATGTAAACTGTCTCCAGCCATCTGAGACATACTGAATAAAGCAGTTACTGTCTTTTGCTCCCATGCGTTTCTATGTTCTGGTTTCAACTAAGTATCAATACAGTAGACTCAGAAGCCACCATGGGCAGTACAGGAACCCACTTTTCAATCACCTCTTTAAACTTTTTGCTGTAGTTTTAAAAACAAAACAACAAACCAAAACCTCTTAAGATGAGCAAGATCTCTGATCTTGGTGGGTTAACGCATTTGCCAAACTGGAGTTGGATCCCCAGGGTCCCCAGAAGAAGACTCTTGCAAGTTATCCTTTGACCTCCATCACCATTAAGGCAAGTGCCCCTGTCCTCATAACAAGGTGCATTAGTAATAGTTTAAGTTTCTGAAAAGGTGTATCAGCAGTGTTTATTTACTTGAATGTTTTTATTATGTTAGGAAACACTCATATATTCAGGAAAATGAAGACACTACTTGAAAAGATGGTTAATTAGAAAAAGGTGTCTCTATGATGAGTCTTGGTTATCGTAATAACCTACAGAATGTGTATTTTTATACATTAGGTAATGAATAAGCTGGATAATCTATTTTTCAGTTTAATATTGTCTTGGCCAAAGTCTTTCTGTGTTTCGAATCCCTGAATACAGGTTTTCTTATTGCTAACAAGGAGATAATCTCTATGTCTCTCTATTTTCGAAAAGTGAAAAACAATTTTTCTAAATGTTTCAAGTATTTACTGCAAATAGCAAAGAATACTGAATATATGTATATACATTTCAAGTGTTTTAATACACTTAAGTCTATGTATTTTAGGAAAATTACATGTATGGGTGTTTTGCCTGCTGTTTGTGTGCCCAATATGTTCCTGGTCCCACCATGGAAAGAAAATGGTGTTAAATCTCACCCTGGAACTGAAATTACAGATGGTTGTGAGGTATCATGTAGGTGCTGGAACAGAGCTTGGGCCCTTTGGAGGAACAGCTAGGGCTCATACTACTGAGCAATCTCTCCAGCCCTAGAGAAGACTCATAATACATTTTGTAGAACCTCCTAGGTAAAAACCCTTAACACCCAATACATGTGTATATTTTTCCCCTTTAACTCCTTTCCCCAAGTAAAAATAAACAAGTTCTGTTTCTATCACTGTTAAATATACTGTACTTTCCCACTGTGAGACCACTTTAAGTCGGAGATGGAAAGAGAATCTATTGATACTCTGGCGATCTTCCAGGGAGCTAGCAAAAGGTACTGACTAAATTATTATATTAATATCTAATTCTTTAAATCTTGAAGTTGCATGAATAGTGTTTACATGTTCTTAATAGAATAGAGGGAACTAACTCCAGCTTTACTTTAGGAACTGGGGCTTTTGCTTTTTTAGATTTTCATTGCCCCTAAAAGAAACCTTGTACATTTAAATTATGACCTATTCCCCCCCCCCCCAGCTAGAGGCACCCAAATTTTACTTCTATCATATCCAAATGTTTGTTTGGAGAATTTCAAATAAATGAGATCCCTAAGAGATTTTTCTGTCATTTATGGAGCTACATGTAGATAAATCCACTGTTAAGCCAAAAGTGTATCTTTAATATACGGACTCACTGAAGATGAAGTAGGTACACTGTGGATGAGTGCTTGTTTATCAGTGATTGTATGGCTGAATGAAGCTGCAGCTTCTCCCACCCATCATAGTAATCACTCTGCTAACCCAAAATTCATGACATGGCTCGACTGGCTAGCCATTAAATCCTGAAATGGTGGAACTGCAGCAGGTAGGGGTGTGCTGCCACGCCCAGGTTTTTTACATCAATGTTGGGAATCTAAGGTTCTTATGCTTACACAGCCATCCCCCCCAGCTCCTGATAAACTGTTTCACATATTTACAAATAACAAGACTGATTAGTTAACCAGGAAGGACTGGAACTAGAAAGTTTGTATGCAGTGGCTAGTTTTAACTGCTTACTCAACATACTCAACACTACCAACAGCTCACGAAGGCTCCACCAGCTCTCTCAGTAATCAGCACAAAGTTAGACTGTTTACTCTGTACTACTGTCATCTGGGGATGTAAACAAGCAGTGCTGTGTGTTCACATGGAGAAGCTGAGCATGACAGTGACCTATATAGAAGTGGACGTCTCATTTGTCTAGACTGTCCATCTTGCCTCAGAATTCTAATTTCACGATCACAGTTCTAGTAAAGATACCTGAGCTTTGTTTTGCATAAGAACAGCCAATAACTATTATCTCAAGTATTACTCACTGGAAGAATCTCAAATGTTTGTAGTGTTCCACTGTTTAGTGTGATTGTTTCTGAGTCAACAGAAGCAGCAGGGGAGTCTGTTGAAGCTGTAGTAAGAACAAGGACAATAATAAAATGCTTTGTGAAGTTTCTCCAATGGATCCAGCTGTCATGAAGGAAATCTCATAATGAATAATTTACCTGTAAGCCTAATGTTACATGATGGACTTATCTGCGATGGCACAAATATCAGACACACAATAGCTAACGTTAGCCCACTGCCAGCTTTACTAAAACAGTCATGCCTATCATGTTTTATAAGGATATATATGCATTCCTACTTTCTAGAAAGCAATAGTAATACCATAACCCTCATAAAGCCAAAGAAACTATTGGAACCATACAAGAGGTTTGCCGTTAACACTTGGTGTATATCAGAAAGTGTTGCAAGTGTTAGGAAGCAAGAACACACCAAGGCTAATGTGGAAGGAGAAAAAGAAACTTAAGAGAAACATTTTCTGGACACTTTTAGTAAGTACTGTAGATGTGGACTGGCCTTGTAACATGAGATATTAGTTCTAGTAATACTGCTTCTTCCATGGCCAATGAAAAGTAATTTAGTCCAAATTTAACATTTAGATTTTATCTGTCCTACCTCTATAGAATTGTTATGAGTAAAAGTAATTTTAAAATCAAATGATAGTATTTTTTAATTTTTTTTTTTAGACAATATTTGAGGGGGGATCTAATGAGCAAAATTAAGAGACTAGGGTCAGAATGCTAACAATAATGGATGGGTTACAGAACTCTTATATTAATCATATATCTTGCAGTTAGTAATAAAATACTCTTAAAATTATTAAAAGGAGATAGTATGAACAAGTATTAAAGTTCCATTTATAAAATATTTGCTATATTCTTAATGGATATTGTCATCCTAATGGTGGCTAACACTCTCCTGGACAATTTATTAGTAACATCTCATATATTTATTTAGACTAGAAACTTCTCTCACTTCAACTATAAAAACATGGAGGGCCAAATAAAACAAGTAATGTAATTAGTTTAAATGTTTCTAAAGAAGCTTTGTGGTGCTGGTGATCAAATGCAGGACTTCACCCATGCAAGGCAAGTGCAGCCCCCCTCAAAGGTAACTTTGATAGTTATTGCATATATAGACACATTATCGTCAAAGTATCAATATGTGCCCATTGTTTCTAAACAAGGGTACCAAGAAGGTACATTTAGATATGTGTGTGTGTGTGTATTGATTTATTTATATTTGTCCTAATGACAGAAAACACTGCTAGTATCTTATAGATGAAGTCAAGAAACACAACATGTAATAGGAGGGTATCCTGCAAAAACTTATTCAAACTGCAGTAATAACATGCTTGGGTGACCACCAAGTGTAGACTTGTGGACAATAACCTTTTCATAGGCAAACAGCATCATGTGGGACCACCACCACCACCACCAAAAAAAGGGGGGTATGGTAAATAAAGATGGTTCCAAGAATTGGAACTAATTTCTGTCACTACAATCAATGAAATGTCAGAAAGGGGGGAGGAAGGTACACTTGGAATTGAAGTGAAAAGTCTTTCCTTTCTCTCTATTGCTGGGTTTCTGAAATCTAAGCACAAAACTGACAGGCAAAGATAACAGATTAGAAACATTTTCCTGCATCCAACTGTCCCTTAATTTGTTTACCAACCTTTATAAAGATCCCTTTTTAAAATACACTACCTCAGGTCCACCCCTATGTGGTTTACATTCTGGATAAATTATAAATGGCATGTCACACTGAATTCTATCTCTGCATGTTAATGTTTTAGGAAAAAGTTTTCTACTAATCAGTGATTTAGATATCGATTTGATTAATTTCTATAAAATCCTTATCCTTAATTATAAAATCTAGAGATGATTTAGAAATACTTGTAGCTGCTAAGCGGCTGAAGCTCTTCCTGTCACGCATTTATTCTTGTGCAAATGTTAACGGAGATAAACATAAAATGCCTTAGATCTCCCAATTCAATTTCCATCACCACTCTAGAAGACTAAAAGTCACTGGAGCCATTAACTAGATCCTAAGGCCCAATGGCAAGGAGTCTTGAGGTGCCAACACTTACAGACGTGGGCGATCTGGACTGGAATCTGCACCGCTGCCATGGGGCTTGGAGAGATGGCTGTATTATCTTCCAAGCGGGCGACTCTGATCTGAACATGCTGTACACTGGAATTGCAATTACTGTTTGGAACTCCAGGTCCTGATTTATTCTCCAAAAGCACTGGGTTGTTTTTTTGGTTCTCATGTAACTGTTTAAGACCTTTTATTAGGACTGAAGGGAGATGGGTAGACAAAAAGAACATTGACTCTCCGACAGACCACCATCTAAGCAACAAGGGAAGTAGGGTAGGAGGGGGGTAAGGAGGGAAAGTATTTGGAGTAAATAGTTGTATACTGCACGTGAGAACTATTATATATTATATATTAACATCCATCATAACATTAAAAAAGGATTTAAAAAATTTTTTTGGAGATGGGAGTGGTCTTGCTATATTGCCCAGGTTGGTCTCTAATTGTTAGACCTAGTGATCCTATATCTCAGCCGCTCAAACAGCCTGGACTTAAGAGACATGTGCCACCATGCCTGCCCAGATTTTAAAAATACTAAAATCATACTGTTCTTGCCATCGGAAATATAACAAAATAGAAATGGGTGGACATTGTGAAGGGCATGGAAAGAGTATCTTCTATGTCCTACGTCTTCTGGTACAATTTTTTAGGACATTTATTTTGAAATGAATAGTGTGCATTTTCCCACCGATGACTCAAGGGCTGCACTTGACTGCCAAATAGTAGTATGTACTTAAGGCCTTTCACTCTAGAGTTTGCTCGTTTTGGCAAGTGTAAGGGAATGGTGTCTCAGTCTATAGTGATCTGCCTGCCTTTGCTTTCTTAGTGCTGAGATTAAGTGTGAACCACAATATCCAGCTTTTGCTCTGTCATAGTAATCTACATTAATCCTTTGTCACCCTCGGCATTGAATTCTCTTTTGGAAACTCTAAGTTAGGAGTGCCGTAAGATGAGACAAGTGTTTGCTAGCCTGAAGCAGACTCTGTAACTTGGGTTAGTACCTAAGTGCAAACATGCAAGTCTTTAAGGGAATCCCATTTAAGATCTCTGAATTTAGTAACAAAAGTAGAAACCCATAAGAGCTTATTTGAGCCTATTTTCTACAAAACGGAGTACCAGATTTTTCTCCACATAACAAACTTAACTCATTTTCAAGAAAGATTTGTACTAAATGAAACCATGTAAAATTTACTTCCTCTTTATAGTTTATATGGGAGAACATGAACATATGTAAATGTGTGCTCCCCTTACAGACTATGGGAATTACAGATCACATGGCTTCTTCTCTAGAGCAGAAAAGACAGGTACTCAGAAGAAACGGGGCAGTTAACCGAGAACACGCCATAATGGCCTTTTCTTGAGGCAAAGAGCTTCTAACCACTATTTTTTCAGAAGTAATACTGTAAGCAAGTAGTACATTACCAGGAAATGAAACATCCTTATGGTTTGCGATTTGCCTTTTGATGGTCCACCATTTACTTCGAAGCCACTGTGGTGAACGGACACTGCTCCATCCTTCAGCTAAAAGATCCCAGTTTATGTCATTTTCATCGGCCACATCAAGCTCGGCTATCCTACAGATTACAAGAGAAATCTATTAGATCTTAAATGTATTTATAAATCCTCTTCATACTATAGGTGACAGGACTAGCAATAAAGGAGAATGGTAGATTAGGCAATGAGGTTTCACTATTAAAGAGAAAGGACTTCAGCAGTGCAAATTAGCCTAAAACTAAGACAAACTAAAGTGCAACCATGTGCTCAACTGTAAATGCCTAGAAGCAGATCTAGGACCAAGAAGGAAAGGGAGCAGGCTAAAGACCACAACCAGATCAAGGGCAGGGTTAGTTGTACAGTGCTGCGCTGTTTTATACAGTTTGGTTTTTAATAAGTTATTTCTTGGCTTTTCCATTTATAATGGAACTAAATATGTTCACAAATTCACCATATAAAAATATATACCAAATTCATATATAAAATTATACATATATAAAATTATATATATATAATATATATAAAATGACTTAGTTGAGAAAAAACAAAATGGAAAATGAAACAAAACCCAGCATGACAATATAACTAAATCAGGTCTTAAAGGTCTATTATTTCCTAGCTTTTACTGTCACAAAGACTATAACTGTAATGTTCTGAAGATTTTCCCACGATGTTTTGTTCATTAGGTTTTATGGTTAAAACAAATTTACATGCACACCCACACAGCACTGCCATTATCTTAAAGCCATCTGCAGAAGTGTTTACTCTGATCTAACTTGATTGCATGTGACTGTGATTACGTCCTTGTTGCCAACTGTAGCATAGTAACCTAGGACAGACAAGCACGGAGGCTGAAACACACTTATTCTACCGTGTTCCCACAGGCTAGGGCTGAGGCTCTCTGCAGGGCCGTGGAAAAGCTTCACTGCCATTGCCTCAGTCTCTGCGTCCTCATTTGGTTCTTTGCTTGGGCACTAACTACATCAACCATAAAGGAACAAAGAGCTCACTGTAAACTACTCAGGATCTTAAACATGGCTCTCCACAGAAAGGCTGCTTTTCATTAGGCACTCAAGGAAATCAAGAGGAAAGTCAATCAAGTACTGAAGCAGCCTTTCGTTGCCAAAGATTTGGGATACAAACCTTAGGATGAGATTGATTTCATCTTCCTTGGTCCATTCAGTACCCCCACTCTGCTTCCAGTTCAGGTAGTTGAGCCATTTAGAACGGCATTGTTTTTCTGAGCGGGTACCAACTCTTTCAGCTACAGCTGCCCAAGAGACGCCCTGTGTGACGATGTCACCTGGCTCCGTGCTTGTTAATTCATGAACTACCTCTGCAAGTCTCTTTTCTTCTTCTTCTGTCCATTTCCCTGAGAAAGCAATCATCCAGACTACATTGTTATCTTCTCAGTCATTACAGGGTCCAGCCCTCTATGTCCAAGCATAAATGCAAAGTATGAGTGGCTCTGTTGGTCAGGTTACTTTACAACAGCACTCAGCAGGGAACCACGTGTATTCACTGGAATTAAAATTTATTGGCTTTTTAAGGATAGATATATTATTACCTAAACATAGCTACAAAGACTGCCTATAACAGTGCACAGAGCCTCTGGCGCCATCCAAAGCTTCTGCTTCCTTAAGCTAGCCACATCATGTTCTGGCTGTCTTATTGGTAATAACGATGGTGGGTGAGACAGAGGACACATCCTTGATTTTACATTACTTAGGTAAGGGGGTAAAGGAAAACACTGTTTAGATGCTGAAACTAATCTTGAAAAAAAAGTTCTTAATTCAAAGATTGAATATGGATTATGGATCCTTCAGGAACATTAGGACCAAAGAAGACCTATGAAAGTATCTACTGTAACTTGTTTTACAGAGGAATTACGGGTCAGAAAGGGTAGAGACAATGACAGAGGGTTTCTACAGACTACTGTTTCTCACAAATATTAGGTTTGACATTTATCTTCAGTACATTTGTATATATTAAGAGGTATGTGCAGACTTGTCAGAATACTGAAATACAACCATAAATTTGCTTATGGAAAACTAACTCAAGTTTGAGATCCACAGATATATACATAACTCTGAAACATGCACAGGTTCTTCCTGACTTGGGATTCTCCTGAACCTTAAGATTTCATAAACACAGGCTGTTGTTCAGTTAGATGGCCTTACATCAAAACTACGTCTGTCTTAAAAAGGAATGGTTTCCCATGTGGAACAGTTTTAAATTGATAAAAAACTGAAACATGCTAGAGTTAGACTTAAGTCCTTGCTATCAACATTCTATGTACTGTATTTTAAAGTATAACACTCAGTTGGCTTTATCTGTTAAACCAAGGGAAGAAAAGAGTAGGAAATGATCCTCTGAGTTAGTGGAAGACACACAGTGTCTGCAGAGGCAGGAGGCTCACAGTGACAAGGGAGGTCCGCAGCAGCACTCACAGTACCTGTGTTGCAGGTATCCTTCATCAGCCGGCAGCGGTCTTTGACAGAAGAGGCACTTCTTCCTAGGGCCGCCCCTATTGTTGCCCAGTCATTGCCATGCTTTATCCGGAGCCTAGAACAAGAGTCTGCCGATCAGCATTTGGTTCAATTGTTTTCTCCCTTTTAATTTCACCATTTATTCTTCATTCTTCTTCTTCCCTTTTGACTGGTTTGGAAGTTGTGGGCAGCAATACTTTTGAGAGCCAAAGTTTGAAAGTGTGGCCTTTATTGTGTGGGGTCCACAGTTGTCTGTGGGTGAAAAAAAAAAAAAAAAAAAACAGGCAGCAATTGCCCTTTTCCTGGGTCAGAGAAAAAATAGGTAACTTGGATATGTGTTCAAAAAGACCAAATTTCCCCTCAGGCTACTGACATAATTCCCAGGCAAGTCCCAAAGATTTTCCTTTTGAGCATATTGTTAACAAGCATCTTTAGACATTTAAAAAAAGTCCAACAGTTCCTTATAAATAGGATCCACTTTCAGCTGTCTTCAGATACACACAGATCTCCACATAAAGTACACACTGCACTTCATGTTCATAGTCTTAAGAAACAACATTATGCTTCTGGAAATACAGCCCTTCATTCGGGGGAACATTCACCACGTCTCAGTTTTATAGCAAGCCTTTGATCCAGGTATAAATTTCCTAAGCTTAGTGATCAGGCCACTGAAGATATTCACTTAATTTCTTTTGGAATACCTACCTATTAGTGGTCTCAGCAAGCGCCTGGTAACTAACAATAGAGGGCTAATTTGTCTACTAGAGGTATACCTAATGTATCTTCTAACAGAATTCATGCTTTTAAGAGCCAGATGAAATTATACCAGTCTTCTAAAAAAGCTAACAACTGCAGTCAGGAAAACAAAATTGAAAACTTACTCCTTGAGCTTCTCAATTTCTTCAGGAGTGTATCTAGAAATTCAGAACAAGGGAGAAGAAATCGATTAAATACAGAATGCTGCTCAAAATATTACCTAACACCAGTTTGATTTAGAGACCTGAACATTAAACCACACAGCATACAGATAATATTATTAAAGTGTTTTAAAGGGAGTTCTTAAAAAGTTGAATGCTTCTACATTCTTAAAAACTCTAATAATTACTTCTAGCTATAATATACATAAATACTCTATCACTTTCTCTGTAAAAATCCAACATTTCCAACAGCTACTTGCCTTATGTTATCTAGTTAGGTCTCTGAAATTACAAATGCTCAATAAATTTATAAATAACAGTATATGACAGGTAAAGAGAAAAAAATTCTATTTTTTTTTCTAGCCAGGCAGATACTCTTAACACATTTCTCTATTTCTACACATCCAATGCAATATTTCTTTTATATGTTAAAAAAACAAACCAAAAACATTTATCTGAACATTATATAAGGCTGTCCATTTTACAACCAGCTGGACTACATGGAAGGATTTTGAGAAGTTATCCAAGTCATTCTTGAGCCAAACAACTCCCCCCCCCACCACCACCATTGTAAAGTGTTTCTTCACTGGCAGCGTGCAGACGGCTAGAGGAGGCTTCATTGTGACCTAACACCCCAGAGGCAAGAGCAGCAGCCACCCACGGAGTAGCTGCGTGTAGCATCCCTGACAACTCTTCAGGAAGGCTGCCTTTGGCACAATCTATCCATTACTAGCTAATTTACTTTCTACTCTGGTTTCATTTAAAATCAAATGAAGTCACTATTCTATTATTACTATATTCCCAAATCAGGAAACAAAGAATGAATTTGGAATTCTTTTATTATTAACACTTTCTAGATTTTTAACCACCCCAATGCTTAACCTGCAAAGCAAACTCTGCCATAGTCAATTCAGTCAAGTTAACCTAAGTAAGGTAGTTCAGATTCTAACCCTTAAAGACGTCCTTATTATCAGGTTTCTCCACATATCAAATACTTACAAAATCACAAAATTATCAGTAATGATTCACAGCTGCCTCCACTTCAGGAATTAACTTTAAAAATTGATAGTTCCTAAACCACTCCCCCTTGTTACATGAAAACATGCACAGTACAGGTTCTCATACTTTCCCACATGGTTCCTGTCATCATACATGCGCAGCACTCTTCTATAAACTGCAAACAAAGGCCGGTTCAGCCCCCACGCTATAGTCCTGTAGAAATCTTTTCTTTCGTCTTTTGACATCTCAAAGATGATTTCTGTAGCATCTTTTATTCCGCGAGCCTAAATGGGTTACATTTCTTTGATTTAGGGATGTCTGATACAATGTATATGGATATAGCATGCTTTAAGTAAGTCAGATATAAACTTAATGCTGCATTAATTATTCATGTGATACTTGAGGGCACAAAAATAAACTATCCAACTCAAACAACTCAATTTCTGTTTAACTCATTTAAAAATCATTAAAAATGTAAAAGTATACGTGAAACAGGTAGAAGAAAATCAAAAAAGCAAAATTAACCAATCAAATAAATGTAAAGATAAGTTTAGAAAATTGTTCTTTAAAAGGGTGAATTAAGAATAAATTTTGAAATGTTACATTCCTGGCAAAAAAAGGACACAAATACTAGACATGAACAACCACCATAACACAAACAAACAAACAAACAAACAAACAACCTAAGCAGAGATGCTCCAGACACTGAACAACAAATGAGTACCAGGAACAATTTTATAAAAGTGTGGATTTACATAAAATGACTAAATCCTGAACAATCAACTTACCAAAATGTATTCTGAAAAAGTGAAAATCAAATGGACACAAACCAGAAAATTGAAAATTAAAAAAAAAAATAAAAAAAAAAGCCATTACTACTGATCTTTCCATAATGAAAGTGCCAGGCCCGAGTGATATTATCAGTAAAACACACAAATATTCAAGAGATAAATGTGTTGGTAGTTTCTGATTTTATTAGGTTAGCATAACCTCAATAACAAAACAAATGAGAAAAACTTCAGAAAATAATTTTGGGCCAAGGCTTAACACTTACTCAGTACTGATCCTGAAATCACAGATGTCTAAAAAATTTATTTATTGACTTAAGTCCACCCAGCAATAGTAGCTTGTTGAGTTTCAAAACAATCATTGCGCTGATGACTCATATATAGATAACATGCCAAATTTCAAAATATAAGCAAAATACTCATAAATGATAAAACTTGTAATGAATCAGGGTTAGCTGCTACCATAATAAAAGA
This sequence comes from Mus pahari, assembly GCF_900095145.1. Taxonomy (NCBI): domain Eukaryota; kingdom Metazoa; phylum Chordata; class Mammalia; order Rodentia; family Muridae; genus Mus; species Mus pahari. The sequence goes on from NC_034591.1 coordinate 5,338,037, forward strand.
ACATGACAGAAATATATCCTTGACAATAATAATTTTCAGAGAATGCTACACATATAGCTAGCTAGAATATTTTGAGAAAATAAACCAAGCAAACACCAAAGTGCTGCACAAGCTGCCAAATACGAAACAACATACAGACATCTGCATTTCTCTACAAAGCGCAAGTCATGGTGAGCATAAAATTAAAAAATATTATAATACTTATACTGAGTTGTTGTAGTTCCAATAAAAATTGGATCAGGATTTCAGTCTCTACAAACTAAGTTTTTAAGAGATGAGTGCTAAAAATAGACATGACACTCATGAAGGGCCCTGCCCTGTCAGGTACTACTGTTCAAGAGTGTTATACTGGTAAAGGTAACAACAAAAAGATAAGCTAGAAAAAAATTGGAAAAGACTTTCACACCATACACATTGTGGCAATGGTCGTCCATACACAAAAAGAACTGAAGCCCCACCTCACTTTAATTGGGGGATAAAAATCAAATGCAAAATTATAGAACGTGAAGGGCAGTAAGAGATTTCATACTTATAAGATGTCGTCTTACATAAGCATGCAAAACAACATGAAAAATGGATACTAAAAGTAGGAATCTTTATCCATTAAATGTTATTTAAAGAGGAGAAGGCGGGCCCTAAATTTTGACAAGGCATCTGTAATGAAAAATCTATAAATTCTCACTATATATTATGTATTATGAACATCTGGCAGAAAAAAAAATCCATAGCAAAATGGGTAGAAAATAAAGAAACATTTAAAAGGAAATATAACGGTAATTAAGTATCTAAAATTATTTTACTTGAAAATCAACAGCATAAATATAAAAGAATGAAAATAAGCATTTCCTGTGTCATAAGCAACCTGAAATATATTTGTTCAGTAAAATAACAGCTAAACAAGTCAATAAATGATGTCTAACAAAAATCACAATATGGAACAAGAGAAACTGCATAAAATATGGTCTCTTTACATATACATGAAAACCAGGTAAAATTATAGAGGTATATATCTTCTAAAACGTTTAGAATCTCTTTTACTGTTTATTCATAGTTTTAGTACTGCAGACAATTAAAGCCGGATTTAGTGACCACCTATAACCCGAGCGCTGTTGGACATGGTCAAGCATGCCGGACCCTCTCAGGTGTGCTTGTGGCAGTTACTTTTGTTTATCATTGTGTGCGACATATGGACTATCTGACACTCAAAAGTGGCTCCTCAGCACTGTTCAAAGAGCACCACACAGCAAGATCAAGAATTAAAACCAACCAATGATCTCTGCTTCTCAAGTCTGACGTCTTTCAACACTGCCGATTCCTGTCAGTCCTGCCACTGCTCTCCAGATGACCTGAGCTCAACTCTAAGCCACTGCAGCTCCTCCTCACCATCTCCTCACTAGGACCGCACATACAGAGAACTTGCAGAGTTGCTCTCCCCGGCCAGTCTGAGTTCCCACACGCCCTTTCAAATGTCTCAAAGCTTAGTCAGGACCACTAAAATGGAAGGGTCCCTGGAGATCATTCAAATCTGCTAAGCAAGAAACCTTCTTCTTAATTTTCTAAATCTGGTGTTTCTTACCATGTTTTACTTACTGCTATATGTAAACTTTTAGCATTTTCTGGCAGCCCGTGGATAGCAACCCTCAGATTCACTTTCACTGAATGTGGACAACTTTAATTCATTCTCAACATTTACTGACTTTTTGTTGCTATTGTTTCTTCAAAATAGACTTTGCAAAAGCACTTCCATGTATCATTTGTAGAGAGTTTATAAAGAATAAGAGCTTTTTAAAAAGCTCTTTCTGGTTTACAAAGCATAGGAAGGTTGCAGTTATCATTCAGTTTAGAAATATAGACACAGTAGGCAACAATGTGTTCATATGTAGGATGATAATGGCTAACAAGAGTGTATATATCCTGTTATCCAAGCAATGCTAACCATCACATTTCAAACATGTAAATCTAACTCCACCTCAAGGGTAAAGCAGCAAGGCTATTTGCCTTGTTTCCAGTTACAGGGTTAAGGTGGCACGTTTGTGTAGATCTCTGATCCTTTGCCACTCAGCATTTCTGTATAGTGTTTACTATATATGACCACTCTTAGTTCACACCCTTTTAAGTTCATAGCCTTTCTCAGCTCACACCTTCGTTACCTATGATCACAGTACCACAAAAGGCTGAGAAGGGCGAACTGTGACAAGTTCACAGACCTTGAAATTATAAAGGCAGCAATTTTCTGTTAAGAAAAATCAGTCAGACATTCGTAGTTTACACACAAAATACTACCTGGATAATCGTGCTATCATCAGTAAACAAATTATTGAAATGTGAAAACATTATCCTGGTGTACCTTCAGATAGCGCTCAATGTTGTTCATCAAAATATCAATTTCTTCCTTGGACCACATCCCCTGCTTCCATTTATGTCCTTTAAAAGAAATATTATGAAAAAATTATTACATAAAATATTACTCTTTGAAATGAATAAAGCACAATAGCCTTCCTTTGTGATGTGGTGTGCCCCTAAGAACAGAATGGGGCTAACCTGTTCCATTCATCTGAAATGTCCAAGTACAGTAGCTACTAACCTTACTGAATGAATAAAGATTTAAGTACTGCTTTTCCTTCAGAAGTAAAAAATTGCCAAGACAAAGGGAAAGACTCAAATCATACTCAAAAAATTTCATTACAAAATTATTTTTACAAGGAAAAAAACCCAAGGACTGGGTTCTGGGCTGGGTAAGCACAGTAAACTGGACACTGTGCACGGGCGGTACCAGTACTCCTCCTTGGCAGGTGGGGCTTACTCATGTATCTCGGCCTCCTGTCCTTACAGTCGTACACCTATCGTCCACGGTTCTTCGGTTTTTTGGTAACAGCTTCCCTCAGCTATGTGAATGCTATTCCACTTTAAGCTTCGAAAGGACTTTCAAAGTAAGATTGACTTTCTCCTCTTAAAAGCAGTAACTGTATTATTGCCTCTCAAATACCACCACATTATGTTCAGAACATAACAAAACTTATTCTATCAGAAATAGAAAAGTAATAATTATTCTAAGAAATAGCACTATGGTATCATTCAGGCTAAAATTTAAACCCATTAGTTAGAAAGATTACACTACTCTGCCCCACCAAGGAAGACCTAATTCAGAATCTTGACAACATCAAGCCTTTCTAGACTCAAGGCTTCTGGTACTGGAATCTCAAATTCAGCCTGCTTTACCTTTGTTAGTGAGAGAATCCTTATCTTCTTTAGTTGTAAACCATGCTTGGCTAACCGCTGAAACTTCCTCAGTACCCAATGGAGATATTTCATCTAGTTGATCATTCTGTAAAATCTTTAAAAGAGAAAGGGGTGGGGGATTGGGGTAGGCAGAGAGAAAGGGAAAAAGGTTGGAGCTTGATTTAATACCCAAGCTGACCCACCTTTTTAGATGCTAGAAATTATAAAATTCTAACAAACAAATTCACTTTTGTGTGCACACTGCCTTTTCTAATCTGGATCAGTACTGCATTACTTAAATCATTATAGGAAGCTGGGTGTTGTGATACATACATACCCATAATCCTGGCATTTGGGAGGTTAAAGCAGAAGGATGTTGAGTTTGCTAGCTGGAGCTATATGGTCAGATCTTGTTTCAAAAAAACGGAAATAAGATATTCCAAGCCGAGTGGAGTGCGTAAGCCTTAATCCCAGCACTCAGGAGGCAGAGGCAGGTGGATCTCTTTGAATTCAAGGCCAGCCTGGTCTACAGAGTGAGGTCCAAGACAGCCTAAGCTGCACCATGAGATCTTGTCTCAAAGAACAAAAGCAAAACCAAGCAAACAAACAAACAAAAGTATATTCCAAAGTCATTTGGGTACTTTTGCAGGCAAAATGAACTATCTCATACAGTTGGTATCAGTTTCAGACAGATCTCCTGTCCTTGGGTGTTATGACTGGCCTATGTCCTCAGGGATTTTCTCTTACCTAGTATGACTTCTTCATAAAAGAATATCAGAATAAATTAAAAGAAATCACTGCAGAATCACTGTCTGCTTTACCTCCTGATAATTTTTTGTTAGCCTGTGAAGATTCTTAGCCTTCCTAGTGTCCTGTTCCTCTCAAAGAATTATGATAGAAATAGTTTTTATCACTGTGGCTACAGGGATCTTTATGCACCATCAGTGGCTACAGCTTTAGTTCATTCAAGGTAATTAGGTATAGAACACAGACTTGACCATGGGCTTAAAGGGAGCTATACTAGAAAAAGGACAGACTTGGTAATACTGTAGCCGCATGTATGAGGCTGTCACAGACACATCAGAGAGTTACATGATTAACTGTCATTCAGTTTACTCTCTGGCATGAATAAACTACTCACCTAAGTCACTGCTTGGAGTAAGCTCCAAGAATGAATGTACTGTTTCTCTTATAAACAGAAAACTGAATTTCTAATCTGAAGAACCGAATCCCATTTTTCATAGAAATAAAGCTGTCACTGAAAGATCAGAGCATAGTGAGAAGAGCCATGTCTCTATGATCGCCTCTTTTCACACTGTTTGTGGAAGTGATTTAAATCTAGCTAGAAATCACTGGATAGCCAGTGAGTGAGATGGCTCAGAAAATAAAGACTATTTGGCATCAAACTTGCTGACCTGAATTCAATTCCTAGAACCCACATTGTGGAAGGAGAGAGAATCCACTACTACAAATTATCTTTTGACTTTCACATGTGTGCTGCAGCATGCATAGATGCACACATACACACGCATAAACGAATAATATGCATGTGTGTGTGAGAATATATGAAAAATTATTGAAACAAGTACAAGTCTTAACAGTTTTAACTGCATATAGCCTTTGTTTGTTTGTTTGTTTGTTTGATTGATTGATTGATGAATGTTCCCTCTATTGCTCAAGTCTCTGGAACGTTTATCATGAAGGCATGTTGAATTTTGTCAAATGCCTTTTCAGCATCAAGTAAAATAGTACTAACTAGATGATGAAAATTTATAAACTAGAATACTATTCAGCTCTAAAAAAATGAAGTAACAAAATTTGCAGGAAAATGGATAGACTTTGAATATATATCAGATGAGATCATATAATCTCAGAAAGAAGAAAACTGCATGATCTCCCTCATATGCAGAATCCAGTCAATGCTGTATGTAAATGAACATACATGTGAGTGAAGGTAGAACACACAGAAAAGAGTAAGAAAGGCTGACGCAAAAGGAGGAGGAAATGGACAGGTGAATGGACATGAGTTATAAAACAGGCTAGAAAGCAGCTCCCCAGTCTCCTCCTGTCAGAGAGCTTTCAGTTTTGGTGGTAGGTTAACATATATTTGATATTAAAGTGTAGAATCCAATGTGAAGCATCATAGCTTCAGAATGGCTGTCTTAGCTATAGTGTTTGAAATGTACAGACTGTTGAGTCTGGTAAACTTTGGTCTGTGATGTTCATTTGCAAAACTTTTTATAATAAAGCTCATACAATTTTTAAATTAAAAAGGTGGAATGATTGGACAAGCCCCATTTTGAAGAAAGAATTTTTCTATTACTTTAAGAACACTAAAAAAAAAAAAAATCCTCTCCATTCAAACAGAGCACATATGAGGTGTTCTCAGTTCTTAATATTATATACCAACCTGGAACTCTTGTACTTCCTAAATGAAAGGCCACTGTGATGCTTCATAAAAATGTTCAAATATTTTGAATTCAAAATATTAGTTATTAAATGAAGATATGAAGTAAAAGAATAAGTGAACTAAAAGCAAAAGGCACAATCAGGAAGACATAAATTTAGAATACATACACATTTTAGATTCATACCACATAAAACAGCAAAAGAAGTTCACATTAAGAACAGAAAGGCCGGGCTGGTGAGATGGCTCAGTGGATAAGAGCACCCGACTGCTCTTCCGAAGGTCCGGAGTTCAAATCCCAGCAACCACATGGTGGCTCACAACCATCCGTAACAAGATCTGACGCCCTCTTCTGGAGTGTCTGAAGACAGCTACAGTGTACTTACATATAATAAATAAATAAATCTTTAAAAAAAAAAAAAAAAGAACAGAAAGGCCTGGCTACTACCAGTGTCACAACACATGAGAAAACCTATCTAGTTCGACAAGCACCAAATGGAATAGCACAACTATAATCAGTGCTATAAACAGCTCAAGATCTCTAGACACAGATGAAGGCACATCCATTACTTCCTAACTATATAGGTCTTACTTTAGTTTTATTGTCATTATGTTATCAAAGTATATCCTTATCAGTTTTTACTTAAGCTGTGTGTAGTGAGCATGTTCCTCACTGAAGCCAATTTAAAACATGTACTATACCTGAATTTGTGTCACAGTTCCCTCAGAAAGTTCATCATCTGCCACCTCTGTAGTTGCTGTCATGGTCACCTCAAAGCTCTGATCATTTTCTGAAACTTCAAGAAAATAAGGATTCATCTACACCATCATAATCGTAGGATCTAATTACTCTAACAAACATCCATGGCGAAAATGGGATCATCTAATTTCCTAAGCCACTTCTTACCGAACATTATAATGCACATTAATTTGTTCAATAGACATGAATATCAGGTAGGAAACTCCTTTCATGGGGCTTACAGTCTAAAAATGGACAAGATACTATGTTGGGTGACACTCATATAAGCCAAGGACAAAATACAGCAGGAAGGGAATGGAATAGAGTGAAGCAGTGAGTCTCAAATTTTAGGTATGAACTAGGGTGATACGACTTGGGGTAAGGAAGGAAGCTAGTCTCACAGTAAGGCACTTTCAGGAAAGATAAGCGCAAAGGCTCTGTGATAGGGCATGCATACAATGGCACAAGTGTAACCAGTTCACTGTTGTCACAGCAGATGAAGTAAGGGCAGAAGGAAACTGAGTGAAACCTCATAGGCCATAGCAAAGACGGGACAAGAAAGCCCTGGAAGACTCTGAGCAGAAAAATGACATAAGCTCACCTTCATTAACAGGATTGTTCTGGCTGCTATGAGGAAAGCAATCTGAAGGGCAGAAGGGCTAGAGTGAGCACAGTGAGAGGCCAGGGGTTTTAACTAGGGGGAAACATAAATAGTTCAAATTGTGAATGCATGTCAGTGATAGAGCCAATATGATTCCAAGGCAAATGAGATGTATGAAAAATTGGAAAGACAAGGATGACAGGTGCTCTGACCCTTTTTAAATTTACACAATAAGAATAGACTACTATCAAGCATTCGTGAATTTTCAGTAAGTCACTTTTAAATACATGACTGAGATAACTATTAAACATCAGAAACTGAGGAAAAGGCTCCACTGTACCAAGCACTTCTAGGAGAAGTCTTGCTGAAGTAAGCAGGACCATCATCACCAAAAAGAAAAAACACAAATTAAGATCCCCTAGGAAACAAGAACAGAAGAGGCAATCTAAGAGCGGAGTCTTAGTCTTGGGGCATTCCATACTTAGAGACTGGTTTGATGTGTACAAGTCAAACCAAAAGATGGACATAAAAGACAAACTCATAAAGAGAGGAGGAAAGAAAGAAAGAATACTAGGTTTAGCACAGGATCTCTGGAGACCTGGGAGATCATGGTGAAATTAAAGAATGTTAAAGAAAAATGAAAAAAGACATAGAGGCAAGGGCAGGCAGTTGGATAGTGGCCAACAATGGCTTCAGGGCTTTAGTTTATGGGAAAACATGTGTTTAACATTAATAGGAGTAAAAAAAAAAA
>NC_034591.1:5345788-5348846 GCF_900095145.1 Mus pahari
AAAAAAAAAAAAAAAAAAAAAAAAAAAAAAAGAAAAGAAAAAAGAAAAAAACATTAATAGGAGTTGTCCAGGTAGAGAATGAGCAACTAGTGATTCAGAAACCCAAGAACTGTAAGAACATCTGGGAGTCTGCAAAGACCTGAAGCTGGTAAACAGAAAAGCAAGCCTTAGCTAGCTAAGGTAAATACCAGGACACAGGGACATATGCAAGTGGAGGAATGTAATAGAATGTATAGAGTATTTTCTTGTAATACAGTACATTGTCTCTGAAATAGGAAGCAAGGCTGCCCTCTGGGTAAGACCCATGAGGTGTCAAATGTGGGGACACATGAAACGATAGTCTCAGAGTGGAAGAGAGTATGAGCAAGTCTGATGTGACATCTCCTGACAGATCATATATCCCACTCATGAGCCAAGTCAGATTATTCATTCTACCTTTCTCTAAGGCTATTCAACTAGTTGTGTTAAGTATAAACAGGAAAAAAAAAAAAAAAAACAATTTACCTAGGGTTATAGTTTTTCCAAAGGGCAATGGAAGGAAAGGAGGAAAAGGCATCTGGGTAATTGCAAGATAGTAAACACAGCAATCAGAAATCTACAACTGGGTAAGGAGAACGGGAAGGACACAGTGCAGAAGGAACAATGAAAAAGTGGCAAATCAGTGGGTTCAGAACTGAAAAGGATTACTGGAGACTGTGCTGGAAAGTGGAAGCAACAAGTCTGAAAGGTCACAAATGCACACCAGTAACAAATGACCCAAGAGAGCAAGAGGGAGAAGCAAATGGAGAACAGATGAGTGACTGGGGTCTCAACAGAATTACCATGTCAGCAGGTAATTATCATGATACTGTGAGAAGCAGCAGGTGACCACAAAGGAGTAAGCTAGAATGACTAACATGAGAGGATAGGATCAGCAACTTTAAAAAGTATGTAAAACCTGAGTTTCTTGTTAAATATAATACTTAGTACTAACTGACCTGCTTGAAGTCGAACAAATCATGCTTTGTTTAGTGTGTGATGCAGCATTTCATGTTCCCACAACCCCAGCTTTGTCTCTAAGTATCCACGTCCCTGCAAAGGGAACACTAGTCTTGGACTTCACCACACAACACGACAGTCCACCCAGTCCCAAGTAATTGCATCCTAGCGTCCTTTACTCACCCTCCTTCCATTCTCCAACCCTTCCCAGCTCTAGCTGCCAGTTTTACTCCCTACCTCCAAGAAATCAATCTTTAGCATCCTGTGCCTGGCTCACTTCACACCCAAGACACGCTGCTGCTTTAAATACAGCCCTTTATTCTTTTATGTTTAAATTAATATTCCACAATGTCCGTGTATCACATTTTCTTCATCTGTGGGTGGACTGATGGCACATCCTGGCTACTGTGAACAGTGCTATAATCAGGGGAATGGGAAATGAAGGCATTTCCTGATAGATCAACGATCAGTTCTACTCTGGGAACCATACTGTTTTCCAGGATGGGTGTACTTATCCTTCCACCAACAGTGTGCAAGACAACAGTGTGCAAGAGCCCTTCTTTTCTCACTCTAGTCAGCACCTATCTCATTACCCATTAAAAGTCTATTCAAATTTTCTGTCTGCATGCTCCAATTTTGGTATTCAGGTACACAAAACTTACTGACTTGGAGATTTTCCCATTTATTGGCATAGAGTAGTTTTAAAATACAAGTATCTCTAATTCTTTGTATTTTTGTTGTATCAATTATAATTTCTCACTTGGTCTCTGGTTTTGAGTATCTTTTTTTTGATTAATCTAATGATTTATCAATTTAATACACATGCTTTCACAAATCAGCTGTTTAACTGAGCTGTTACATTAGCCCTTAGGGCCCAGTCTGTTTCTATTTGCTCTGGTACTTGTTATTTCTTGCTTTAGAGTTTGATTTATTCTTATTTTGCTAGGTACCTGAGAACATCATCTGGCAATGTGAACTCTTTCTTCAATGTAGGCATTGACTGCTACTAACTTCTCTCTGAACATTACTTATCTTGTGGGCCTGGGTATGCCATATTTCCATCTTCATGTTTCAAGACTTATTTTACATTGTTACTTCATTGACCCATTAGTCATTCAATGGCATACTGTTGATTTCTAACTTCATTCACATGGTGGTCTGATGACTACATTTTGAAATTTGTTGGTATGTTGTTTTGTGGCCTGAAACATGCATAGTCTATCCTGAAGAAATGTTCCTTATACTGAAGAGAGTATTCAGCTCACTGTGTGATAAAAATGACACATAAAAGTCTATTAGAGCCGGGCATGGTGGCGCACACCTTTAATCCAAGCACTTGGGAGGCAGAGGCAGGCAAATTTCGAGACCAGCCTGGTCTACAGAGTGAGTTCCAGGACAGCCAGGGCTACACAGAGAAACCCTGTCTCGAAAAAAAAAACCAAAACCAACCAAACAAACAAAAAGTCTATTAGAGACATTAGAATTATAATATAGTTTATTGCCAATGTTTCTTGGTTGATTTTCTATCTGATTTGTCCAGAGCTCAAAGTGGGAAACTGGAACTCTCAAGTATTATCTTATGCAGTATATTTCTCTTTATACTAACATTTGGTTTATGTAATGGGTGTTCCACTGCTGGGGATGTATACATGTTTGCAACTATTATTTCACTTTGTTCAATCGATCCTTTATAATTATGGTTATCTTTGTTGTTTCTCATCTGCAGCCTTCCCCAGCCCTGAGTATGCTGGCTCAGACCTTGCTGCCAATGAGAGTGAGACCACCTGGGGTGGAGCCTTCCCACCTAGCTGGTTCTATTGTTCTGTGACACTGTTACCAGCTGAGATTTCAGACAGCAAGCAACCCAGTGACTGACACCTTCTTGCCAAACCAGTGTTGTCAAACAGATTGCTTACAGGCTGGCCACAGGCATCAAGAGTGGATATATATTGGATATTAGTCCCCTATCAGATTTAGGATTGGTGAAAATCCTTTCCCAATCTGTTGGTGGCCTTTTTGTCTTGTTGACAGTGTCTTTTGCCTAATAGAAGCTTTGTAATTTTATGAGGTCCCATTTGTC
>NC_034591.1:5351310-5370217 GCF_900095145.1 Mus pahari
CCTTTAATCCCAGCACTTGGGAGGCAGAGGCAGGCAGATTTCTGAGTTTGAGGCCAGCCTGGTCTACAGAGTGAGTTCCAGGATAGCCAGGGCTACACAGAGAAAACCTGATTCCAAAAACTAAAAGATTTAATTATAGGTTTTTGTTTCTGTTTGCTTTGCTTTTGGGGGAGCTATAGTTGTTTTGATTTTAGTAAAGGAATCTCTCAGCATTCTAAAGCTGGTGTGGCCTGGGAGAAGTGGATTCTCTGGTTTTGCTTGTCTTGGAAAGGCATTTTCTACCGTTGAATGCTAGTACTTTTCTGAGTAATGTATTCATGTTGCCACTGAACATTTATATTTATGTAATGTTTTTGTTTTTCTATGTATAGCCAGAGATGTTCTGAAACTTGCTCTATAGACTAGGGTGGCCTTGAATTCAAAGATCCACCAGCCTCTGCCTCCTGAGTGCCACCAGTGCTCAGCATGAGAGGACCCTCTTTGAGTGACTCTATTAGAGGTCTGTAAGATTAATTCAAGATTTGAAAAATGTTCAACTGCTATTTTGCTGAATTCATTTTGATATGATCCTTTCCCTTCTATTATAGGATATTCGTAACAATCATTTCCTTAGAGTTAATTCTTATTTGTATGTCTTGGATCTTTTTTACTTTTAATCTGAGTTATTTCTAAACACGTACTACAACTTCAAGCTCAAGAAATTTAGAATCAAAGGTTCTTGCTCTGCTTGATCTAGTTTGTTAAAGCTCGATTTTAAACTTCCATTTACCAAGTTCTTTAGCTCCAAACTTTGTGTATTTTTATAATGTATATATATATATATACACTCTCTGGGTTCTTTCTTTAGAACCGGAGGTATTTTTCTCATTTCACTGAACTGTTTGCACTTTCTTAATTCCAATTATTCTTTAAACTACTAAGCTTTAAACAGGCAACTGGTGTATTCCTCTTCCTTGAACTTGCTACCTGTGGCTGTGTTCTTTTGGCAGTAATGATCTTTCTCATATCTTTGTCCATATATATAGATGAAGACACAGTAGTTAAGTGTTCATGTTAATCAGCACCTATAATACCTATGGGCAGCTCAGTGGTCTAGACCACAGAGTATGAGTGGGATTGTCCTACCTGTTAAGATGCAGCTCTTTTAGTTGGAGATGGTTTGCAAGTGGTTCTATGCATCACACGTTCACTTTCAGTTTCTATGGCTGATATAGTCAACGATGGTGAAGTCACTATGGTTATGGTTATGGAGATAAAGCACCTGCTAACTTGTAAAAGCTATGTGGAAACACATCTACTCCATAGGTTCAACATACAACTAGTGGTGTGGCCAAGTGTTCACTCATGTCAGATGTCTATGGAGATGCTGCTGCTCTGGTGGGTACGGGAAAACAATGGCCTTTGGTGTATACAAACTACACACATAGTTAACATCACAAAGCTGCAAGGGTGACCTGCTTACTTCCTAGGGAGATGAGGATGGAGATAGGACCACCAAGCTGCTTTTGTCCCTCAACTATTTAGGCCAGGCAGCTTTGGCTACACATTAGAGCCAAGGGCTGAGAGGGGATGGAGTGGCCAAACTTTGTGCTTTTACTCTAGGTTTTATTTATTCTTAACAAAAGAGGAACGTTCCTAAATTGATTTTATCAATATTTTTTTACAAATGTGTTAAGAGTCCAGCTTAGTAAGTCCAGTCTTCTATTAGACTTCAAATTATGTTCCAAATGCAGTGAACAAACTGCATACCACATGCACGCTAGTGCCACCATCTCCACAAATTATTAGGTGATAAGACGGGCTTAATACCATAAAATAGAACAAAGTGCCAAGTAGACACTGAACCTATGAACCAAGTATTTTAAATAATGAACTAACTAGTTACAATTTAGTCCAAAAGAATTATTCAAAACCTCTTTCTTATAAAATATTCATACAGGATTATATTTGTATAGATAAGCCAACTAAGTTTTTAAAAAGTGACAAAGAAACAGTAAGAAACACTTAAAAACATGAACCAACAGGAAGAAACTTCATTTAGTTCAAAATTCTAGGCACAGATATGTTACACTTGAAGTTAATACTAGTCTTAACTGTTTTTTTTTTTATGCACAATAAACTGAAATAAAATGGTGTCTGTTCAGTTTGAGAAGCAACCGGCTCTGTGCATATTACTTGCTAAGAAACAATTTTCTATGCTAAATACCTAGTCCTAACTTCACTGGCTAGGTAAAGATTTGATTTCAGTTGATACTTATGTGCAAAATCAAAGTTCTCAAAAATGGCTACTCTGGGGGGCTGGCGAGATGGCTCAATGAGTAAGAGCACTGACTGCTCTTCCGAAGGTCCTGAGTTCAAATCCCAGCAACCACATGGTGGCTCACAACCACCCACAGTGAGATCTGACTCCCTCTTCTGGTGTGTCTGAAGACAGCTACAGTGCACTTACATATAATAAATAAATAAATAAATCTTAAAAAAAAAAAAAAATGGCTACTCTGCTTGCATTGACAGTATACAATACAGGCAGGTGGCTCACTTCTACCCCTACAGTTGAAGGCATCTAATAGGAACAGAATTCCAAATTCTTTACTAAGCAAATCAGAATCAGGACGTAATGTTGTTGCTAGTATGCCTGTCAATGACATTTATCTGAAATGTCTCTCTTCTCTGGAACCTAGCCTACTGTAAACCCCTTATTAGAGCAAGAAACCTAACATCTACCTAACTTCCATGCAGATCAACATGAGGGCTAAAGCGTGTCCTAGAGGAACGAGACTACCTGGGAATGTTTGAATGTCCTGTCTCTCTGAGCTTCATTTTCTTCCTTGCAATGTATAATAATCGTGCCTACTGCACAGCACTGGAGGAAGGTTGGGGGAAAGGTGGACTTTAAATACTTTATACTGTTGAACAAAGTAGGGATGAATACATATCCATTTACAAATGAGGAGAGCGTCAATTAAAAGGTTCACATAAAGTCTACCGCAGCAGGTTGAGAGTAAAGAAGTGCTGAAAAGACTGGACAATATGTAAAGGCAATGTGAGAGTTATGCTTGGCACACAAACACTCATTGAGCATTAGCTTAAAAACAGATTTTTTTCTTGACTAAGCAGATAAAAGTAGAGCTCAGGTCTCTCTAGAAATCCCAAATGACTCTTGCAAGCTAAAGTCCAATTCCTTAACAGACTTACGTGGGAGTGCCACAACTGATATGCATGGCGTAGAGTCGTCAATGCTCTGATCATCCTCAGAGGACAAACACAGCCTCTTATGTGGAGGTTCAGTACTGTCTTCTGAGTCTACTTCATCATGGTCTAATGGAAGGGGAAAATAAACCAAACAGAATGCTCAAAACCTCAAGCCAATTTCAAATCACAAAATCTCTACCTATTACATCCATCTCTGCAGGATTTTCTGACCCATTAAAACCATCCTTCTACCCACTTGCTCACTTGGATTCACCCAGCTACACCAGGACTCAGGAGTCATTGCTTTCTCCTTGCTTACAGCAGTACCCAGCTCCTGTTCTTATAACAAGAACTATGGTGGGCAAAGTATGACCTTCTAACTAACTTGGTTTTCCAAAGATTTCACACAGAGAAGGGCTGAGCATCCATTTATTCAAACGTTTCCTAACTATCTACAGTTGGTTCTGTGCCAGGGACAGAACAATGAAGGATGTCCTTCGAGGAAGTTCTGTGGAGTAATAACTAAACCAATCATTTCACCGCAGTGTACTCAGAGCTCTGATGGTGGGATAAAGAGGTTGTCATGCGCACACAGAGGACTTCCATTTAGACTAGAAGTGAAGGGAGTCTTCCTAAGGAGCTATCATGAACTTGAAAAAAAGAAATACAAGCAAGAACGGAAACGTCTGTCTCTCCTGGCAGTTAGAGAAAAATGTGCAGTAGAGTTGAAGACTAAAAAGAAGTGTTATAAAAATAAAACTGTGAACTACTAAAGAACATAAGCACATGGATTCTAACAACCATGGTAACTGTGGCAGGAGGTAAGGCTAGGAGGACGAAATGAAGTAATCAAAGCACCCAGTTATATATCCTAAAAAGCACGTTAAGCTTTCAATATAGCCCTAACAAGTGGGAAAACTGGATAAAAGGCTGGAGTTATTCAGATGAGAAAAGACAATCTGATCTAATAAAGAGGGACCCAAAACAGGGATAAATGGGGTTTTAGGACAACATATGACCAGTTAGGTTACTACATAGCAATTTATTACTAACTATGACCGGAGACTCTAAAAAGGAAAAGTGAAGTTTAGGAAGTATCTAGAAAGAAGTCCTTGGGACATGTAAAATCCAAGGTGCGTAAAGTAGTATAGAAAATTCATAATAAAGACAGAAATGTGAACCATCATAATAGTCAGATACTATCTAAAATGAATGAATGAAATAATCCAGGATGAAATAACACAGCAGTAGGACAGAAAGAAGTAAAGAATATGAGCACATAGACTAAAATTCATAATTAACAACTACTAAAGTACTTCTAAAACATAAATTATAAATTAAAATTAATCTACAGTCCAAAGCTAACATGGGCTTTTCAAGCACACTAGCCTAAATTATTTGTGGGTGATGGATAAAGGGTGCAAGGGAACTGATTAATCCCCAGTGTCAGTTAATTAGCAAATTCTCCTACCATTCTGAGGGCAATGAAGAATGAGGTTCCCGTCTGTGTCCTGAGTAAACGTCACAGAGTTCACAGTTTCTACTGTTACTGTGTCAGAATCCTCTTCAACTGTGCTCATACTCAAATCTGTATAAGAAGAGACTACGTAAGGGCTTATAAAATTAATTCCAGATAGTACATGAAACTGACCTAGATATCTGTTTTAGAGTCTTTATATAAAACTGCAAAAGGAGTTCAGATTTCACAAACTGCCTTTCTTAGTCTCTCCCCATTGTTAAGAATTAGATTCCAGGGGGCGGGGGATTAGATTCAATAACCTGCAAGAATTTCATCAACTCTAATTAGTTCTAACAACTTACAATATTTACATTTTGTGGTGGTTACTTTTCACTGTCAATCTGAGATTTAGAGTCACCCCAGAAATAGACTTCGGGGCATGACTGTAAGGGATTTTCTAGACTAGGCTGAGCTGGGAAATGCACTTTAAATGTGAGTGGCATCATGCCATGGGCTGAGGTCTCAGACTATGTTAAAAAAAAGTGAAGAGAACTGAGTAGCAACATGCACATTTCTCTGCTTCTTGGCCGAAGACACAACATGGATGCATGTGACCGGCTAGCCTGAGCTCCTGCTGTCACATTTTCTTAGCTGTAATGAGGGAACCCACAACTTCCTATTTATACTTGACAAATGGTCTACCACTGAACTAGATTTCAAGCCTGGTATTTTTAGCAGAAAATTAACCAAAACTTTCATCTTGATCTAATAATTCTGAGCACCTTTTGAATATTTAAGCCCTGTTACCTGAAAAATAAGAACACTAAATAATTCTTTTCTCCCTCATAGTATTAAACAAACACACTTAACCACTACCAAGCAAACACTTTTGTATGGGGTTGGGACCTACTCCTGACAAAGAGATTTCTGGTTTAAAGTGCCATCACTTGCTATTTTGTATATAACAGCACATTTGGTGTGCTTGTTCTCAAACAAACAATTGGAGTCTTGTGGCTGACAGAGATCAAAATACTGGACTACTAATGCCTGATTGAAGTCTATAGAATCTTATAATATAGTTCTTGTTTCAACAGGTTTTTCCTACATACCTTTTACTGATAATACAGACAAAAGTATTGACATGTATTCAATTACTCAGTATATGACCCACATAGGTATTAATCCATTTATATATAGTTTAATTCCATTTAAACAAATATTTTCCTTTGGCAAAAAAGACAACTATATTAATATTTACATGGTAAAGCTTCAATGAGTAGTACAGGCTTACTATATCAAAAAACATAATTTTACAATTGTAATGACACCATTTTCAAGATAAAGATGAATGGAACTCATGGTTTAGTGCGGATCTCTGCAGTCAAGGGAGACTTACCTAGACCACAGATGGGTTAGCTACAGGCCTTCCCATAGAATTCCACCTCTGTGCTTCGGCCAGCAGCATCACTCATGTTATCCAGACGGCTTCTCCTCCATGCTTGTGCATCTGCGATACTCTAGAACAGTAACAGCATAATACGAGGCTTAGACACAACAAGCAGTATTTGAGTTCTAGTTATAATGCTAGAGCACTCTGGCCTCACACCTGATACCTCACCCACAACAGAAAGACAAAGCTTTCTTCTGAATGCATTTTATGACAATCTGCCTTAACAGCAGTACTGTATAAACAAAGACAGAAACAATCCATTCTTTATCCTCTTAGAGCTCATAGAAAGTTTCTTTCTCTTTAAAAAAAAAAAAAAAAAAGATTTATTTATTTTTATGTATGTGAGTACACTGTAGCTGTACAGATGGTTGTGAGCCTTCGTGTGGTTGTTGGGAATTGAATTTTTTTTAGGACCTCTGCTGGCTCTGGTCAACCCTGCTTGGTCCAGTCAACTTCGCTAGCTCAGTGGCCCAAAGATTTATTTATTATTATACATAAGTACACTGTAGCTGACTTCAGACGCACCAAAAGAGGGTGTCAGATCTCATTACAAGTGGTTGTGAGCCACCATGTGGTTGCCGGCATTTGAACTCAGGACCTTCGGAAGAGCAGTCAGTGCTCTTATCTGCTGAGCCATCTCTCCAGCCCTCATAGAAAGTTTAACCCAAGCAGTCACTCAGCAGTCAGGTGTCCTCTGAAAACGGGTTTAGGTATACAAGTGGTTACAGTAAATCTTGGAACCATTGTGCACTTGCCACATATGAAAAATTAATTAACATTCCCAGTGATACATTAACACCCCTGAAATACCCTATTTCATCCTAAAACATTAAAAATTATTTACATCATGTATTCAATCAGAAACCACATAAGAGGACAGGTGAACAACCCTATAAAGGAATCCATGGGAACCAACCAACCAACCTTTATATTATCAGGTCAGCAATATTTTCTGGGCATAGTTAATTTCTAACATATCACTCAGTATGGAGAAGAGAGAAGGTGTAAGTTATAAAGACCTGTTAAGTTTAGGAGGTGATTATGGTTTGGAAACATCACAGCACTCAAGGAGAGAGGACAGGCAGAGGATAGCTTTGCTTGGGGGGCAGAGCCAACTAGGCTTTATGACTGAAGAGATTGAGACTAAGAAGGGAACACCATCTCAGGATGCTTCCTGGGCTTCTGGCTTCAACTCAAGGTATTTTATCCTAAGCTGTTTTTATCAAGTATTATACTAATGATACCTAAATGTAAGATACATCGTATTTAAGGTGTCAAGTGGATGGTTGAATATTTAAGTTGTGCACAGAAGGCATAATTAATACCTATAAATTTAACTTAATATAGTATGAAAGTTGTTTTTAAAGATACCTAGAAATTGGAGGCTTAGATTCTAGTTCCAGAATGCTCTTACTTACATACAGAAGACAAGGACTGGCTCAGGCTCAGAGAAACCCAGTTCAGTCCCTGGCACCCACATGGCAGCTCACAACCCTCTGTAATTTTAGTTCCAGGACCCAGCAGTCTCTTTTGGCCTGTGGAACACAGATATACACGCAGGCAAAAACACTCATAAAGTAACAAATTAATCAATTTAAAAAAAAAAAAAAAGAAATGAGGAAGACAAGCAGAGGAGGCTGAGAACTAGCTGGTGACACAGCAGGAAACCTAGTAAGTATTCAATGGGTATTAAATGACTAACTGCCAGTAAGATGACAAAGAAGTACTTGTTCTAGCAATATGGAAAACACTCATGACCTTAACAGAAGTAATTTTGGGCTGGAGAGATGGCTCAGCGGTTAAGAGCACTGACTGTTCTTCCAAAGGTTCCGAGTTCAAATCCCAGCAACCACATGATGGCTCACAACCATCTGTACAGCTACAGTGTACTCATATACATAAAATAAATAAATCTTTGTAATTTCAGTGGACTGGGGGTGGAAGAAAAACAGAGAATCCAAAATACAGAAGACAAGACACACTGAAGGTAAAACTAATGGGAAAAGGAAGTGGTCATGCCAGTGTTGGATGAGCATTTCAACATGTCTCTGTTTAAAGTCAAATATGCGTCTAAACAGAGACATGTTGATTAATAAACCAAAGCAACTAGGGAGAAGAAACCTTGTGCTTTTATTCTCATTGACTAGACTCAAAATTATGCTTGAACAGGAACCCTTTACACTTCAGTGCTACCATAAACTTTTTGGAGCACATTCACAGCACCTCCAGTCTCTTTTGAGCCTGTCCTCCAAATCAGTGGTGGTGTCACTTTTATACTAATTAGAAATAAGAAGACATAATGGAGGAAAGGCAGAGAACATCAGTTACAGACAAACTGACTTTCTGGCATATTTTCATTCCTGATGAATTACTTTGAAACAATAAATACTTTAATAAATTAAAGAAAAAGAACCTGAGAATTGCGTAAAATGTATAGTGGCACTCTTGTATATGCTCACATTTGAAAGATGAACCCTTCATCTATGGCTAACTGAGGGGGTTAAGGGAGGAAGGCATGGAACAGGGCATCAAATATAGCCCAGGCTGGCCTAAAATTGATTATCTTCCTGTCTCTGCATACCCAGTGCTTAGACAACATGCTTGTGTTACCATGCTGACCCAAGATGACCCTGCTTACTGGAATACAATAACCTGGTGGAACAAACAAGGTAAGTTACAACATAATAACATTTGCGATTTAACACAAAATTAAATAAAGAAAGGAATCTCTCATGCTCCCCTTCACTTCAGTGTTGATATAAAGTTCTTAGGCTCACATGTCCATTGGGTCTTCTATTACCCTCAATTTTAGGGCAGTTAGATGTCAAGAATTCATTTTAAAAAATAAATAAATCAAGTTAGTCTCATGTCTTCCTCACAAGTCAATTCTATTAACAGTTTCTAAGCACAGACACTACCTATGGTAATCATATAAAGCAGGAGGCAACGTGAGCTGACAAAGGTTGTTTGGGAAGATGGAGTGCAGTTACATATATGGCATAGGAAAACTCACTAGTGAGGATACTTTTAAACTGGGAAATACAGGGCTAGCGAGATGGCTTAGTGGTTAAGAGCACTGACTGCTCTTCTGAAGGTCCTGAGTTCAAATCACAGCAATCACAGGGTGGTTCACAACCATCCATAGTGATATCTGACACCCTCTTCTGGTGTATCAGAAGACAGCAACAGTATACTTAATAATATAGTAAACTTTATTATTATTAATAATAATATTGGGCCGGAGTGAGCAGGGTTGACCAGAGCAAGTGGGCCAACTGGACCGAGCAGAGCGGGGCTGGAGGAAGCAGAGGTCCTAAATTCGATTCCCACCAACCACATGAAGGCTCACAACCATCTGTACAGCTACAGTGTACTCATATAGATGAAATAAATAAATCTTTTAAAAAATGGGAAATTCAGCTGGGCAATGGTAGCATACCCTTTAATCCTAGCACTCCAAAGGCAGAAGCAGGTGAATTGGAGTTCAAGGTTAGTATGGTATACAGAGTTCCAGGATGGCCAGGGGTCTCAAAAATCCACTGGCATACACTACATAAAGAGAAATGCAACTAAATGCAACAAGGACATATCTGAGATTTCCTGACTCAATATAGTATTAACAATTATCTATTTCTCTTTAACGTTTTAATGATTACCTTTCACATTTTTGGTTATATTTCAGCATACTTTTTTTGTTTTTAAAATATTTTGAATTTTTAAGATAAAAAGTCTCATTATGTAGCCCAGGTTAGCCTTGACCATATTATTCTCTTGACTTGGCCACTTGGCCTCTTCAGTGCTAGGCTCATGGGCTTGCATCACCATACCCAAATGCACATATCTTTTCTTTCTCCCTACTAATACTAATTATTTCTCACCATTTAAAAAAATATTTATTTATTATTACATCTAAGTACACTGTAGCTGTCTTCAGATGCACCAGAAGAGGACATCCAATCTCATTACAGATGGTTGTGAGCCACCATGTGGTTGCTGGGATTTGAACTCAGGACCTTCGGAAGAACAGTCAGTGCTCTTAATCACTGAGCCATCTTTCCAGTCCCATTTCTCACCATTTTAATAAGTATAAAATACCTGTCTAGTCAGGAAGTGTTGGGGGAGAGGGTTTAAGGTTACAGTATTTACAAAACTCCTTAATGAATACCTCTATACCTAACATATTCTCTCTCTCTCCCTCCCTCCCTCCCTCTCTTACACACACACACACACACACACACACACACACACACACACACCACCTTAGGCAATATTTAAAAGAACATTTATCTATTAATGTATAATTTAAAAAGCATGTTTAATGTTTTTTCCCTAAAGGAACAAAACTCTGCCAAACAGCAAATTATTGGCAGATAAAAAATTCCTGAATCTCATACCTAGGTACATACAAAAACGTTAGAAAACATACAAGCCTACATAATAATATCTTCAGAAGTACTTACAATTTCATAAGGGAACACTTTGTGCTCGATGTGGAATGCTTTGGAAGGGTTATGAGGCGGATCAGAGAGATCCACCTCTTCCTAGGCCACTGGGTTAAGAGTTAACCACTGTGAGACACTATTAATTTTAAGGGTGTCTAAACTGTGAGCACCCCTTTTAATGTTTATTTTCCCTTCAATTCGACTCTCTAATTAGACAACTATTAGAGCCTTCCCTAGTGCCATCACTACTGTGAGCAAAGGACTACCACATGTCAGCTGAATGCATACTGCCACTACCAACTGTTTTGAACACTCTATTCTAAACAGATAAGAGCTTTGACAAAGCTTTATGTCAACCAACCTGCTTGCTGAAGTGCAACCTCCAGACCCTGCCATCACAAGCTCGGATGAACTCTTCATGACCCCACAGTTGTTCCAACCCTGGCCAGGAGGGAGTGCCTCCCCTGGAGGTCCAGCTAAAGGCCTGGGATGGTATAAGCATTTACATAAGGAGCTTAGTCCTGGCTAGCACAAACATTTTTCCTTATTTGTGTGGGTTGCTGTGAATGAGACAAAGCCTACCACATTTGTGAGGCTTCTAAGAGACATCCCTATACTATCGCCTGCATCATTACCCAACAATAGGTTTCTCCAATGTAGTCTTCTCGTAGTTATTACAACGGGTTTAGTTGGTCACACACACACACACACACACACACACACACACAAAGTCAATTCCAAGTGGAGGTGGAGACAAAGCCAGAAGCAGTGTCAGTAGTAAGGAAACCTGAAGGGTTCTAGAGCTAACAGAGGTAAGAGCCAAAAGGGGGTTCCAGCTGTTTAAAGAGTCCCAGGAAGCTGCCAAACAGCTGAGGCTCTCAACCTCTCTGGACAATGAGAACCACTAACATTTGTCACTGTCAACAGGATGAAGACCCCATTCATCTTCAGGCTCTAGCCGCTGCTGTGGAGACAAGGGTTCTGACACCTAACCCTGTAACAAGCTAGAAGACTAACAGTACTGCTTACCTCTGAACCAGCTCACCAAAGCTGCCAATGCTGGGGCCACTGGCACTTAAAACCAGGAGCATTCAGCCTCTAGCCTGAAGGCATGGCTGGGAGAGCTGTGTCTTGGGTTAAAATCAAAGCTTGGTTAATGGGCCTCTAGTGCCTGGGGTTCATAACTGTGCAGTATACGTCAGTCCAGACCCTAAGTCTTGGGCACTCCAGAATCCAGCATTGCTGGCAATAGATTCTTTGCCTAGTCAGGATTCCTATCCAGGTAGAGCAAAAGATTCCCTACTAGCAGTAACAGCTCTGGATTCTTGGAAATCCTTTTGTATACTTTGTGAGAAAGTCTGAAAAGTAGATTTATAAATCAAGATAAATATTGAACTAAGGTACATAATTAATGGTTTCATTAAAAGATGGTAAGCAAGTGTCAATAGGTTGTTAACTGGAATTTAATGTAATGCTTTAATTGCTTTAAGTGTTGATTTAATTATCAATGATGCTGTAACTGAATAAAGCAAATTACATGGTGATATGGATTTTTAAATAAGGCATGTAACTTCATAAACGGCTGACAATAAAATTGAATTGCCTATCTAATCTACTTAACAATGATATAAGAACTTAACTGTTTGATTATATTCTAAGATATCTTTTCAAAACAGCGCTTTTGTAAAAACTCAATCTGATTTTTAAATACAAATTATCACCAAGTTCTTTCCACTAGTTTATACTGAAATCACATTTCCATACCAAATACTAGAACACTCTAGGCAGTGAATAAACCTAAAACACATTTCTTTTGCATAAAACACCTTACAGTGAGGGAAGGGTTAGATCTAAACACCACTGTTAGAAGGAATGGCCTCACTGTTGATATAGCCAAAATGGTGTTTTAAAAGGTATGACGTAAAAAGTTTATATAGGACCTGCCACGATACTTGTTCTTGACAACTTCTTTCTGGAATTTAATCATGGAGTGGGCTATCTTTCCACAAACATGAGAAAAAGCAGACACAATAAATAGGTTCTTTTTATTGAAATTGAATCAATTTATCAGCAAACTGATTTTTATTAATTTTTATTACAAGAATTTACTGCACAAAAGCAAAATCACCATCAAGACAAATGTAGAAATGATACAAAAGCCATCAAGCTCCTCATGTCTCTGTACTTCATTCAGATAACATTTGGCTCTAGGTTTATGTACCACCTTTGTTGAAACTGTGTATCATTTAAGCATACAAATTCCTAATCCTTTCAAGTGGAGTTATGGCAAGAAGAGAATGTACTCAATTAGTAAAATGAGAACTCTGGCTTTTGAGAACATTAGCATAGTCTCTACAAACACTGGAGTTTGGTTGTGTAGAGTATATGGCTAAGGTGATCACTGCAGAATCCTCCTTAACCTGGATGCTCTTCTAAAGTCTTGGTATGTTTGCAACTGACAGATATAAACTTAAAGAAAGTCACCCAGTTCCTCAATACTTTCAAAAAACACTTGGTTCTCTCCTTAACCCAATGTTTACAGCCAGGCTGTACAGACTTAGTTGGGATTTGTGTTTCTTATTAAGCATGAATCCTCAGCGATGCTAATATAAACCACTGCACTCAAGAGACTAAGATGAAAACTGTGCAGTTTTCTAACAATATTCCATCTTTGAAGAGACTTAACTTTTGCTAGTTCTTTCAGCCAAGTTAATAACATGCCTCGAGAACATTTAATACTATGTACTTAGCCCCTATCATACTGTGTGCTCATCCTGTTTAAGTTTAATCCTCCTTTATGATAGCAATGTAGCCAACCTTATAATGCTGTGGATTTCCCATGCAATTAGCTTTTCCAACATAAGCTGAATGAATAATTTTAATCTTGTATTATGTATTTGTCCGTGGTCCTGACTCAGAATAATTTGTGAATATTCTGATAATCACTGCTGAAAGCAATCAACAGGTTGAAAGCAACCCCAGATATAACATATTTACCATAAATATTGAATGCTATATATGAATTTAGTTTGATAACATGGTTTGGTTTTGCCTCTCAGGGTCACTAATGTAACTTCATCCTGGGTCAAACTGTTTCTACAAAACCTTATCCTTCATTTCTTTCCCATTTTCTGGGCTATTTAATAAACGCAAAGCAAAGCGCTTTGTTAGGGACAGACACAGAATGACATAGGCAAGCACAACTTGAAGGAGAGAGAGAAAGAAAGAGAGAAAGACAGACAGACCGACTGACCAGAGGACACCAGTAATCATTTCCCTGACACTCTATTTCCAACTTTAAGATTTTCTCCTTCGAAAAGCTAAAACGTGAATACTTGGAAAAAAAAGTATATTTTGTACGTTGCCCCCAAACTGCTAAACATACAGATATGACAAGAAAACGGTAACAATACCAGGTGTCTCCCTCAACTGAAAGATTCAGTGGACCAGGTAGGTTTCTAGATTATTCCCCTGAACAACAGTTTTGGTAAGTCTATCATAATCTAAAATATGAAGAAATGTTAGCTTATTTGGTAGTACTCAAAAGCACCAGAGAAAGATGGTAAGGGATAAAAGCATAAAACAAATACCATCTACGCAACAAATAATTTTCTTCATATAGGATCCAGCCCTTATTTGTGATTTTTCACTGCTGTGGAGGATATCATTAGTCTCTCACTGACCTGGTACACTCAACACAACAATCTTTGAAATGCAATTTAAAGTTTGTCTAAGTATAACCAAATATACAAAATTTTATCACTATTCTATCACAGTAAAAAGCTAATAAGATTTTGTTATTATAGTTGTTTTAAATTACTCCAATTAAGGTACATTTAAAACTGGTCTAAAGAAATTTGCAGTACCAGAAATAGAAAATCTATAAGGAAAACAGCCTTTGATAATTGTAAAACTTTCAATATAATCAAAGATCTTTTCTTTCTTAATTTATAGCCTAAAAGCCACAAAAGTTATTTACAATACAAAAATATAGCTCTAATTAATAAAAGTCAGTACATCTAGCTTAAGACATAAAATATCACAAACAGTACTGAAATGCATTTTCCTTTCGAGGTTGTCCCAATAGGAAGTCTAGCTGTCAGGAAGGGGTACAAGAGCTGAAAATAAGCAATCACGAGAATTTGGCCTGGGAAAGAGAGACGTACGTACGTAATGTACATCCTCAAGGGCTATCACCCTTTTCCTTAGCTACACCGAAGTCTTCAACTATAAAAAACATATGCTGTATCACTGAACAGCACAGGATGGCACTGGACCACTTCTTTCGGAGTAAAAGAGTAAGGTTGCGGGGAGATTCTCAAAAAAGAAAAAAAGAAAAGTTCTTGCTAGAGGGCCACCAAAGAGGGTTTTGAAACGCTAAAGGTCTGCTCCGCACGATCCTGACAATCACTAGTTGGCTGGGCCAGGACTCTCCCCGCACCCCAGGCCACGTCCCGCGCGATCTTTACAGAGAAAGTCCGGCCGGCCACCACGACTCCCTTCGCCGAGTCCAACCGGCGAGGGGCACACGGGCCAGACGAGCCGAGGAGAAACGGTGGCCTGGGGAAGACCCCCGCCCCCAGTGCCCCGCCAACCCCACCCACGCAGCCGAGGGGGCTCGGTCCACCGCCGCCCCAGCCAAGCCGGGCCGGCAGCTCCGCCGCCCAGCAGGCACACGCCCGCCCGCGGGCCCCCGGCGCCGTCCTCCGCGACTCGGGCCCACCCCCAGGGGTCCCGGCGCCATTTAGTTCCTCCAGCCCGCCGCCATTTTCCGCCCCCGCCGGCTCGCCGCTGCGCCCCAGCGATCGCTCGGGAGTCCCAGCCGCCAGCGGCCGCCGGAGCCGGCGACGGAGAGCGCGGGCGCGGCGTGCGGGACCCGCCGGGGCGGCCGGGAGAAGCCGGGGGACTCCGACCCCGCCCGCGGCAGCCGGCCGGCGACAGCCCAGGCCCGCCAAGGGGCCGGCTCGGCCGCACTGGGCGGAGCGGCCGCGGCGGAGGCCCGGACCTGAAGGTTCCATCGCACTTACTTCCTGTTTTGGGTCCGGGCACTTTGGAAGAACCAGGATGGAGGCTCCACAAAATACCAGGATGGAGGAAGCGGCCGCCGGAGAGAGTGGCTGCAGCTGGGGTGAGCGAGCGCAAGCAGCCACCGGAAACGGAGCCGCGGGGCCGCGCCCCGCCCCGCCGCGCCCCGCCCCCGCCCTCCCAGCACCTCCCCCCCCCACCTCCGGCCCGCCTCTCCCGGGGGGGCGGGCCCGCGCGCCGCCCCCGACGTCACTTCCGGCTGCGTCGGCACGCTGATGGGTGGCTGCGGAGCAGAGCGCCATTCCCCGCAAGCCGTAGGCTCGGGCGGTCGTCCCCGTTCCGTGGCGGATGCTAGGCATGAAGGAGGGTCTTTTCCTTGGCAGGCGTCTGCACCACCGTCTGTCTCTTAGTTTCCGGAGGATCCGAAGCGAAGAGGGAGCGGTGTGTCCCGGCTTTCGGGCCTTAGAGTACAGAAAAAAGCAGGGTCTGTCTGTCTGTCTCTCTCTTTCTCTCTCTCCGATTGCAGCTCTATTTTCTGGATCCTTAGAGATGAACAAAATAGAAGCCCTGTTGCCATGCCAATCTTTTAAGAATCAGGTTCATACATGAATAAATGCGTTTTGACCGTATCCCCGTGTTCTCCCTGACATCCCTCCCCCCCCCCCGACTCAAATTCGTGTCCGGTTGTGGGTGTGTATTTCTGGGTACACACATGTAGCCCAGATGTACTTCAGTGTAGGGCTGCGCACTTGGACGTGGGAAAACAACCTGGTCTCTTCAGGAAGGAAATTGACTCTCCCTCAGCAGCCTCGACCGCTTGTAGCTCCCTAGCCAGGGATGGAGGCTTGTTAGCCACCCGTGCTGGAAAGTGGAGTGGAGTGGTGGTATGCAGGGGACCGCAGCTGCTGAGGGGTGGGTGTTTCACAGAAGTCTTCCCATTCCCCTGGCTTTCCAAGTTTTCTGCCCCCATCTTCAGCAACGCTCCCAGACCTTTGGTGTAAGACTCGCATTGTAAATATCCCACTTCGGGATAGGCATTCTACACTTAACTCTGCACACTGGTCAGTTGTGATTTTCTGCCATAAATTCTGCTACAAGAAGTGCAGACTCTGATGAAAACATCAAGAAAGCTGCTTTTTGTCCCATGCTGGGCGCAATTGTTCGAACCTATTAATTTCAGCACAGAAGAGGCTGAGGCAGAAAGAAGACTCTGGATTTTGAGGCAGTGTTGGCTACATAGAATACATCTCAACCAAACCACCACCACCACCCCCCAAAAAGAAAAAGAAAAAAAAAAAAGTTCTAAGATCTAAATTCTGAGCATTGGGGTTCCTATTGGTGTTCCTTTTATGATTCAACAGCTTTTAACCTTTTTATAAAACCAAGATACATTATACTTTGCTTTCCTTTCACTACTAGTGATACACAAAGTCCCATTCCTAATCAAGAAGCTGTTTGCAAATGATAGATCTTGGAAAAGGGGAAATCAGGTTCCCGCTCCCCCCCCTCCCCCCAGGGGAGTGAAATTAGATGTATCAGGCATACTCTTAAATCAAGCATGGTTCATAGGAGTTGATGGCCAATGCAATTTGGACTCACAAGTTTTTTACAGCAGCTTTATTCACATTTGCCAAAACTTGCAACCAACCAAGGGGCGAGCCAGGAGGTGGATGGATGAGCAAACAGGCACATCCACACAACAGAACTTTCTTTGGTGCTAAAGTAGTGAAGAATTAAAATATGTGTTACTTAGAAAAGAAAATCATCCAAAAAGCTATGCATGCTGATTCTGCCATTCTGATTGTCTTTCTTTTCTACTGGCAAAGGCATTTTACAGAAGAAAGTTTTCATTGGGGCTTGCTTAAATGATGAGTCTATAATCATCATGGAGGGGAGCATGGCAGCAGGCAGGTAGGAATAGGGCTAGAGAGCTTACATTCTTAATTGCACACTGAAATCGGAGAGCATTTTGGGTATTTGTAGGCTTCTGAAAACTGCACCCAGTGACACACCATTTCTAACAAGGCCATACCTAAGCCTTCCCAAAGAATTTCACCAACCAGAGACCAGGCATTCAAACATATTAGCCTACAGGGGCCATTCTACCGTGGTGATATTCTGTAAAGGGCATTGCTATGGAGACAGTAAAATTAGTGCATCCAGGGGTGGAGAAAATGAATAGTGTGTGGGGGTTCCTATAGCAGCAAGGGCTCTATGTGCTGCTGAAATAGCATGCCTTTATAGTTGCAGCAAAACCCACAGGTCTGATAGATAAAATACTCAGAATGAAGTCTAACATTATATCTTCTGTATTAATGATGTGTCAGTATAGGTTCATTCATTATAACAAATACCCACTCTGTGTGTGTGTGTGTGTGTGTGTGTGTGTGAAGCTGTGAGGTATGTAGAAATTTTCTGTACTTCCTGCTTAATTTTGTGAATGTTAAAAAAAAGTCTTTGTTAAAAAATGCTAAGAAAGGGCTAAATAACCCTGAACTTGAATAATATAAGCCAACATTCTTTGTGTTCCTGTGTGTTGTTCATATGTGTTAAACTCATGTAACCTTTATAGATGGCAAATACTTCACTGAAGGTGCTCCAAGTGAATAACATCTTACCCAGGAACCAAAGTGCAGTTGTAGAGTGTGTCCAGGTCACACAAGCCAGTGGTACACTCAAAATTGTAGCCTACTCACCCTACTCTAGTTCAAAAATATACTTTGGCGAGTGTCACCTCATGATGAAAACAAAACATAGCCAGGGGCTGGAGATGGCTCAGTGTTTAAGAGCACTGATTGCTCTTAATATATCTATTTATAAATATCTTCACTAAGCCAAAGTAGTAGTCACACTTAAATTTCAGACTTCCAGCTTATTCTTATCCAGAGTCTTAGGTAAGCTTGCACTCCACTGACATACAAGGTACGGAGGGAGACATATGGAGGAAAGGGTGTAGAGCTCCCATGCCTTCTTTAGATGTGTCACATTCCGAGATTGGATATATCTTAAAGATATCCAGAAGCAATTCAGAACCCTACCCTGGGTTTATGGAGGCCATATCCAAATGTGTGATTGTGCAAAACGGTATGATCAGAGGCTAAAACTCTGAGTCGGAAAATCAAGCAAGGCTTGTAGATTTAGTTCCTTTTGTTTCTTTGGCATTTTTTTTTTTTTTTTTTTTTTTTTTTTTTTTTTTTTGTGACCCTAGAACTATGATCCTTTAGATAGCGTGCATATTTTTTTGATTTCAAATAAAGTAGAGAAAAAAAATTATCTCTGTCTGGAAAACAGAAAAGGGAGTAAAAATTGTCATTTGAGACAGTTTTCTCTGTAGCTCTC
>NC_034591.1:5370229-5372729 GCF_900095145.1 Mus pahari
AAAACGGTATGATCAGAGGCTAAAACTCTGAGTCGGAAAATCAAGCAAAGCTTTTATTTTTAGTTCTTTTTATTTATTTGTCTTTTTTTTTTTTTTTTTTTTTTTTTTTTTTTTTTTTTTGTGGCCCTAGAACTGGGATCCTTCAGATAGGGGTCTTATTTTTTTTATTTCAAATAAAGTAGAGAAAAAAAATTATCTCTGTCTGGAAAACAGAAAAGGGAGTAAAAATTGTCATTTGAGACAGTTTTCTCTGTAGCTCTCCAGACAGCTAGCTCATCTAGATAGCTCAGCTCTCAAAGACCAAAACCCAGCCTTTTATTTACATATCAGTTTAGTCATTTACTCCTGCCTCCATTTTGACTAGGCCACGAATCAACATTCCTTGTCCCCAGCCCACTGATTGGGAACAGGGCCTGGAGTCTAGGAAAAAATGACAACAAGCACTTTTTTTTTTTAAAACATTGCAAATGAATTCAGCGAACTGGCTGCCTTTGTAAACACAGACAATAAACTTACCTGGGAGGCATCCCACCCAGAGATTACCATTCAGACCACACCTGTCCCAGGCCAGCCTTGAACTCAGGAATTCGACTGCCTTCGTATCTGCCTGCCATCTTTCTGACAAGCTGGCTCATAGTGCAGCTGCCTTTGTTCTTTTAGGTCCATGAAGCCCTTCCTATGATTCGTATAGCATCCTCATATTTTGCACAGATGATAAATTATATATTTTTGAACTCATGTTTTCAGAGTTCATTCCCACAGCCTGAAGGACTGTCCTGAAGGTCACGCGCTTACCTTTTTTTTTTTTTTTTGCTAGACCTACCCTCACTTCTCAGACTCCTGCTGTCTCTGATTATTATTGAGTTATTAACCTTGGCAGAGAGGACATTCCCCGATAATCATGGCAGGGAGAATTTCCCCCAATAACCTTGGCAGGGAGACTATTTCCTGAAGGAGAAACATGAATTAATATATCTACATATTTTTATACAAACAAGCCTCGTGCCTCAACACTCATGGAGGCCCACACCCTCCTGGCTCTGCTCCAGGGTTGGGAGACCATGTCACACTGTCTCTTCCATGCAGGACCGTGCAGGACTCAACATCACCTGATACTGGAAAGACAAATTCTAGTTTTTACCAACTACCTTGGGTTGGGAGTTTTGAAGCATAGAAAAACATGAAAAGTCATAATAATGATATTTAAAATGTAAATCTAGCAATACAGTAATACCTCTAGACTTTTAACCTGAATAATTATTATATTTTCTAGAATGTGATTTGAATTCCAGAATACCTGTCTGTAGTTACACCTACTTTTCTTCTTAGTCAGTGTGCAGTGAGATTATGCATAAAATTTTAAATATACTTGAATTTAAGTAGAGTTTAAGTGTCTTGTAGAAAAAATAGAGAGGAGAAATATTACCTTCCCTAACAGAAATTATGACACACAAACATTTACAGCACATTAACGGCACTTGCTATGTGTGATTTCCTGTGTTCCTTGGGTTGGATAAGACTCATGAACATCATCATAGATTAAATATCGATGAAATTTCCTCCTTTACTATTTTCATTTCTCTTCACCCCCATTGCCCAGCCCCACCCCGCTTTATTTTGAGACAAGAACTTCCTCAGAGCTGAGACTGTTCTTGAACTCATGACCCTCTTGCCTCAGTCTCCTGACTGCTAGTATTCCAGGCACAGGTCCCCATACAAATTCATTTTCTCTTTTTAAAAGTTAATTCATTAATATAAAAGTATTTGCACTACACGGGTGTGGATTCTGTTTCATGATCTTTACTATGTATGTATTCAAACATGGAAGTAGATGGTATGTTACAGACAAAAGATATTTTTCAAAGTAAAAGAAAAATACTATCTAATTTTTCTTTCCATACAGTGTATGAGTCCTGTTACTATGCTGTTGGTGTTCCAGAGCTTTGGGAGAGCTGACAGGGATCCTAATGCTTGTAGAGCAAAGAGCAGTTTGCTCTATTCATCCCCCACCTCACTCAGCTTCAAGTCTAGCTCAGATTCTTCAGGAAGGCTTTCCTCTGGGCTGTAAATGAATTCTAGCTCAAAATCCTTTTTCTCCAAATCCTTTTTTGGGTCTCCGTCTCATTTCTATACTCTATTTAATCCTTTAACCTGGACAACACTTCCCTCTACTCTTTTCAGTTCCTTTTTTTTTTTTTTCAGTAGATGATGCTGAGACTGATTGGGTTATTAAGAAAGAAAATTGTTGAAACATGTTCCAGTTGTTCATCAACTGGAAAATTTCAGTTGTCATGGTAATGGAGGTCTAAGGTTTCATACAGTTCTATCCAGTGAGGAGCAAAGCGGGGATACTATGAAAGTGCACTGTACACAGAGAACATCAGGCCTTGCTGAGAAAGGATTGAAGCAGAGTCCAGAAAAATGA
Organism: Mus pahari; assembly: GCF_900095145.1. Lineage (NCBI taxonomy): Eukaryota > Metazoa > Chordata > Mammalia > Rodentia > Muridae > Mus > Mus pahari. The sequence continues at coordinate 5,372,655 of NC_034591.1, forward strand.
GCACAAGTATCACAGAAGGGGCTGGGAGATGGAAGATGTTTGTCCATACTAGTGCAATAAAAACATATTTATAGA
>NC_034591.1:5375833-5389919 GCF_900095145.1 Mus pahari
TGTGTGTGTGTGTGTGTGTGCATGCGCGTGCGTGCGTGTGTGTGTGTGTGTGCCTGTGTGTGTGTGTGTGTGCCTGTGTGTGTGTGTGTACGTGTGTACGTGTGTGTGTGTGTGTGCCTGTGTGTGTGTGTGTGTGTGTGTGTGTGTGCCTGTGTGTGTATCACATGTCCGGGGTGAAGTGTGGTGCAGGTGGGTGCATGTGAAGACTGGAGGTCAAGTGTGTTTCTCAGTCATTCTCCTCTTTGTTTCTAGCCTGGCTCCCTCACTGACCTGGAGCGCACTAATTTGATTAGACTGACTTGTCAGTGAGCCCAAAGTCCCTCCTCTTTCTGCTTCCTTCACACGCATAGGTACCTAGTATAGGTACCCCGCCTTAACTCCCTGATTTTTTGTTTTGGTTTTACATGATAGTGACAGTAAAATTTATAACTTTATACTGTGGCCAGCACTTTACCAACTAAGCCATCTCTGCAAATCTCAACCTGGTTTTTAATGCTTCTCTGATAATTTATGAATGTCTATATAGTATTAAATATAACCATATCAAATTAAACTTCAAAGCATAATGCTTTTGTTACACTGCATTTTAAGTAGGCAGTGAAGACAAATAAATATACAGTTACTTAATTGAATGATATTGTACTAACAGGATTAGAAATGTGGTGTTTCAATGGGGCATCTGTTGAGACTTGAAGAATACACACACACACACACATACACACACACACACACACACACACACACACAAAATCATGTTTTATAATTATAGTCATTGTCTCAGTACTATATCTGTTTGAGTAAGCCTGGGTAAGGAATTAAGTAACTTCAGCAGTAAGAAAAATTGCTAACTTTCCCCTATATCTATTTATATTTCAAATGAAGATTCGTAGAACGTTGCTCTTTGTATTGGTTCAACCTGGTGTAAAAGGATAAAAGGCTTTCACAGGCACTACCTGAAATAAGGTGAATTTCCTTTCTCTATTCCACTGCATTAGATAGGCTGCGTTTTTTGTTGTTGGTGGTTTGTTTATACACAGTCTCTTTTCACATGATGTCTCACTCTCTTCTTTAACATTGCCAAAGAATTGTATGCAGTGGTGTCATTCTCTATTAATGGCATTATTGATTTATTTTAAAGATTTATTATTATACATAAGTACACTGTAGCTCACTTCAGATGCACCAGAAGAGGGCGTCAGATCTCCTTACGGGTGGTTGTTCTTTGTGAGTTCTTACAGGTGAGCCATCTCGCCAGCCCCTGGCATTATTGATCTTGATTAAACTTTCTTGACTCTCTTCTGAGAGGAAACTCATTCCACCTTACCACTGCTAACCAATTGAAGGAAACATACCTAATAATACAACAATGCCCTATACATAATAGTACATAGTTTGAAGTGGTAATAGTAAATAAAGTACTCTCTAATGGTTGACTGATCCAAAGGATATAAGTGAAACTATGCGTCCCACCTGTCTTTTTACCATGATGATTTTGATAAAATTAAGAATTAAAGAGTTTCAGAATTATATTTCTTACCCTTGCACACTGTTGATAGGAATATAAATTAGATTACGTGTTATAGAGAACAGAATAGATGAAGCAGTCCTACTACAGGTCTACAAAGTGAGGTAATCAGCATGTCAAAGTAACATTGACCCTCATAGTTATTGTACTGCTGTACATGATAGCCAAGAAAGAGAAACTAGCCAAGTTTCCATGGAACAATAAGTGAAGAGAGATAATGTGGAAAAAACTACTCAACGTAAAAATTAAAATGTCACTTGTAACAACATAGATGGAGCTGGAAATCATTATGTTAGGTGAAATAAAAAGACACAGAAAGACAAGAACCATATGTTCTTAGTCATATGTGAAACTGGAAATGGTTGCATGAAATATATATATATATATATAAAATATATGGAATTTATTGTGATATGTGGATAATGTAATAGTTATATCAGGGTAAATGGCATATCTGTCACCTCAGATAGGCAGTATTTTTTTTGCACTGAAATTCTTCTCAATCTTGGAATTTCTGTCTTCAACATTGTATCACAGAAGTAGAGGTTGGAAGGGGTACGTACCTGGGAATGACTAGTGATTTTAGAGGGTAAACAGTATGTAGAATATCCTAGACTCTACAGATGCCTCTGAATTCTCAAAGGACACTTACGCGAGTCCTTTCCAGGGATGCAGGGATTAGATCAGAGTGCTATTAGGCATAACTCAGTGATATTGAATCCAGTCCCCCCTACAGGGGTTTGGAAAAAGTTATCTTTGAGGCTTAACATTATTACATATATTTTCAACATATTTTAAATATAATTGACACAAGTGCATGCAAGCCATAGTCTGTGCAGGAAACAAACATCTGAAACACACTAGTTATTCCTTTGTTATGTCACTAAAAATTCAAGCAGTCACAGACGTGACCTCACAGCTCCCTGCTAATAATTAGGAGACTGAATTTACCTGTCTAGGCAGATGCCCGAAGAGTCATTAACAGCTCAAACGGGACAGGATATCGTTCTTGGCTGATGAGACAGTCTCAGTTCCTCTTCTACAGTGTACTTAAAGAGTGTGCTGACTTGTCTAAATTTGAGCATCTAAACCTTGCCCAGTCAACTAACAAAGATCTTTCTTCCATCTCGGGGACTTAACCTAGGGTGTCCTGATGAGGCTTGGTTTACATTCCTTTGAGTCTAGCTAAGTTTTCTCCTTGAGAGTTTCTAAGGGTAATGAGGCCCATTAAGCAATGAATTATTTTGTAATTAGGCATGTCTCAGTCTGTCAGGAGTGCTTAGTCTTCCATCTGTTGTATAATTTTCACTCAAAGGATAAACTATATAGTCTCTTCAGGCTCTTTTGGAAAGAGTAGAAATTGACCAATTCGTTTTTGTTTTCCCAATTGATTAGTCACAATGATCAGAACACAAAATACAGTAGTAAAAATTTGGAAATATTCTTAAAATCTGGCCACATTTAGTCTACATTTCAGCCAAGGTAGAGATTTGTACGTGATATCTATTATCAGTGGCTAAAACTAATACTATGTTAATCCTAACTAAAGTGCTCATAAATTGCTGACTCTACGGCTGCTGGAAGAAGTATAATTGTGACTTTGTGCTCACTTCCCCTTCAATTATACTTCTTACTTAGCTGCTGGGAGAGGGAAATTCTGAGTTTTCTTCAATGGAGTGGCACTGGGTACCTCAAGCACACTCCAGGGCAGGCCATGCACTTAAGGGCCAGGACAGCACAGAATAGATTCCATGGTATTTTGTCAGATCGTCTTTATCACTTGGTGTTTCCTCTCTCTTGTTGGCTTTTGTTTTATTGGCATTTTTTTTGAGAGAGAGAGAGAGAGAGAGAGAGAGAGAGAGAGAGAGAGAGAGAGAGAGGCAGAAGACATGAAATTAGGAAGGCAGAGAGGTGGGAGGATCAGGGAGGACTTGGGGGAGAAGGAATATGATCAAAATACAGTGTATGAAAAATTTAAGAAACAAAAATGTAGAAAGAGTATCACTGGAATGCTGTGCTGATATTGTTCAAAGAAATTTTAGTTTTATTTGTACTTAGTCCCGCTTTCAGTACTATTGGGTTTTGATGATATTTAGTGTCAGCCAGTGTCTCACATATCTTACTTCACAAAATCAATGTGATATTTTCTTAGTATCTAAATAGAAAGTCCAGAGCCACTCAGTGAGTTACCTATTTTTCTGCTGGTTTTCAAGACTTACTGGGATCATAGCTGTCTTCTCCTCTAATTCTTGCACTGGGGCATACGCTGTCTTGAAAAACTGAATCGTTTTTTACTTTTTCTATGAATCTACTCATTCAAAGAATTTAGAACAAATTTATGAGAATCAAACTCTTCAAAGGAGGAGTCACCTCTTACCATTTGTCTTGCTTCTGTCATGATGATCCTGCTGTCTCTCAAGAGCGAAGCCAGCTCATCTTCTTGCCCTGTCCACGGCATTCTGTGTGAAATAATGCCTCTATTGATTCCCACATTTTACTTCCTTCCACAGTAAGAGAATATGCGAGTGCCAGATACTGATTATATTCTGCAGCCCCCTGTGAATCCAAGTGTAATTGTCTGACCAATGTGACCTAGGCAAAGCTGAAGAGCACACGATTGTCTCCTGAAGGAATGTGTCTGCCCTTCTAATTCACCTTTCCTTTTTTTCTGGCTGTAATGCAGTGGATGTGGTGTAATAAAACATCTTGTACTCTATAGATAATGGCACCAGGAATAGGAAAAAAATGACTAGATTTCTGTAGTCCTCGAACCATCTTTGGATGATTATATCTTGCCTGTTATGTGAGACAGAGATAAATTTCACTGTTTTTATATTTTCATATTTTGAGTGTCTGTGGCTGAGTTTATAGCCCAATCAATGCAATAATCTTCAGATGATCTCTCTTAACATTGACATACCTCTCAAAAATAGAATTTTTATTCTAAGGTGAAGTCAAGGAAACCAAACTTTATCCTCCGTTTTACATTGATATGTAACTTTCTGTAAGCAAGTAAGATGAACTATACTTTCTTTAAGGAAATTCATGTTTAAAGGCACGTCATCAAGAAAGAAATGTTGTGAGTGAGCATCTAGGAAGCTCAAAGTATCTCCAAGGAAAGATGGAGAACGGTATCTCGAAGTCCTAGCCTCCTCTGTACGATGCACAGAAAACTACCAAAGCTGCTGTCAAACGTCTGGGGAGGGAGTCAGTTTTCCAGGGAAGCAGATGCCGAGGAGCTCTCCATGCTCCACTCGATGGCTGCATGCCCCGTGTACAGACCGGCAGCACCAAATCAACTCTTAGGAACTAGAAAATGGGGAGAAAACATGAAGTTGAAGGGGGGAAGTGGTGGGGAAATGGTGGCCGAATTAAAGGGAAATGTATTTGATCGAAACACATGAATGTATGAATATTAAAATATTTTCAAAAGGAATAAAAATTCATTCTGTTTGGGTAGAACATTGTGAAAATATTGATAACAAAGACTGAAATTGGTGGATAAAGAAATGGAAAGATCTGTCAGATATGATGCTTTATTGTATAACAAAAGACCCCAACATTTAGTATTCCCAAATTATTATGAGTCACCTAAAAGATCACCTGGGATTGGTTGGCCACATTCACACGTCTACTTGATAGGTTAATAGTGTGTTTCAGTTCACTCCCATAATGTCATTCTAGTGCACAGGTTTATTTGTCTGGCAGCAATGTTCCAAGAGCATCATAGAAGGCATCTTTTTAGACAAAAGTACTTTAAAAAATCTGTAACGATTTTACATGAACAGTTATTGACAAAGCTTATATATAAGAACTGGAAGGAAGCCCTCACTGTTCCACAGGAAAGCTTGAAAATCGTAAATGGACAATATTTTTAGAGTTCTAGTTTTTTAGATTCTAAGAAAGATGGACTTTTAATCGGTGTTTAGTGAAGAAATCAGAACACAGATTTGGAGCTCACCCACAGACCCTGCCCCCAGCATTGTCCTTTTATATGAATAGACTTCATTTATTAGAAAAGTGAGATTTTAGGAGTTGGTTTAGTGGGTAAAAGCAATTGCTCTTCATGAGGACCTGAGTTTGGATCCATAGCACCCAGGTCAAAAGCCAGGCATGGTTGTTCTTGCCTCTTACTCCAGCATTCTCACTGACCAGCCAGCCTACCTTGAAAGGTGAGCTCCTAATACAGTAACCCTGGCTCCAAGCAATAAGGTGGAGGGAGCAATAGAGGGTGTCACCCATCATCCTGCTCTGGCCTCCACATGCTCCTGTATGAGAACAAATACCTTCACATTCACATGCATGTTCACACACATTCATCCGTGCATACACAAGAAGGAAGCGCAGGTCCCCAGTGCCCACATCTGATATCACTCACCCTGAAGATCTTTGTAGTATGACATGTTTGCTGTAATTAACGAATCAGTGCCGACAGAGTTAGGAACACAAGCCTGTGCTGTGTTTCGGTTTTAGAATTTACACAGAACTCTTTCAGATCCAGAATCCTACCCAGGATACATAGTACACTTAGCTATCACATCTGTTGGGGCTGTTCTCGGCAATGGCAGGTCTCTCAGACCTTCTGCATGTCTGGTAACTTTGAGTATTTTCAGGAGTGCTGTCAAAACACTGTGTTGGCTTCTGCTTTATTGGAATTCATCAGGAACTCTTGTGATTAGATTCGGATGATGATTTCGGGGAGGAAGACCACAGCGGTAAAGGGGCCGCTTTCATCACATTTTAGATGTAGGTGCTCTCCCACTTATGCCTTGTGGGTGTTACTCTTGATCACTTGGCCCAGGGAGTTTGCTTATGTTTCCCCATAATCTCCCACCTCCCCTTTCCTGGAAGGGCCATGTTTCTACTTAGTCTCCATTTATTAAGTGGTAAGTTATTCTACACTTTCATCCTTGAGAGTGGAGAATCTGTATTAATTATTAGGACTTATTCTACACTGGAGATTTAATTTTTCCTGCCAATTCATTAATTTACTCAGTTATTTACATCAATGCAAATTCACAGATGTTTATTACACACATTGGGCTATATAGTCTTATACGACATTATTTTGTTTTCTTGCTTAAATTGTTCCAGGTGTGCAATATATTAATATAGCTGTATAATGAAAAAAAAATCCACACAATTTTGCCTTCAGATTTTCAGAGGTTTTAAAAACCCCATCATGCCTCACTGCTCTGTTTACTTTCTGTGAATTTACGGACTCACCTCACTTTATATCACCCAACTAAAGCCAGTTTCTCCTCTCCATGCTCACTGATTAATGCTGACCATAAGGTAGCTTACTTGGAAAACATGCAGGTGCTAAGACTTAAATAGTGCTTAAAGTACGGAAATACTCTCAAGGGAAGGGGAAGGAGGGAACATTTTTCAGGAAGATACTGCTTGCCATCATTCCCTGGTCTGTCCACCATGTAATAATTGTAACACACCAGGTATCTGGTGGAGACACAGTATAAGAGAAAGCAAATTCTAGTAATCAGTTAACAATGGTCTAAACTATTGTTATTAATAGCCCAAATTCTCATTACATCACCACAGAGATAAAAGTGATGGGAGATCATGTAGACCTCATGCAGATAATATAGCTTAAAAGCTAGAGTAAGAAATAGGTGACATTGGGCATAAAGGAAGTTACATGAAGACCACTAACGTGTAATGATAGAAAAAGTCTTAGCTCTCATAACAAGACTTGGTGAAACTAAGTGAGTTATAGCATATTTCATGCAGGGGAAGACATTTTAACCATTATTACATCTGAGAGTATGGTTTTAGAAATGCTTGAAAATGGAGAGATTTTTATGAATGAGCAGAAATGTAATAGAATGCAATAGAAAGAGATAGTAGAGTGTTTGTCGGAGGTAGAGAATGGTAAGAGAGGGAAGGAGAAAGTCAAAACTCAGTACCTTCAACCAAAAGCACACTTGAAGAGGTTCCACTGCTCCCACATGGGCCTCTCAAGACACATCTGAGAGTTAAGGACATGAATGAAAGATCTTCTGACAAAAGGCAAATCAGTGACTAATAAGTGCTCAAGCATCTATCTGAGAGAAGAATGAATGAGGAGCATATGCTGCTTGTTTGCGCTGCCAGGCCTTAGACGAGCTGTTAACAAAAAAGTAGAAGGATATTAAGACAAGGATTGTGCAGACTGTTCAGAAACCACGGTGGAAACACGGGAGCTTTCCACGTTAAATTGGTGAGGTCATGATGCGAACTCCTTTCCCCTCTTATTAAGTGTTAGAATCTGAATACAGTTTCCCCTCCCTCTGCTCTTCTCAGCTCCTCTCCACCCCTCTCAAATCCTTTAATAGTATAAAACATGTATTGAGTAACAGCCAACAATTAAAGTAATTTTCATTTTAGGAAAGAAGTGTAATGTTTCTTTCCTCTGTAGTTTTTTTTCTAATTCCCATACATTTTCGCTTTCTCTTGATTTGAGTTGTTTCATTTAGGGAAAATAATAGAAAGTGGAATGTGGGGGACATGTGAGAAACATACGGTTAAACTGGAAAAAGCATCTCCCCCATCCTTGCTGCCCCCCATTTCTCAAGCACTTCCCACCATCACTGAAGAACTGGATTCGGGTTAAGCTAAATCCAAAGAGATCAAAGATTCCCATGTGCTTGCTTTGAATAATACAATGAGACTGGAATAAAAAACTCAATTTAAACTCAGCTTTGAAGAACAGAACACTTGGAAGTTTTAGATGAAGAACTGGACCATTTTAAATGACCCCAAATAATATAGTAGAAATACCCCTGCAGTGAAGTATCTTTACAAATCTAGTCTAGAAATTTCCAGTGGTTATTTAATGTTCTATTTTGTCACACTAGTTATATGTCCTCTAATGTGTGTCACTAGTTATTTGTCCTTAATTCAATTGAAGTCAGTTTCCAAATCCATACAATTTTGTAGACTAAGGAATAATCTATGCATATAGATTTCCTCCATCTAAAAGACAAAATAGAATCAATATCATCTTGTAAAAGAGTTGCCAGTATAGGATAATGAAGTATACTATGAACTATAACAAGTCATTTGAGTTGAAGTTGCTGATTGATTTCTCCTCTCCCCATGAGCACCAATACGCATTTCCTACAGTTATGTTTTCGTACACAATTTTAATTGCTACATTACTATTCAATTCTCAGATTTCATTCTGGTTTCACTAATTACTCTTTATGTCTCCTATTAAAAATTCCGTACAAAACCACAGATGTTAATTGTTACACCTCTTCAGTCTATTTCAATAAAGCAGGAGTTCTTTGACTCTTACATCCTTGACATGGAAATTACAAACATTGTTTTGGAAAATATCCTCCCACTTGAGTATATTGAGGCACCATGACTTTGCCAGAAATCTCTAAAGTTCTGTCCTTACAACCTGTCAGCTGGCACACGAATATTGTTTATCATTTCACGTCCTCTTCTCCCACTGCTATAAAAGTCTATTACAAATGTAGGGATTAAAACATTAACGTTTACATCTATAGACAAGAGAAGCCTTAAATGAGTTTATTGGTTCTAAATCGAGGTATCAGTATTGCACACACTTTCCCCTTTTTAATGCGTCTTTGACTTATGTTCCCTCTTGTATCTCTAGAGCCAGCAATCAGCTCCAGTACTGCAGAAAGGCTACTGCAGAAAGACTACTGCAAGAGATAATTCTGTTATATTATTTTGGGTAACTTAAAATTGTCCAGTTCTTCATCTGAAAATTTCAAATGTTCTGTTCTTCAAAGTTGAGTTATCAGCCATCACTACTTTTATCTCATCTCTTTTTCTAATTCCTGTCTCCTCTTCCGTAATTAAGGATCCTGTGATGCCTTGAACCCACTGATCAACCAGCCAGCCCAGCATCCCATTTTAAGATCCATAATCACATCTGTAACATCCCTTTTGCCAGCTAGCTAAAACATCGACAGGTCCTGGGCAGTAGAGTGTGGGCATCTTGCTGAGTTCTGCGCATCACATTTTTCATAATGTTCACTGAATACACTTTATGAACGTATTGTCTGAACATTTTTTTGTATTGTAAAGTTACTTCCCCCTTTCACTGTTAGTAATAACTTTCACAGAGCAATGTCATTGAAACTGTATAACTGAACTATTTTTTTATGTTTTGTTTAGATTCAGACCCATACATAATTTTATGGATTATAAAAATGTTATTTCTAAAAGAATTACCTCAATAACAACAAACAAAAAAACAAAACAAAACAAAACAGCAACAACAACAACAACAACAACAACAACTACAAACCCCAAATCTCTGGTTCCTGGCTCATGTATTTTCTCTGTGACAACCTTGAAGCAGCCATTTCTCCAAGAAGCAACTGTTTTTCTTTTACTGGAGAATGATATTGAGAAATAAATAAGTGGAGATACAGTCTCACAGCAAATTCCCTGATTCTTGGGCTCTTACAGTCTTTCCAAGGCTCAGTTGTGGGAGTGTTTTGTAGATATAACCATTGGAACAGGGCTGCACAGCTCTGCATTTGATTGATTGTGGTTTTCTCCAGTGGTCTTCGTCTGTGTCATAGAGAAGTTTATTGATGAAACTGTGGGTTCAATGATAAATGTTTTTAGATTAAATGTTGTTAAGGACTATTCTGGTTTAGTAAATTAGTGGTGGCAGATTCTTTTCCAATAACCATGACTTTACTAGCATAGTTATCTAGGTCTCCAGTACTAGCCACGATTTCTGTGTTGTTGACTGAGTCTTAAGTTCATTTAGAGTGCTGTTGGTCACTGACAATGTATGTGTACCACTGTTACTGTTATTGTGCCATGCTGTCTCACGACCATGGCTGCCCAAATGTGAGATGAACAAGAATGACACCAATGGATAGGTCAAAAGCGACAGGGAAACACCCACAATGCCTTAACCCTATACAAAAAATGATAGGTAGACAACTTAAGAAAGCTGGGAGCTACAGAAGTGGTCTTCCTCAAGGAAGACCACATCAGCTGATTGTCCAAAGCTAAATGGCCAGCCATGAAAACATTCATATAAGTAACATTGTGTGGACTGAACATGTTATATTTAGACATATATAATTACTGAACAAGTTATATTTAGAAATATATATGCATATACATATATGCATGTAATAACAATTAGTAAAAAGAAAACAATGCCATGAACTTGAAGAAGAGCAGGGAGGGATATTCAGGAGGGTTTGGAGGCAGGAACTGGCAGTAAGAAATGTAGTTATATTATGTCTTAGTTAGGGTTTTACTGCTGGGAACTGATATCCATGACCAAGGCATCTCTTATAAGGACAACTTTTTTTTTTGTTTTGTTTTTTTTTGAGATAGGGTTTCTCTGTATAGCCCTGGCTGTCCTGGAACTCACTTTGTAGACCAGGCTTGCCTCAAATTCAGAAATCCGGCTGCCTCTGCCTCCTGAGTGCTAGGATTAAAGGCGTGTGCCACTACACCTAGCTAAGGACAACATTTAACTGGGGCTGGCTTACAGGTTCAGAGGCAAGAGCATGGCAGCATCCAGGCAGGCATCATGTAGGAGGAGCTGAGAGTTCTACATCTTCATCTGAAAGCTGCTAGAAGATTGGCTCCAACATGGTTAGGAGGAGGGTCTTAAAGCCCACAGTGATGCACTTCCACCAACAAGGTTATGCCCACTCTAACAAGGCCACACCTCCAAATAGTACCACTGCCTGGACCAAACCTATTCAAACTACCACATATTAATAATGTTAAAATTAAAAAAAAAAAGAACTGGGCACTAGATGCATCAGAATGTTGTCCTCCTCAGGCCCTCTGAGTGAGCAGGATTTTAAAGAGAGGCTACGTGAGAATAATTATACAGCTTTCTTTGCAGAAATTCAGGGCTGACAACGTCACTGTCTTCATCAGGAGAGTGCATGAATATTGTCATGCATTCATACACTGGAACAATGCAATACTGGTTAGTATTTAAAAGAATGCATGCTGAGGAGATGACCCTGTGGGTAAAGCGTTAGCTATGAATCCTTGAGGACCTGAGTTCTGGTCTTCACCACTCACATAAAAACCAAGTGTGACTGCACATACACGTCTGAAAGCCATAACTCCAGGAGGGAGGGGAAAGGTGGACCCTGTGGGTTCACTGACCAAACTGGTGAGCTCCAGGTGTAATGAGAGCCTGTGCCTCAACAGATAAGGTCCAGTGTGACAGCAAAAGACACCCGACACCATTCTCTACCCTCCATATGTTCATTCATGAGTGAATACACCCCTGTTCACAAAAATCAACACAGAGAACAAAATGATGGATGCCACCATACAAATACATTTCAAAATCAGTACGTTGACAGGATTGACTAAGACACGCAAACTGCTTATGACTCAAATTTATAAGATGCTCGAAGAGAAGACAAACTAGGGTAACAGATAACAGTGGCTGTCTGAGAAACTCACCTGAGTAGAAGGAGATAGTAACTTTACTACCATGATGGAAATACTCCTTTATTGAGATGTTGATGGTATAAGTATGCTCATACAAAGCTCGAAAAATTTGCCATACCAAATGTAAATTTTAACAGAATTAAAATCAACCTGTGCTAGGCTGACTCAACTTGCAAAACAGCTTTTGTGTCTCATGGTGCCCTTTCTTCTTGATCTCATTATGTCACTTTGAGAGCATGTATTAAGGCTCTCCAGAAAAACAGACTCGCTGAGTGTTTGCCTGTTTATTTACATTGAAGAATTGACTTCTGGGGTGATGGGAGCTGAGTAGTCCCATTGTCAACTGTTTATAAAAAAGAAAAACTGGTGGTACAATTCAGCCTATGTTGTAAGGCCCGGAAACCAGGGCTGATGGTGTTGATTCAAGTTCTTTCAAACAAACAGACCGGAGAGAGGGGTTCAGAGAGAGAGAGAGAGAGAGAGAGAGAGAGAGAGAGAGAGAGAGAGAGNGAGAGAGAGAGAGCTGTACTTTACTGTGTCTTCTGAGTAAACGGTTAATTTCTTACAAAAACACTCTCATAGACATACCTAGAAGTTATGCCTAATTTGGTGACTCCATCTCCTGGGTACGTTCACAGATGAAATTCCTTGTGCTGTTTGCATGCTCAGGAGCCACTGGATCTGCACATTGCTGCCGCCTCTCCCATAAGAATGGCAGGGCTCCTGTGTCCTCTATTCTCAAATAAAATGATTTAACTTAAAAAAACAATATATCATGAGAGGATTGTGGCGAGCCTTTGGGGCCACTTGGCAGGAATCTGACATTGGGCCAGGACAAGGAAGTAAGTTCAAGTAGGAATCTAATTTTAGGCTAGAATGGGGAAGTATGCTTCAGGCAAGAATCTGATTTTGGGCTTGGACAGGGAAGTAGGCTCAGATATCTTGGTCATCCAGATAAGCCTTTAGAAACAGTGATCATGGGACTGTGTTTATTGCCTTGCTTGTTCCTTGACTATTTGTGTTTATTGTACTGCTCGACCTTATTACTTGTATGTAATTAAAGTGGTATAAAAGCGGATTGGGAAAAAATAAACCCGTCCCAGCCTCAGAACTGGCTGGTGTCTTGTTACAATGTTGTCTAATTGTCTTTTTTTTTTTTTTAATCCTGAGTCCTGAGCTGGAGAACCTGTTGACTGACTGAGCTGGCTTGGTCAGAGGATGGATGCTGTAAGAATGGCGAAGTCTTTTCACCTTCTTTCTGTCCCTCCTTCCTCCCTTCTTTCTCTCTTTCTTTCTTTCTTTCTTTCTTTCTTTCTTTCTTTCTTTCTTTCTTTCTTTCTTTCTTTCTTTCTTTCTTTCTTTCTTTCCATCCTTCTCCCCAGTTCTTTCCTTCCATCCTTCTTCCTTGTTCCTTACTTCCAGTCTTTCTCCCGTTTCTCCCTCGCCCTCTCTTTTGTCTGCCTCTGTCTCTGTCTCTATTTCTCTCTCTCATTCTTTTATTCTTTCTTTCTCTCTTGGTCTTACTATGTAGCCCAGGCCACTCCTTACTCTTCACTCTCCTCAGTTCTGGGATTACAGACATATGTCATTATGTTCAGCAAGAATAGTGAGCTACAACAACAAAGGTCAACTTCCTTATAAACTGGTAGACTCTCGTAGTCTCCATGAAGGACATGCTTCTAGAATGAGGAAGAACTTGACATTTTAATAGGGTTAGGCCACTGTAGTTGAATCTCAACAGCTCAAACCTTTTCCCCTTAGCCTCCTTCACTACTTCTGATTAGGAATATATGCTAATCGTAAGTGTATGCCAGTTCTATGAGGAAGATTTAAGTAGTCATTATACATGACAGTTACCAAAACAGTATTCCATATGCAAAAATCCCATTATTTTTGTATTAAGAATAATGAAAAATTACTGTGTATTATAAATTTCTGTTTCAGAAATACGTAATACTCCTTTCCTAAACATTTCTTGACCATGGAGAGTTTTTTGTTTTGTTTTGTTTTGTTTTAATGCCACATTAGACTAGAACAGGACATGTGTTCAACACACTCACTGTAGTCAAGTTGTGGAACTTGAAGCGAAAGACCAAGCACAAAGAGTGGCCATCTTTTTTTTTTTTTTTT
>NC_034591.1:5390659-5391925 GCF_900095145.1 Mus pahari
TTCTTCTTCTTCTTCTTCTTCTTCTTCTTCTTTCTTTTGTTTTTTGAGACAGGGTTTCTCTGTATAGCCCTGGCTGTCCTGGAACTCACTTTGTAGAGCAGGCAGGCCTCCAACTCAGAAATCTGCTTGTGTCTGCCTCCTGAGTGCTGGGATTAAAGGCATGTGCCACCACGCCCAGCTGATCATGACTTCTGATTGCTTCATCTTGTACAATGTTTTGAACTTCTGACCCCTTGATATGGAGACCATATGCTGTAAATGCATTTTGAGAAGTGGTAGTTTTTCTTTGTTCCTGACTAGCTACCAAATGAATGAGACAAAGACTATAAGCTTTTTGATAAGCTTCAGAGCACATTATCTGATCAGTTATTAACCTAATCTATTTTTCTAAGCTACTCTAGCTACCTCCCAGCCAAACTCCCTGAGACACTTTCATTTGAGTATTGGTTTTGCTCTCTGACTTTCAGGTGCTTCTCCCTTATGTCTCTTCTCAGCCCTCTTTGTGGCCGAATCCTCACTTCCTCTTCCTCTCTCTCTCCCCTTCCCCGGTCTGGCAGAAATCCAGCCCTATTCTCTCTTTAGCCATTGGCTGATCAGCTTTTATTGACAAGTCAGGGAATCAATGGGGAGCAATGTTTACACGAACATGAAAAGGGAGATTTTTAGAGTAACTATTACAATGCCATGTCCAGACTGCAAGAAAATATACTGGCAGAGAAATTAGCATTTGAACAATACAAGGATAATCTTTTTTTTTAAATATTTATTTATTATTATACATAAGTACACTGTAGCTGACGTCAGACACACCAGAAGAGGGTGTCAGATCTCATCACGGGTGGTTGTGAGCCACCATGTGGTTGCTGGGATTTGAACTCAGGACCTTTGGAAGAACAGTGAATGCTCTTACCCGCTGAGCCATCTCACCAGCCCCAAGGATAATCTTTACACAGTGCACAAAAGCATTATGCCTAAAATCTATAGCTAAATAAACTGGTATCAGAGTACTAGCACCACTCATATTGTTTGCTTTTGTTTTGCATTGTTTTGTTTTTTTCCCCCAAATAACTTTTTCAAGACATGAGAATTGTTTTAACTAGATATTTTCTTTATTAACATTTCAAATGCTATACCGAAAGTTCCCTATACCCTCCCCCCGCCCCGCTCCCTTACCCACCCACTCCCACTTCTTGGCCCTGGCATTCCCCTGTGCTGGGTCATATAAAGTTTGCAAGACCAAGGGGCCTCTCTTCCCAATGATGGCCG
>NC_034591.1:5391936-5397021 GCF_900095145.1 Mus pahari
GGGAAGTTTTCTTCTATAATTTTGTTGAAGATATTTGCTGTCCCTTTAAGTTGAAAATCTTCATTCTCATCTACTCCTATTTATCCAAAGGTTTGTTCTTCTTATTGTGTCCTGGATTTCCTGGATGTTTTGAGTTAGGATCTTTTTGCATCTTTCATTTTCTTTGATTGTTGTGCCCATGTTCTCTATGGAATCTTCTGCACCTGAGATTCTCTCTTCTATCTCTTGTATTCTATTGCTGATGCTCACATCTATGGTTCCTGATTTCTTTCTTAGGGATTCTATCTCCAGATTTGTCATACTTTGGGTTTTCTTTATTGCTCCTACTTCCCTTTTTAGGTCTTGGATGGTTTTGTTCAATTCCATCACCTGTTTCTTTCAGTTCTCCTCTTTCTTTAAGGGCTTGTACCTCTTTAGAAGTATTCTCTAGTTTTTCTTTAATGACTTGTAACTCTTTAGCAGCGTTCTCCTTCATTTCTTTAATTGAGTCATTAATGTCCTTCTTAAAGTCCTCTAACCGCATCATGAAGTATGCTTTTAAATCTGATTCTTGCTTTTTGGGTGTGTCGGGGTATCCAGGACTGACTGAGGTGGGAGTGCTAGGTTCTGATGATGGTGAGTGGTCTTGGTTTCTGTTAGTAAGATTCCTACGTTTGCCTTTCGTCATATGGTGATCTCTGGAGTTAGTTGTTATAGTTGTCTCTGGGTGGAGCTTGTTGCTCCTGTGATTCTGTTAACCTCTGTCAGCAGTCCTGGGAGTCCAGCTCTCTCCTGAGTCTCAGTGGTCAGATTACTCTCTGCAGGGAAGCTCTCCTCTATCAGGGAAGGTGCACAGAGGCCTGGTGTTCAGATCTGCCTCCTGGCTGAAGATGTAGGCCCAAAACAGGGCCTGTCCCAGAAGATGTGTTGCCTCTGCAGTTTACACACTCACCTGCACAGACTAGACACCTAGGAACCCTGGACACATTATGATTCTCCCACCTGCTCTGGCAGACAGAGCCCTCACAGGTTGCCACCTTTCCTCTGGCGAGGAAGGTGCCCAAATGTCTGAAGCCCGAAACAGGGCCTGACCCAGAAGCTAGGTTGCTTCTGTCTGTCCCAAAGCTGTGTAGCTTCTGCAATCTACACTCTTACCAGTGCAGACTGGAGCCTAGGCGAACCAGAGCAAAGATGGCTCCCTTACCAGCTCAGGCAGTGAGAACCCTCCCAGGTGGACACCTCTCCTCTGGCGGGGAAGGTCCTGGATGTCTGGAGCCAGAAACAGAGTCTGTCCCAGCAGCTGTGTTGCTTCTGCAGACTGCCCTCTCCCTGTCAGTGCACCAGAGCAAGACATGAGAATGTTAAAGAAGAAAGTTTTGACATTAAACATTATTGATTGTTAAGAATATTTGGGTGTGAAGATCGGCTTCCTTCCTCCTCAGATACACGTTAGGCTGCCCATTAAGAAGTAAACCTCAGCAGATCACAAAGGAGCAACATCTTCTATAAAAGATAAGGATTATTTGCTTAGCAGATAGCTTGCAACTACAACCTGCCTGAATGTATGTGACAGATAAGTAAATACTGTGCTATTGAGATGATGTGGAACTTCGCTAACTTCTTAAAGAGGAGATTCACAGTGACACAGGGGGACTGTGCCTGGAAACAGGAGATATTGTCTCAGAGGCAGCATCAAAATGACACCGCTTTTTCAAACGCTCTGGTCACTGAAAAGTCTTTTGATTATATTATAGTTTCCAAGGTTCCATTACTATATGTAAAGAACAGGTAGGTCATAAAAACAGGGGCAATACAAACTTTCATTTGCTAATAAACACACACTTAATCACGTTTACATGTCAGTTTTGGTGAACTGCATTAGAAGGTGTGGTGGGTGCTCCACACACCATATTGTTGAGTTTTAAGGCTGGGAGCCAAGTGTGTCAGAGCTTAAGGCAATACTATGATGCTGGAAGCAGAAAAGGCAGCTCATCTTTCTCCAGATCCGTGCTGTGGTATAATCCCAGTTCGTTCACAGTAACAGATTAATCAAGTATGTCAATTCCATATAATTTCATAATCTCTTTCCTGCTTCCATTATAGGGTAAAAGCAGCAGAAAACAAGGGATATCATGATGTTATATGGAAAATTAGAAAAAGGAAAGGTTTTCCAATAGAAAGCTGCCCTTTAAGGCTGCTTAATATTGAAGGTATTGTTTCTAACAAAAGTTTCTCTGCCAATTACTGTTTAGGTTATGAGGTGGGGTTTCCTCTTCCAAAAGTATGTAAAGCATCTCTGGGAAATAGAAATCGAGTTATTAACCACTCTTACTAAAATGTAATGGTGTGTCTTGTTCTTGATAAAGGACACTTGATAACATGTTCTGAAGGTGCTCCAAAGACGAGCTGATCACTTGGGGAGGATGTAGTAGTCTCATAATAAAGGCTGGGCTCATTACATGTTTGTTACAGGACATACAGCCTGCCTTGGCTTAGATCAGTTATACCTCTTATGACCATAATTACCTCAAATAGTGGTGCATAAGCAGACCTGAATAGTGACATTTAAAATGGTACCTGCTGAGCTCAAAGAAAGGTAACAAAAATGCAATCTAGGGAAAATGTCAGAAGAGACATTTTTTTTTCTCCCCTGGATCATGAGATCTAATATACATTTGGTTTTATGGTATCCATATTACTGCTACCAGTAGGGAAGGTTGTATTGTATAGATGTGAGAATGAGACCTATTTCACACAGGGCAGAATTAATAGCAGGAGGGAATTGAGATTTTGATAACATAGACTTCTTTATTGTCAAAGCCAAATAGAGTTGGCATCTTTCTTTTTTGAAATGGTTGTTAATGAACTCAACAATTAAATTATTTTCGAGGATGAGTGTATAGTTCTACTTGATGTCACCTGCTTATTACTGTTGGTATAGAAAAAAAGACACTTAAAATGACTGACCTGAGTTCTTTAATATCCCCGAAAAGATCTGCTATGAGTACACATACCTCTTCTTTTTGATTTTGAAGATCTTGCTGAAATTTTTGTTCATCGAATTTATTCTTGTATGAGTGCCTCTACAGGCCACTTACAGAGTCTAACGTGAAATCTGATTAATAAAGTATTGAACAATATTTGTTTTTTAAAATAAAATTTAGGTTCTTTTTTTTTTCAAGGGCAAGAAGATGACTTCATGTAGTCACTTCTTAAGTAATCATAATTTGGAATGCTTTCATCCTGTGTATCAACAGAGACCACAGAAGATGGTTTCTGCTGAGCGCTGTGGAAATCATTAACAACCTGGCTTGTCTCCATTTTTTTTTTTTCAGTCAACTCTCTCAAACCCACCCCCACTCTATTTCCAGTATGTTCATGTTTTCTCAGAATAGCTATGAAATCATGTAATTGGCCTCCAAATCAGCTGTGCTGACACAGCCACTGGCAGAAAGTACAGAAAAACTGATCAACTTCTTTCTAAGAAAACACTCTGAAACAGCCAAAGCTGCTTCCACACAGCAAGGAGAGTCTCCCATGTGCATTTACACCATGTTTCTGTCAGTGTTGTGGGAAAGGGCCTCTGAAATCTGTCCTCACAATAACTCCAGGAGTGCTCACTCCCACACACAGTAAACACTCCACATAGGCACATTTTTGCACATGTCACCTGGTGTATTCAGAACTTAGCCAAAGTAGGTGGATTCCTGGGGGAGCTTCCAGACTCAGTGAAAGTCTATAAAATAAAGTGTTTAAGGGGAAAGTGGTGGGAGGGAGGTGGGGGTGACAGAGGATTTCCACTCAGGATGAAAGGTAGAATACAGGAAAAGTGATTTTTTCCCCCCTTTTGGAAGTAAACCTATACAATCAATGCATACTGACTCAGGGCTAGATGTTGAAAAGGTTGTGCAAGAAGACAGAGAGGCTCATGAATCAAAACAAGCTATAGTAATAACTTCATTAGGGATGTATATCGTAAGTCAACTCAATTTTTATTAAAATGCTATCAGCACTTATTTCCCAGTGGCTTTGGAGTGTTGAGTGGGATGAGCGCCTATTGTATCAGAGCTCACTTCATTCTCCCTGTGATTAGCGATTAGAGGAAGGGGACCAGGGAGTGGGACACACAAAGGATGCTCTCCATTGGTTTTCTTCCTGCAGAGTCTCCTCTTCCCAGGTAGCTCATGGGTGCTAAGGAAGCTGAGCTCTCTTATCCTTCCAGAAGTCTAGTGCTGAATTTCCATGTTTGCAAATTAATAAGCAGTCACCAAAAAATGTACTTACGAGTATTGCCAAGATTACAGAGTTAAGAGGTGAACAGACATTGGACCCAGAAGGAATCTCAGCCTACCAGACAGCAGTGTCTGCATCCAGAGTCACTGTCCTCACTGAGTCTAAGGAGTGAGCTGCCTGAGCAGGTTCCCCCATTTCCACTTTCGGGGAAGAGCGTTCCTATTATAAATTAATCCTCTCATGTCTTTTAGTCTGTAAGACTATTTATTTACAATAAATTTGCATAGTTGTGGCTTTATAGGAGACAACAACACTTACTTAGTACTTAGTTATTTAGATTTATGTGTTTGTTTACCATATGTTTGCATGCCTACATATGTCAGAAGGTTGTGAGACAACAAAGGGATGCTGGGAAACAAACCCAGGTCTTCTGCAAGAACAGTAAATGTTCTTGAACACTGACCCAACTCTCCAGCCCTAGATCCCATGTCTTAGTCAGGGTTTCTATTTCTGCACAAACATCATGACCAAGAAGCAAGATGGGGAGCAAAGGGTTTATTCAGCTTACACTTCCACACTGCTGTTCATCACAAAGGAAGTCACGACTGGAACTCAAGCAGGTCAGGAAACAGGAGCTGATGCAGATGTCAGGGAAGGATGTTCTTTACTGGCTTGCCTCTCATGGCTTGCTCAGCCTGCTCTCTTATAGAATCCATGACTACCAGCCCAGAGATGGTCCCACCCACAAGGAGCCTCTCCCCCCTTGATCACTAATTGAGAAAGTGCCCCACAGCTGGATCTCATTGGGTGATTTCCCCAAGGAAAGCTCCTTTCTCTGTGATAACTCCAGCTGTGTCAAATTGACACAAAACT
>NC_034591.1:5397991-5399957 GCF_900095145.1 Mus pahari
AGGAGCTGATGCAGAGGCCATGGAGGGATGTTCCTTACTGGCTTGCTTCCCCTGGCTTGCTCAGTCTGCTCTCTCTCCCAAGACTATCAGCCCAGAGATGGCACCACTCACAAGGGGACCTCCCCACTTGATCACTAATTGAGAAAATGCCTTACAGCTGGATCTCATGGAGGCATTTCCCCAGCTGAAGCTCCTTTCTCTGTGGTAACTCCAGCTGTGTCAAGTTGACACATAAAACCAGCCAGTACACTTTTGATGTTCAATAGATCACTGTATATAGTTTTTCCTCTATTTTAGTAAGGTGGTGAGTTAGTTATATTGATTGACTTTCAATGTTGATAGCATTCTTGCTTTTCTGGGATAAATTACATTTGGTTAAGTGGTGTGCTTTTATATATTCTTAAATGAAAGATGGAAGGAATTGTAATGCATTATTGAGTGAATAAGGTTGTTCACCTCATTCCTTTATTGTCTTAAAAATTGTCTGTTAAGATCTGTATTAATATTTCTTCTATAGTTCTCAGTATTTAATACTCTGTCAAGCAGGCATTGTAACTGTAACAAGTTTGCACAGAATCTAGAGCCCCCTGGGTCAGAGATAGGCAGTATATTAGAGCTTCCGAACCTGAAGCAGGCAAATACATTTCTTGGAGATGACTTTAATAACTGCATTCAGGCCCTCTAACTGGCCCAGGTCCACAGGATCCCACGAGCTTGGTCACACCAGGATCTCAGGGACCCACAGGCAGCTTGACTCCCAGGAGCTCTCATACACTCAGGATCTTAGGATCCCAGAATCACAGGATCACAGAGACAGCTGAACTCTGAGGAGTTCTGACACAAGCAGGATCACAGGAAGGACAGGCCCCAGTCAGATATAGCGAGGGCAGGTA
This sequence comes from Mus pahari, assembly GCF_900095145.1. Lineage (NCBI taxonomy): Eukaryota > Metazoa > Chordata > Mammalia > Rodentia > Muridae > Mus > Mus pahari. The sequence goes on from NC_034591.1 coordinate 5,398,885, forward strand.
GCATTAGAGATAATCAGATGGCAGGAGGCAAGCGTAAGAAAATAAGCAACAGAAACCAAAGTTACTTGGCATCGTCAGAACCAAATTCTCCCACCATAGCAAGTCCTGGACACACCATCACACTGGAAAAGCAATATTCAGATCTAAAATCACTTCTCATGATGGTGATAGAGAACTTAAGAAGGACATAAATAACTCCCTTAAAGAAATACAGGAGAATACAGGTAAACAGCAAGAAGCCCTTAAAGAGGAGACACAAAAATCCCTTAAAGAATTACAGGAAAACATAATCAAACAGGTGAGAGAAGTGAATAAAACCATCTGAGATCTAAAAATGGAACTAGAAACAATAAAGAAATCACAAAGGGAGACAACCCTGGAATTAGAAAGCCTAGGAAAGAGATCAGGAGTCATAAATGTAAGCATAACCAACAGAATACAAGAGATAGAAGAGAGAATCTCAGGTGCAGAACATTCCATAGAAAAATGACACAACAATCAAAGAAAATGCAAAATGCAAAAATATCTTAACTCCATACATCCAGGAAATCCAGGACACAATGAACAGACAAAACCTAAGGATAATAGGTATAGAAGAGCTTGAAGATTCCCAACTCAAAGGGTCAGCAAAACTCCCTGTTACCATAGATGGAGAAACCAAGGTATTCCACGACAAAACCAAATTTAAAAATATCTTTCCACAAACCCAGTCCTACAAAGGGTAATAGATGGAAAACACCAACACAAGGAGGGAAACTACACCCTAAAAAAAAAAAAAAAAAGCAAGAAAGTAATCTTTCAACAAACCCAAAAGAAGATAGCCACACAAACATAATTCTACCTCTAACAACAAAAATAACAGGAAGTAACAATCACTATTCCTTAATATCTCTTAACATCAATGGGCTCAATTCCCCCCAAAAGACATAGACCGACAGACTGGATATGTAAATAGGACCCAGCATTTTGCTGCATACAGGAAACTCACCTCAGTGAAAAAGGCAGACACCACCTCAGAGTAGAAGGTTTGGAAAACAATTTTCCAAGTAAATGGTCCCAAGAAACAAGCTGGA
>NC_034591.1:5400617-5401710 GCF_900095145.1 Mus pahari
AAAGAATCTGGAGGGAGCATACATACACTAGCAGGAAGAAATTAACAAGGAAATTAAAAAAAAAATAACTGCATTCAAATATTTGTCTAATCATCCAACATTAGACATTTTAAGGTTAGCATTTGGTGATAACTGTTTCTCTTAAGATATGTTTTATTATATATATATATATATATATATATATATATATATATACATATATACATATATACATATATATTTTGAGTAAGAGTATCTGAGTGTTGGAAAACGATCTGGTTTAATTAATGAACATCGTGGTTATTTTAGCAGGCAGCTGGTGAGGCTGCCTTTGCGCCTGTAGTCCAGCTTTTGGAACCGTTATAGCTGCCTGGATCTATGCCTTGTACACCACTGAGCACCCGGTTGGTACCTGGGTGTGGTCTACACTGCCTGTTAGCTCTGAAGCTTTCACTCTTTTTCTTTGGGTGCGGTCTTAAGTGTATACATCTCAGGCGTGAGGCTAAGAACCTTGATGGCTCATAGAGAGGTACGCAGGCCCAGAAGGTCTCATTCTTTAGCTTCTGTGATGTCTATTTTCGAGGATTTCTATTTATCTCAGATCTCTGGCGAGAAAGCTGCACTGACAGAGGTTTAGCTCCCTTACAGAAAGTCACATTGTTGTTTGTGGCACAGATGAAAATGAAAGGAGAAAAACAAAGGCTTCCCTCGCTCCTTGAAGAACTCTGTCTTGGTCTTGTGACTGAAGTAAAGAGCTTTTGCTGAGGCCTTTGAATCTTGCATGATTCCTACTACATGTTCTGGGGCATGGTGAAAATGAAGAAAAAGAAAACCCAAAGCAAATCCAGATATTTCTTCTGTAATTCTTGATATTCCATTTCATGGTATGACCTTCCCAGTCTTCTGATTAAGGTGAGTGTTTCGATTAGAGGTTTTCCTACACAGATCTGCTGAGTCCCAAGATTTGGAATACACTAAGCTGGAAAACTGAAACCTGTACAGGTTTTTCTTTTGGTTTGAGTTTTTTCATCAATAAAGCTGGCCTTATTTGTTTTCTGTTTTTTAACATATCATATATATATATATATATATATATATATATATATATATATAT
>NC_034591.1:5401768-5410687 GCF_900095145.1 Mus pahari
GGAAGCCGGATCAGGCCTGGGGACTCCCCAGCGAACACCTCTCCACCTCTCCTCGGGCAGGGAAAGGCGCTGGATGACCGGAACCAGACACGGGTTCCCTCCCAGAAGCTGTGACTCTTCTCCAGTCCGCCCTCTCCCCAGCAGTGCACCGGAACCAAGATGGCTCACCTTCCGGTTCAGACTTGGAGGCTGCTGAGCAGACACCCCTCCTCGGGCGGGGAAAGGCGCTGGATGCTGGATCAGGCCTGGGGACTCCCCAGCGAACACCTCTCCACCTCTCCCCAGGCGGGCGGGGGAGACTTGTTTCTTTATTAACTAGATGCTTAAGTGACAACTATATTCTATGTGTTAGAATATGTGTATAAATACATATGCATTTTTCTTATAGTCTGGTACAGAAGATAGACAAACCAGTAATTGTAGTACCAAATAAATGCTATAGTGGGTCTTAGATTTCTTTATTTGATAAATAATAAATAAGGCATTCCATTCTTGAATGCTAATCTCTCTAGAACATGTCTTTAAAATATTTCTTTTCTCTTACACGGCTCCATTTCCTCGGCCTTTTCTATCATTTCTTATTGTATTTGCCTGTCATTGATTAACACCTTGTTGCTTAAATTGCTTAAAATAAGAAATATTAGAACATGCCTTCTATGAATCAGATATAAATGCTTTGGGCTTCAGGGTTCTTTTTGTTTTGTTTTGCTTTTCAAGACAGGGTTTCTCTGTGTAGCCCTGGCTGTCCTGGAACTCATTCTGTAGACCAGGCTGGCCTTGAACTCAGAAATCCACCTGCCTCTGCCTCCCCAGTGCTGGGATTAAAGGTGTGTGCCACCACTGCCTGGCTTCAGGGTTCTTTTTATGTTTTGAAAATTTTAGATGTTTATACATTGTGTCTTAATCTGAAACATTCCCCTCTTTCTCTCCCTCTTTTCAACCCCTCCCCATCCCTAAAGCACATGTACCTCTCAACTGCATGTTCCCCATTTTCATAACATACGGAGTCCAGTTAGTGCTTTCTATACATGCATGGGTGTGCGGTCGTCACTAGCACCCAAGGAAAATGACTCTCTCCCTTACCAGCCATCCACCGTTTATAACTGCTCAGTCAGAGGTGGGGACTTGGGAGACCCCTGTCCCCCATGCTGGTATTTTAAACGAACTTAGTCTTGTGCAGGTCATCGTGTATAACAGTCTTGTCATGTCCTGAAGTCAACTTTTCATAACACTCACCCCAATTCTCTAGCCCTTGCATTCTTCCTGCCACCATTACTAAGTGTTCTCTGAGCCTTTGTGGAGGGGAGGTTTGGTACAGATATTTTATCTGTGGCTGAACTTGCACAGTTACTGGTTCTCATCACTTTGAATACTTCCTAGCCTCTGCATTAACCACTACTCACTGTAGTATGAAGCCTCTCTGACTAAGGATGAGAGCAGCACCAAGCTGTGAATGTGAACATAAGTATTTAGAAGGCGATTTGACCAACATGACCATTTGCCAAAGCAGCATCAATAGGTTCTCACCTTAGACCTATGACTTCCCTAGCAATGGGTCTTGGCCATGATAACAGGACAGGCATGAATTTCTATCTGCAGAGCAGGTCTCAAATCCAATCAAGGGAGCAGTTGGCTTCCCCCCATAAATTGTTTAGTCACTATTGTACCAGCATTCACATCTTGCCTGGTAGCACTGTAGTATGAAGGATCTAGGGTTGCTTAAGACCACTGATTTCCTTCTCCTCCAGCAACTTGCATAGCACCTTCTAACACTAAGAAATCTCATCAGTTCCAGATTAAGTTATGTCTTTTAATGAAAGAGTGTGGTGTCTTCAACAATAGGCCCTTATTACATAGTTATGGTGGGCCATATGTGAGGGCCAGTGAGATGTCTCGGTAAAGGCATTTGCTGCCAAGCCTAAGATTTGAATTTAGACCCCAGTTAATATGTAGTAGTAAGGAAGAATTGGCTTCTGCAAGTCGTCCTCTGACCTTCGTATGTGTGACTCTCTCTCCTCTGTCTCTCTATCTCTCTGACACTCTCTGTCTCTGTCTCTCTGTCTCACTGTTGCTTCCTCCCCCCTCTCTGTATTGTATACGTATATGAAGTATTTATAGTTTATTATAATATGCCTTATCTGCGTGTTTGGTTAAAACATCTTTAAACATCAGGTAAATGCAATTTTTTTTCTACTTTTGGAAAAGTGGGATATTTTGTCAGAATAGAGTTTCTTTTATCTCTCAGAGTCACTTTAGATATAATTTTTAAGTATGTAGGACTTTTCTGGAGAACTCTATGAATTCAAAATCGTATAATCATATATGTGTTAGTACAGAGCTAGGCAATGTTCATCAGAATCACAGCAGGGTACTGCTGTCATGGAAAACAAATATATTACATTTCTATTATGGACTGTGCACAGCTGGGATTATCTCTAACAGGAGGAATTAGTAACTGCAATATTTCAACATTATATGAATTAGAATGAGAACACCAATCACAATCTTCTACTTACTAAATTTGTGCCTACTTCCAATTTTAATGGGTAAGCATATCTCATCCAACAAAATGCATTAGTTTTCTTTTCCATCTGACTTCATTTTTCTCTCCATTTCCCCAGCATTCTTAGTTTAACAGGACTAAATGTGGAGTCCCTTCTGAAATTTATTCAGGCAGTAATAAATTTGTTGCGAAAGGTAATGAATGTAATTGCCTACATTATCTTAAGTGATGCAGGGGCGCATGGCACTTCTCCTGAGAGCCATGTGAGGAAAGGTACAGACATTTTCAACTGAGTATTGTGAGAATTCTGAAATCCACTAAAGCCAAGGAAATTGTGCACAGAAAATACAGAAGTGACAAGTTCAATTTCCCTTAAATTCTGAAATAATAAATTACCTTCCATAACAATTTCACTTGCTGAACAAAATTCATTCATTCATTCATTCATTCATTCATTCAGTCTGTCTGTCTGTCTGTCTGTCTATAACTTCTACCTGCTATTTCAATACTGAACTGAGTAGTAATTTTCTTCAGAGGTTATAGTACAATAGAGAAAATAGAAGAAAATACTAGAAATGCCCCCTTTCTCTCTCCCATTGCTATTTTGAAACTGTCTTGATATATCACCTAGGCTGATTTTGATTTCTCAACCCTGTTCCCTCAGCTTTCTGAGTACTGGAATTACAGGCATGCCCAACACACCCGGTACAATATCCCTTTAAAAGCTAATTCTATTCTTCTAAGGCTCAACATACAGCTCACTTTCTTCAGGGAGTCTTCCTGGACACTCACAGAACTATTCTTGTTGCTGTTTGTAACATTGTGTAGAGGATCATGACATAAAACAGTGGCTTTCACACTGGAACTGGTATCAGGATTGTGCCGGGGATGGCTTGTTAGACGCTGATGGCTAGGTCCTAGTCTAGGTTTGATGTGGTGGGTGTAGCCCAAGAATTTTCATTTCTGCCACCTTCCCAGGTGATTCTGATGCACTGATCCAGGAACTAGGCCTTGAAAGCCACTGCCATAGACCAGGAAGCAAGCATGAGAGCCAGAGATACAAGTTTATATCCTGGTTCTTCTACCAATAAGCTTCTGATATGGAGTAAGTCTTTTACTTCTCTAATGCTCAGTTTTATCACTTTCAATAAAGAACAATAATAACAGTTAATAACAGTTCATCATAAATTAGTGTATTCAAAGAAATAAGCAAACAAAAACATATAAAACACTGGATATCTTTATTCTTTTGTGACTATATGGGAAATATTTTGGAAATGCCAATAATTAGAAAATAAGGGTTAGAGAGTAGAGCTTTGTTAATACTCATCAACATCGACAAAGCCAAAGAAAATAACCAGCATTCTCAAGATTGGCATGTAAGCAAGCTGAATGAAGAGTCACAGTGACTGCTTATCACTCAATGCTTTGCCGACCCACTTCTGTGTGCATGACTCCATCCTTAGCAAGAGGAATGAATTATGTTATGGATAGTGTCCAGCACAGTACATTTCTCCTAGTTACACAATGTAGGGAAAAGGCTAGTGTAATGGTTTGTCATGGCAAATGTTCATCTATAGGGCAATGAAACTGAATTCCTATATGCCATACACAAAAAAATTAATTAGTTAAAAGGTATATATAGTGGTAAGGATTGTAGAAAAATATCTGTGAGACAAAATATAGTTATAATTCATGGGTAGACTCAATATTACTACTAATAATAAATGTTATAAGGTATCTTTTAAAGTCGCATAGCTGAGAAAATAGACAATAAAATGTTTATAAGACAGAAGAATCTTTGAGCAATGTCTGAAGAGTCTCTTAGATTTGGAACAAATATTTATAAAGCACATGATGAACCTAGTTAGGGGTTGTGACTATAACATATATAGAGCTCTTACAGCTTAATAACTCCCAAACAATGAAAACATAGTGTGCATATGCAGCTCACAAAGGAGCACATTTAAATAGTCAGAGAATATATTACAATATACTTCAATGAATTTAACATGTACAAAGTGCAAACCAATTTCACATTGTTATATAAATTATACCTCTTGGGTTCACAAACATTGAGAATAAAAATCTTTAAAAGTATAACAGCCATTTCAAGCAAGGGTATAGAAACCAGGAGTACACTCATAAATATCTCTCATTCTCTCAAAAGCCAAGATCGCTATTCATGTTTTTCTATCAAGCCTCCTTGTCCTCCCAAGTTTAAGTGGCATATAAAATTAAATATAGGTTCCAACCTCGAAGCACAATCACATGCAATGATTAAGAAGCAGGAAATGTGTTTGCATTTGCAAGGAGACAGAGTAAATGACATCAAAATGTCATCAGTTCATAATAAACAGCAAATCCCAAAGACAGAGTAGTAAAGGACCTTGGTGTAATGAATTTACTGCCAATTTCATAGACCCAGTTTTTGTGTCCTTAGAAATGTCTCCTGCGAGCTCTGCTCAGTAGCTTCTGGCATTTCCAAGTGTGGTGTATAAGATGCTTCTTGTTAAAGATATTTTATAACTGTGGATTAGCTTGGCTTCCTAGGTTTGACAGCTCACTTCTCACTGGCATGAGTGTGGAGACTTGGGGGTGGCTTTAGGAAATGACTCATGGACATCGATCTGGTATAGCAGTGTGACTTGGGAGCAGGAAGGTGTGAAAGAAGCCAGCCATCCCAGAAGGGCACAAAGTTTATCTTTATGATGCAACTGCAGAACCTAGATCATATGTATTTAGTTTGAGCAGAGATGGTGAGAGCCAGAGCTTTAGTGGATAATGGCAGTTTTACTGAGACATGGGAACTGCAGTAGGTTCGTCACAATCAGCAAAGTGGTCAACATTTCAGAGGCTGGCCTTTACTTTCGAGAGACTGAGTCTGCCGTTGGTATTGAGAAATGTTAGTAAGAGCATGGGTTGCTTTGTATACAAATACATCACTATTTTATGTTGGGGATGGACCAGGAGACTGAAACATATCTGGTGCTAAGAACTGCCACCCATTGAGAGGGTTAGATCTTACATAATGCCCATGACCCCAAACATAAACAAACTGTAAAAGATGACAGTAAAATAGCTGCAACCACAGGCACATGATATTTAATATTTGTATATGTGTGCATTGTTTTTTGAAAACCATAGTGGTAATAATAGGTAAATAATAATAGGTAAATTACAGGGATGGATAACAGGTAGAAAGCCATCCTGACTGCAGTGTAGATGAGAGAGGTAAAGATGAGGCTCAAACTTTTTTATGGCAGCTCTCACATGCCAGAAATTGCAACAGGTTGAATAATATTAAAGTAGTAGTTCTCCACCTCAGGCACACATCAGTGGAGAGTCAGTTTTCCTAAAGGCATGGCCTCAGGTAGGTCTACCATGATCCATCTGATGGACCTACACTCAAGAATACACACACACACACACACACACACACACACACACACACACACACACACACACACAAACACACACACATGCATTTCTCACAGGTTGGACTTGGCAGATCACTTATAGAAAAAAATAGGATTGAAGTTGGGGAGTTGGGGACTTGTGGGGAGCTAATGTGAGCAGTGGCAGGTGAGTATGATCCAATAAATTATATGAAGCTCAGAAATAATAAACTATATCAAAGATTGTACATTAGAAAACATGATGTTTGTTTTTCTGAGTCTGGCTTCCCTAATGCAGAGCAGTGGTGCCAAGTCCACATATTTTTCAGAAAAACAACACAATTTCCTTCTTAATGGATAAATAATATTTTGCTGTATATATAAACCACATTTTATTTTCCCATTCATTAGTTGGTAGGCACCTAGGGGCAGTCTTGATTGTTATGAATAGAGCCATAATTATCATGGCCGTACAGGTATCTCTCTTCTATGCCGCCTTTCATTCTTGTTGGTATATGCACAGGCATGGTATAGCAACAGTATATGGTAGTTCTAGTTTTAGTTTCTTTGGGATCTCTATGCTGATTTCCATTGAGACTGGATCAACTTATACTCCTATCTACAGTATTCCAGTATTTAATGGACTCCTCCCCCGGCATATATGTTCTTTTCTCCGTGGTGGCCATTTTGACTGGAGTGATATTTAGAATCTCAGTGGCATTTGATTTGCATTTCCCTGGTGGCTAAAGATGCCAAACATTTGTGTGTTTGCTTTTCTACATTCTTTGGGCATTTTAAGTATTTATTTAAAAAGTGTGTTTGGCTCAGTTGGCCATTCATTGATTGGATTGTTTGTTTTTATAAATATTTCTGATGTATCTTGTGATCTAATGTAAGAGTATTGCGTGCATCTAAACCACTGTGTAAGTGATTCTGGATGCTGTTCTGAGCCCACTCCCATCAGTCCCTCAGTTCTCATTCAATAAATGGTGCCATCCTTTGCCAGATCTGAGGAATGCATTATGATCCTATCCTGCCTGCTTCTTTAATGCCTGCCATCTCAGCTGCTTGTATTCTACTTCTCAAGCTTTGGGCTGACAGAGCTCCTGGGCTCTGAAAGCTTTTTCGCCCTGGAGTGAGTCTGGTTTCTCAGGTCATACCTAAATCTGTCTTGGCCCAATTCATTTTCTCTCTAGCATTAACCGTTATGTGAAAGTATCTGACTTACTTTTTGTTGGTGGTTTTTTTTTTTCAACTTGCAAGTATACCCTGTGAGAGTAAGAACTTTGTCATAGTGCCCTAAATATCTAGATGGTGGCAGTATTCAGTGCACATGAGGAAATAATACATTTCTGCAAAGTGAGAATACCAAGAAACCAAGAAGGTGATTGCCACCCTCTTATTTAAACTTAATGTCTCAGGAGAAACTCCGGAGTAACATACATACAGCTATAAATGGGCTGTCAGTGTCTTTTTTTTTTTTTTAAAGATTTATTTATTTATTATATGTAAGTACACTGTAGCTGTCTTCAGACACTCCAGAAGAGGGAATCAGATCTTGTTAAGGATGGTTGTGAGCCACCATGTGGTTGCCGGGATTTGAACTCAGGACCTTCGGAAAAGCAGTTGGTGCTCTTAGCCGCTGAGCCATCTCTCCAGCCCGCTGTCAGTGTTTTTAGTGGCTGTCACTGTTGGTCTCTCTGTATTAGATATTTTCAATTAAAAATTCAGCACACATACCTTAGTGTGCTTCTGTTGGTTTCTCATTTATACTTCTAATATTTTGCACTCGCGTATATTTTAATGGCATTTTTGTCTCTCCAACGGATAGGAAGAAGTCAGTGCTATTAACTGAAATGAATGCCTCAAGGTTTTAGGGGAACATTGGTGGATTGTTAGGGAGAACAGGTAACTCCTCTTTAACTCTTAACGTACCATGAGTGAGATTGTATGTGAAATGCCAATTCTTAGTGAATTTTCTCAAAAAGAAGGAAGTATTTTCCTCGTTTCTGGAACTTTTGAACTAAAATCAAACCTGAGTTGGCTTTTTGGGTGGAAAATTCAACAGTCTGTGCCTGCTGACCCTTGAAGAATTTCAAAAGCCTGGCTAATGCGTTATTGATCGTGCTTGTTGTGATTAGTTCTAGGAAGCTGGCAGCCTTCGGTGCAGGACCTGGGGCAAATCCTATCATGGATTCCTTCTCTCTTCCACAAACCTTGTTAATCTAGGGCCATCGGGTCACAGAAAATCTCTAATGTGCTGTAGCCTTAAGGACGATACAGACAAGTGAGCCAGAGGCTCTTCCTCTAGTTGTTGTGGGTAAGGATAAAAAATACTGATGGATTCCGTGTCCAGATGGAAGCCGTGCTTGGGTCTGATCAGCCAAAGGAATCAATTTCTGACCTGAGACATGGCTGCCGTCTTGCGTTACAATTCATTTTTCAGTCGGAGAGGTGGGGAGTGAGGGTGGGGGTGGAGGGGACGGAAGAACTGATAGCCACGGGCAATTTATCACATCTACATATCCTAGATCAGTGTTTCTCAGAGACTAACCTTCCTCTGGACACAGTCCAATTTACGATTATTTATTGTAAAAGTGTTCAGGTAAGCCTGTTGCTTCCAACCCGAGTCTATATACCAGAATGTTAGAATCCTCTGGGCAGCCATACCGTTAGTAGCTAAGGCTTTGCAGGGCCTTCCTTTCCTTGGTGGCGATTCAGGTTGATTTATACTCAGCCCCAAGAAACAAGAATGACAAGAGAGAACTTTTTCTCTCAGCTTATGTATTTTAAATGTGCAGTGAATTTTTATATTTTTTAAGTGTGTCTGACTGAATATGTTCAGCTTATTAATCTGGCTAGAGGATCTTTTTCCTTTGAGGAGATAGGAAAGGGGTGTGTTGAAGGTGAGTAGAGTGGTGTCGGGAGGTTGACTCTGTATAAATGGATTAAGCTTATTTTAAAGATTTATTTATTTATTTATTTTTGGTGTTTTGAGACAGGGTTTCTCTGTGTAGC
>NC_034591.1:5414147-5438967 GCF_900095145.1 Mus pahari
TCATTTCCTGTCCGTGTTAATCCCACCTGTGAAGTCCAAAATATTAAAAAAAATTTTTTTTTAATTAAAAAAAAAAAAAAAAAAAAAAAAAAAAAAAAGAAATCCACCTGCCTCTGCTTCCCAAGTGCTGGGATTAAAGGCGTGCACCACCACCGCCCGGCTAAAGATTTATTTTTAATTTTAATCACGTGTTTGCATGTGGCTTTGTGGCAGTATATACACATAAGTCCAAGTATCCACAGAAGCCAGAATCGTCGGATGTCCCCAAATCAAACTTGGGACTTCTGCAGAAGCAGTATCACACTCCTAACATTTGAACCGTCTTTCCTGTGCCTGGAGTAAGTTTTCAAAGAGATGTTTCCAAGTAGAAACATTAGACCTCAGTTACACAAGTGTGAAGATGGGAAACATAATGGCTATACCTTCTGGTGTGGTGCTTTTCCCTTTGTTTATCTGTATTGTGTTTATGTATTTGATGTTTCTTTATACATTTATTATATTATGATATTTTCATATATGTAATATATTTTCTAGCTATGCTTTGGGAAAAAGAACACAATGCTCCTTATGAGTTGATGCCAGGAGTGTTCTGCCTGGGAAAAATTCTAGCTCTAATGGCTAAGATCGCACAAATGCCAGAACACGACAGAAAGATGAGATTACTCGCTGAGGCCCATTCCCTCGACAGGACATGATCTTAAAACTACAGATGAAGGTTAAATTGCTAGAGTTTATTGTCTCCTTCTTATATGCCAGTATTTTCTGTAGAAGAATTTTATGGTAAAGGATGCACCAATGGAGTCTGATATGTGGGCAGGTTCTTCGCTGCACAGGAACCTTTCCGGTTTCCTTCTGAGATGGGCTTGCAGTGTCCTGTTATCTGCTGCCTTGTTGTTAGCAATAGGAACTGTGCAGCAGCTCCAGTGATCCCGCCCAGTAGACTCTTGTGTATTTTGGTGTTCATTCTAGAAAGCCATGGAGAGTCAGAAAACTCTGGAATGGACTGGTTCTTCAGGCTTGACATTTTTCAACTTTGAAAAATTACTATTATTTCATTGATATATTTCTTATATTTAAAAATAATACTTATTCACTAAATGATAATTATTATTTCCCTTCAGAAATAGACTATAGAATTCTTCCCATATTGTTACTATTAGCAGATTGTAAGTAACTATTTTGTCTGTGGCTGATGCAGCAGGGCATCAGGTCCTAGAATGTTACTTCCATAACTATAAGAACATTTATGTAATAATAACAATAGTGGGAATTTTGTAAATATAATTTTAAAAGATGAATGGTAAAGATTTAAAGCTGTCAATTGTTTAACTTCATGGAAATGTACATATTTATTATATGAAGCTTTAAAAAAAACTAAGAACATTCAATGTTCTGTTTCAGTTACACCAGAAGAAAGGAATAAAGAGATGAAAATTATTAGAAATAGGAGATTGAGTTGTCATGGTGGTTTGAATATGCTTGGTCCAGGGAGTGGCACTGTTAGGAAGTATGGCCTTGTTGAAAGAAGGGTGTCACTGTGGGGGTGGGCTTAGAGACCCTCCTCCGAGCTGCCTGAAAGATAGTAGTCTTCTCCATGCTTCCTTTGTAAAAAACTGTAGAACTCTCAGCTCCACAGTACCGTGTCTGCTTGGAAACAGTCATGCTTCCTTTCTACCTTGATAACAGTGGACTGAACCTCTGAACCTGTAAGTCAGCCCCAATTAAATGGTGTCCTTTGTAAGAGTTGCCTTGGTAATGGTGTGTCTTCACTACAATGGAAACCCTTAGACAGTTGTATAGCCTGCTCATATGTAACAAATAGAAGTTAGTGATTACAGCTCAAGGCAGACTTCACTTTCCCACGAACAAGGTTATTTCTTCAGTCTAGTTGTAGATAGCCCATCAAAGTTAATATAACGAGAAAGAACACATTACAGAGTAGGCGGTTGTGTCCTTTGTAAGAACAGAATTTTATAGCAAGGCATTTCGTGCTTAATTTTTGGTTCTGTACTCTATTTTAAAACTCCAAAATGGCTCTAAACTTTTTATTTGATTGAATCAGAAACATTAAAGGCGAATTGTGCATCTTTAAGAGGTTATGATCATAGAGGCTGATGGTAACTGTGAAATCATAGCAGGCAATAGTAAAATGATCCAGAGTTATGGCCCAGCATTTTCAAGCTTTGATCAAAACTATACTAAGAGATAGTAATGTAATGAAAGGGAAGACTGGGTATTGCAAGTATATAAAGAGGTGTCCATAATGGGAAAGAAAGTCTTTTAATTGGGGCCATTTTATTCTCCAATTCTGAAAATGGCAGAAAACTACTTTTTAGGACTTTCAGAAGCAAGGATTTTAAAAAATGATAATATTAAGATTTCAGTGATGGGGAGTGAATTAATTTAGAGTGGAATGGATCACTGCAAAGATAAGGGATAGCCCTTATTATATTAGCCGTGATTTTTCCTGAAGTCTACCATGTCTAATTACACATTGTCATGAAAAAATAGCAACTGATAAATGAAAAAAAAAGAGTCAGGCCTGTGTGTTTTTCCCTGTTGAATTTGATTGCTGCTTCTTCCCGCAAGGGCCCTCAAAAAATGAATGATGTCATGGGGTGGTTTGTAGTTTTCAGGCTTTACATGCCCCTCTCATTTGTCTTTTTTTTCTTCTGCTCAGCCCTAGGACATCATTATTCAATGCTCCAGATGTTTACTCCTTGAATAATAATGCTATAGAGATACAAGTTCTTCTATCTGCTGCACTTCATTAAGTGGTTTCATTAAAGCATTAATTATATCAGAATGAAAAATATTTGTGAATTTTACTTGTTTATATATCATCCATCTAAACTCTCCTTTAGACTAACCATCTGTGCAAGGATTTTGAGGTAAGAAGGAATAAAAGTCTGCATACTACACAGCCTCTGTGGAAAAAAAGCAAACGAGGAGCTTTCCTTAATTTGGTTTGTGTTACTATAACAGAATACCTGAGACTTGGTCATTTGTAAAGACTAGAAGTCTAGTTGACCATAGCTGTAGAGACCCAGAAGCCCAAGATTGGCCAGGAAGTTGGTGGTGGAAGCTGTACCACATAGGCAAGAAAGTTCTGTTGGATAAGGACCTTTATCGCATAGCAAGAGAGGTAGAAGAAGACAGGGCCAAGATTGCTTCTATACCAGACCCACTCTGAGAACAATTAACCTGGTGATAGCATTAGTCTACTCATGAGGACTACTCAGGATCTACTGGGCAGACACTCTGTGCAGACATGGCATTTGTCTGAGTCTCCTTTGTGTGTAGTGATCAGCCTACACTGTCAGATAAAGCTCTGGAACTATATCTATCTAAGATGCAGACCCACAATGTGGAGTGGAGCTTTGAGGCTCAGGGCTCTAAGGTCAGCTAGATGAAGTGTAAGTTCTAACTTTACCACTTACTGGCTGTGTAAACTCTAAGCATCAGTTTTTACATTTGTATTGCTTGAAGAGAATCAATGATGAGTGAATTAAAACCTGTCTGTAAAGGCTCAGTTAAGGCTACTTATTATTAACCCCAGAGATATAAGGTCAAAGTGAAAATGCAGGCTACTTCCATTTTTCTCAGACTGGATATGAGGAATAAAGTCTAGATGAATGCATGATTAGGCAATGGTATGAGAAAATTGCCTAGGATTTCCCAGAATCCCAAGATACATGTGCTTCTGGCTACAGAGCTTAACTATAAGACTTAGATATAATAGACTGGAAACAGGGGGTGTTGAGGTAAGTACACAACCCAGCCTATGAGATATTTATTTCTAGGTAAATATATAATTTAATCTAGAAAAAAGGAAGCCATAAGTTGTAGAGCACTATTAATCCTTTCTGAGTCCAAAGTAGAGATTCTGGAAATTAATTGTGTTTGAATTTCTAAAGGATAATAGAATAAAGAAAATATAAAACTTACTAAATAAAGGTGGAATGAATTGTGTCTGCCACTTCAGTCCCTATGTTGTAGTTTCAACCTTCAGTAATTAGGAGTGTAACTTTAATTGGAAATCAAGTTATGGCAGATGTAATTATAGTTATACATCCCTTCATGGGGTGATAGTTCTGAAAAATGTGACATTAGATGAGTGTTATATAAACATCATAGAGGATATGTAAACAAACTTAGACTGTGTAGCCTGACAAACAGCTAAGCTTACTATAGCAATTTCTCTGAGCCACAAACTTTTATGAAATGTTACCATATTAAACACTCCATGCAGTTACAGCATTATGGTGAGTACTTGTGTATTAAAACATAGAAAAAGTGAGTTCAGGTGGAACAACAATATGAACTAACCAGTACCCCCAGAGCTCATGTCTCTAGCTGCATACGTAGCAGAAAAGGGCCTATTCGGCCATCATTGTGAAGAGAGGCCCCTTGGTCTTGCAAACTTTATATGCCCCAGTACAGGGGAATGCCAGGGCCAAGAAGTGGGAGTGGGTGGGTTGGGGAGCAGGGGCGGGGGGGGGNGGGTATAGGGAACTTTCGTGATAGCATTTTAAATGTAAATAAAGAAAATATCTAATATAAAAAAGAAATAAAAAAAGAAAAAGTGAGTTTAAATACTAGTTAGTAGTGGTTGTCATTATACTCTTGTGGAACTCATGTCACATGTATTTTCTGTTCCTGACTATACCACCTTTACACTGTACCTGACTGGTAAGGTGGGGTAATATTCCAGCATGAACCTCTAATGGTGATTTTAACCCTCTGATTCATATGGATCTTTTAATCCAATATAATTGATGTATCCATAAATAAGGAGAAATGGAGAAAGACACACTTGGGGAGAATGTATACAAATGCAAACAGAGACATTGGAGTGATAAAGTCATAATAAGTCACGAGGCCACACCATAAGCCCAGGGACGCCAACCACTTCCAGCAAACCACCAGAGCTAGAAAAAGACATCCACAGCGTTCCCAGCTCAGCTCTTAGAATGGACTGACTCCTGACACTTTGGGCTGACTTTTAATCTCCAGTCCGTGAGTCAGTAAGTTTCTGTCACTTAAGTTATGTAGTACATGGTACTGTAGGGTATACAAGAGGGCATTTGCTTAGAAATAAAACGTAAAGAACACACACACACACACACACCCCTACCTCAGCCATACAAATAATACTCTAGGTAATGTTAAAGAGCCAAAATGAATGTAAAACTTTGTGCTAAACAAAGTATCACAATTTTAAATAAGGATAAGAATAACTGGTTTGATTCATAATGCAAAAGTAATGGCAATTACTTTTTAATTTAATTACTGTCTTAATTTAAACTTGTAATAGTTTGTTAAAGAATATTTTCATTTTTATTGAAAGAATAGGATAATCTGATTTGTCTTGATCGCTGAGAATTTTCTCACCCCTAGATGCTTGAGTACTTGATTTGCCTAACCCTAGATTAAACACTATGTGCAGAGGCTGTGACCTTGTTTCTAGCACTGAGCTGAAACCTGTACGGTCCCAACACTCATCCGTTTCCTGCTGGACCAATAAAGCGAAGGAAGGGTGTACGGCCAGCCATTTCTCCTTCTCTTTTATGTTACCTCAGAAGCAAAGATCAACAGGAGACATAACATATATGTACCAAGATGATATTTTTGCTATTATTCTTTCTTTAGTTCCAGCATTATCTCCCCAATATTTCTTTAGATCCAATATTACCCCCCCTTAACTCCTATCAGTTTCACTCTGTCTTGGAATCCACACTGTGGTGTTTTGTTAGGCTTAGTTCTTTTCCTGACTTCCTGACTAAAAATATCTTTACTTTCTTTCTTTTTTCTTTTTTTAAAAAGATTTATTTATTTATTATATGTAAGTACACTGTAGCTGTCTTCAGACACTCCAGAGAAGGGTGTCAGATCTCATTACAGATGGTTGTAAGCCACCATGTGGTTGCTGGGATTTGAACTCAGGACTTTTGGAAAAACAGTCAGTGCTCTTAACCACTGAGCTATCTCTTTTTTTAAAGAATAAATTCATTGAGATAGACAATTGTATCTTAGTAGCTATGTAGAAATTTTGTTAGCAACTTTCTCATTATTCATTCTCTCTCTCTCTCTCTCTCTCTCTCTCTCTCTCTCTCTCTCTCTCTCTGTTTTTCGAGACAGGGTTTCTCTCTATAGCCCTGGCTGTTCTGGAACTCACTCTGTAGACCAGGCTGGCCTTGAACTCAGAAATCTGACTGTTTCTGCCTCCCAAGTGCTGGGATTAAAGGCGTGCGCCACCACTGCCTGGCTTGCTTTTTTTTTTTTTTAACTTCCCCGTTCTCATAGTTACCCTTGCTCAATATTGTAAAAATATGTATTCTAGAGACTTTATATTTCTTCTAAAAATATATATAGTTTCAAAAAATGCACTTATTTTATATATTCACAAAACTCATAAAAATCGCAGACATAGTTGTGCACGCTTAAAATTCCTAGAACTGGGGAGGTGGGGAGAGGCAGATTCCAGAGGCCACTGGATAGCCAGCCCAGCCTAGTCAGTGAGTTTCAGGACCCTGTCTCAAAAACAAGATGGAGAGCAATTGAAAAATACAGCTAATGTTGACCTGTAGCATCAATACACAGCTTTACATGTATACCTACACAAACATATGCGCACACACAAGCTTGTGTACATATACATATATGTGTATATACACATATATAAAGTTAAAAGAAAGAAAAAAGAAAGGAAGAGAGAAGAAAGAAAGAAAGAAAAGAAAAGAAAAGAAAAGAAAAGAAAAGAAAAGAAAAGAAAAGAAAAGAAAAGAAAAGAAAGAAAGAAACTCAGAGCCACCCTAGCTGTTGCTATTTTTCTAATTTTATATTGTTGGGAGTGTTGCAGAAGGGCCTGGTGCTGTTTGTATTTTGATGCAAATTCTGCTCTCCTGGGAGGGGGTGTGAACAAGGAGTGAGTCATGTACTCAGGTGACTTCTTGTGAACCAATCCCCTAATGAATAAAGGAGCCAATCATGGGTAAGTAGGAGGGACTTTGAGTTGAATGGAGAAAGAGAGTGTTAGGGGCTTTTGGACAGGGATAGTGTGAGTACGAGATGTAGCTACAAGTGTCTCCTGGTTTCAGTGGCGGATTCACCACCAGAGGACTTAAATTCAATAAGGATTATAAGATTAGGATTTTGGTTGCTGTGCCCAGCGATTAAGTTACATGAGTTACAGTCATTTCTGAAAAAAGTCTGTGTTGTGTTTTCTTTCACGTGGTGGCTCATCCAGGTTCAAGAGAGAAAGGCACAGCGGCAAAGCATGGGTTTGCATGAGGCGCACCACAAATGCAGTGGGGGATTTGAAGCACGGGGTTGGCAGGGTAGTGACCCAGCAGCGGGAACCTAGTGAGCTGGTTGGAGAGATGATGGAGTTCTATGTCGCCGGCGAGACCGCCGTGGCTGAGAGTAGCGGGGGGTGTAGCAAAGGATCTTGGTGGTTTGTTCTTTTTAGTATTTCCTTCGACGTGGGAGCATGAAGGTCCTCATAACCAAAGATCTCCAGGGGAACCAGGAATGTTAATCCCACAGGGTGTCTCTGCATAGGAGGAAATAGCTGTTCGTCCATCCAGAAGGCTGGGAGTTAGAGGTGATTAACAGTCTTGTAGTCATCTGTGTTATCTGCAGGGCCAGGCCATATCAAGCTTCCACAACCAGGACCAGAGGTGATAGACTACAGGACACCTATGCTGTCTGTATGACTGAGACCAGGCCAGCTCCTTCCTTAGGTCATTTCAGATAATATAGGTAGCCTCTTTCTAGAACAGATCTTCTAGGAAGAAATAACACATACTTTGAGTTGAGTTTCAATGGATGTATTTATGCCTCCTTGTGTACTGGGGATTGTACACAAGGAAGCTCCCCCCCCCCCAATTGTGTTTTAAAATGCTGGTAAATAAAGCACCTGGCATCAGATTCTTGAATTTTGATCCAGCCTGAGTAAGGCTGAACCAAGCTTTTATTCTCACCTCTTTGTGGCTCATTTATCTTCCTGCCATGATACTTCCAGGGATCCCTTCATTATCCCATAGTCTTGTCTCTATGGAAGTCTTCTACACCAAATGGGCTGATGTTTCGTGTGCAGGACTCTAGTTTCTGTAATAATAGCGTCTCCTGAGTTCCCTTTCCAAATCCCAGCCATCTTTGGGACGTTTCCAGGAAATCATTTCTGGAGTACATGGTTTGCAGAATCTATCTTTTGAAAACTCCTGCATCACCAAATATTTTCTTCTTAGGTGTATCTTGATTTGTTATGGAACTTTGTGGACTTAATCCATGGATTTAAGAGTTTCAAAGCTAGAAGAGGCTCAAGATATCTGCTATTCAGTATGCTGTCCATCATTTGAAAACCTCTGATCCAGATCTTTGCATTATTGAAGTAATTCGTACGTATTTGTTGAAATAGATTATAAGTTCCTTCCTGGAACAACTGAGACAAAAGAAAACCCTACAATTAAAAAAAATCTATGTATTCTGCCAAAGTCTTTTCTTTTCCATCAAATATTTTAAGTTACTTGAATCACTTTCTGATATGGTCTCTGGTCATAATTTCTACATTCTATCTATTTTAAAAGTAATATTATCCATTCTGCATCACACTCTCAGAGTCACCTTATACATACCCTATCCTTCCACATGTAATTTTGCAGTGTTAAAGTAGTTCTCAAACGGGGATGTATATTAAACTCATCTGGGAAACTTCCTAAAAACTAATGTTGCATGTAGTCAATTTGGAAAAGTTCTTGGTCAGGTTAGGAGTGTGGCTTAGTGGTAGAGCATCTCGAATGTTCTATGTGTCTGGGTTTGATACCACCACTGAGAATGAGGAGTCCTTGGGGAGGACTAGTTAAGCACTCATGCTTCCAACAAATCCAGTGATCTGGTGTTGGGAGCAGTTCCATAAATTCATTATTTATTCATTACTTATTTCTTTTTAGGTGTCTGTGTATATGTGTCCCTGTGTAGAGGGGTGCATGTGTGGATGTGCTTTTGTGTGCATGAATGTATGATGCTCACAGGTTATACCCTTCACTGTTGCTTCTAAGCAACCATCTACTTATTTTTTTCTTCTTTTTTAGGATGGTTCAATTCACCAATTGGCTTGTCTGATTGGCTAAGGGAGTCCTAGAGATCTGGCTATTTTCACCTCCCAAACACCTAGGAGTTTTGATTTATTTTGTTTTATAAACTTGGGTCCTGGGGCTCAAACTCAGACCTTTGTGATCCATAGCAAGCATTTCATCAGTTAAGCCAGTTCCTCACCTCCAATTTCATAACTTCTACTTAAAATGCATAGAATAAAAAGTAGTTCAGAATCAGATTCCCCTCTCTGCTATATCGTTTTGAAATTTTATATGTTGCAAACACCATTCTTGTGCTGTGGATCTGTACATTACAGGTAAGCACATCACCACATTGGCAGTCAATCTGTAAGCACTCAAATCATGTGAAAACAATGGAGATTATAAACCAAAAAGCCTTATAATATCTGAGGTCAAGTTTGGTAGCCAAAGGAATCTGGGTATGAAGGTATAGAAGGAAATGGCCATTTTTAATCTTCTTAAAAAGGATGTGTAACAGAGATAAAGGAATTTCTCTTCCTTTCTTGGTTAACAAGTTTAGCCTTTTGGTAAAACAAGAAACAACTTACTGGAGTAGCATGATGGCTCAGCAGGTAAGAGCACTGAATGCTCTCCAGAAGCTCATGACCACCTGTAATGAGATCTGACGCCCTCTTCTGGTACATCTGAAGTCAGCTACAGTGTACTTATGTATAATAATAAATAAGGGCTGGAGAGATGGCTCAGTGGTTAAGAGCAATGACTGCTCTTCCAGAGGTCCTGAGTTCAATTCCCAGCAACCACATGGTGGCTCATAACCATCCATAATAAGATCTGGTGCCATCTTCTGCATATATAATAAATAAATAAATCCTTAAAAAAATAAATCTTTGTGCCAGAGCAAGTGGGGTTGACCAGAGTGAGAAGAGGTCCTAAAAATTCAATTCCCAACAACCAAATGAAGGTTAACAACCATCTGTTCAGCTACAGTGTATCCATATACATAAAATAAATAAATCTTTAAAAAAGAAACAACTTACTAAAACACTGAAGATTCAGCAAATATCACAATGCAAGGAAAATCACTGGGAAGAAAGAAAGGAAGGAAGGAAGAAAGAAGGAAAAAAGAAAACAACAGAGAGTGGTGAAGCTGTGTTCGGAGAGGGCCATGTCCCTTGCCAGATACTCTATAGGGAATAAGATTCCCAAAAGAAATGGAGGGAAGTTATACAATCATTTATGTGGAAGAAGAAATTTAGAAAGCAGTTACTGGAGCTGTGTGGAGATATGCCTGATTATTTGTTCTACGCTTCTTCTGCACCAAGGAGAGTCAGATACTTCATATTTTCCCATTTTATCCTCACACTGATATCATCAGCTATTGACTTGACATTTTTGCCTTGTCCATTTCAGGACACTTTTACCCTTACTAGAAAACTAGTACAGCACCCAGTATTCTTGTAAGATTTTTTTGTGTATTGAGTAGGTTGATGTTAGAAATATTTTTAGAACAATCCCTAGCTCCTACTAAATACCTAATAGATACTCTAGTTGCTCTTAGGATCCCTTGATTGTCACTTTTACTTTACTTTTTTTTTTATTCTTTGAGAATTTCATGTATTTACAATGAAATCTGATCATATTCATTCTCCAATACCTCCAGATCTTCCTTAACATGCCTACTACCTCCCAAGTTCATGTCTCCTTTTTATTGTTTTCCATTTTAAATGCTAAGTCCATTTAGTGACACCTATATATGCATGGACATGGGGCCATCCACTGAAGTATGGGCAAACTACCAGGGCTATGCTCCCAGCTGCTATCAACTGCTAATAACTCCCTGATTTGGGGTGTGCTTGAGTTTCTTTCCCATCTGTGCTGAAATTTTGGTGGGCTCAGTTTTGTGCAGGTTACCATAACTGCTATGAGTTCATGAATGTTATACTCAGGTCCTGATGACAGCATTTCTCAGGCTTCCTCCCCATCTTCTGTCTCCTACATTATTTCTGCCTCCTTTGCTGTGATGTTCTCTGAGCCTTGGTGGGGGTGGTGTGGTGGTATGTGTGGGTGGTTAGTCAAAATGTCCCGTTTAGGGCTAAGCATCCATACTCATTTATGTTTTGTACTTCAGTAAGTTATGAGGGTCCACATTGACTATTGCACTGTAGACGAGCCCCTCTGACAAGGCTGGGGGAAGCCCACATCTGTGATATAGATATGACCACTTAGTAGGCAGTTTGGTTACATGATAATTTAGAAAAAATAACAATATTCAGTTCTACCCTCGATGATATGAGTTCTTCAGCCATGACCTTGTAGGCATCTTTACAGTATCTGGCAGGACTTTTTTTGTGTAGCATTAAATCCAGCCAGGAGAGTGGTTTGTTGCCCTGTAAAAGTCATGCTACTATTGTATCAGATACATTTGTCTGGCAGGAAGGTATTTTAACAAGTAGGGGCTAATATAGAGCAAGAGGATTTGTGTCTTTCTCCTTGCATCAAGCTATACAGTAACGTCTGCCACCACGACAGATAGCGAACAGGGAGAAAATTTATGGATTACTTTGATATCCACTTCTCTGTGTTCTACAGCATGTGGTGTCTTCACCAATAGGGTCTTACCATTTAGTTATGGTGGATAATAGGAGCAACGGCAATAGCTTGTGTTGTTTTGGAGACCTCAGTGGCTTATAGATGCATGAAGAAGCCTATAGAAACTCATTAGTCAGGAAGCTAATTTCAAGACACAGGGGAAAAGAACTGAAGCCCTGAGGGCCAGCAGAAAGAATGGAAACAGGCAACCTCTGGAGGTAGGAGGTTGGGGGGGGAATCCTCCAGAATGCACCAGAGACCTGGGAGGTGAGAGACAATCAGGACTTAAAGGGAGGGACCTTAAATGAAATGCCCTACAGTGGGGAGAGGGAACTTGTAGAGCCCACCTCCATCAGAAAGACAGGGCATCAAGTGAGGAATGGGGTTGCCATCACACAGTCAAAATTCTGACCTCTAATTGTTCCTGTCTGAAAGAACTGCAGGAATGGAAATGGAGAGGGGCCTGAGGAAAGGAAGGTCTAGAGACAGACCCAAAGTGGGATCCAGCTCAAAGGGAGTCCCCAAGGCCTGACACTATTACTGAGGCTATGGAGCACTCCACAAAAAGGGACCTATCATGACTGCCCTCTGTATATCTTTTCTTTTCATACTTCTTTTGTGTCTATGTTACGGCTTCCAGTTTAGTGTTTTTATGGGGTTCCTGGGTATGAGAATGAGTGGCTCTGTTTCTCATGCCTTCTCTTGGGCTCTTTTCCTTCTGTTTGTTTGCCCTTGTCCAATTCAGATGTGGTCGTTTTTGTTTTATCTTATTTTATTTTAATTATCCCTTAGAATTACATTTGCTTTCTAGTGAGAGGCAAAGAGGAAGCAGATACAGGAGGGAGGGGAAGAGGGATGGAACTGGAAGTGGAGGAGGGGAAACTATAATCAGGATATAGTATGTAAGAAAAGAATCTACAACAACAAAAAAATCAAATGGTTGTACAGTCCATCCCATATGTGGGTTATTAAAATTTGCAGCATCATGAATGGGCTTTTACATTTTAGAATAACCTTATTTCCTTCTTTTTTTCTTCCGTCTACAGAGCTAGAGTTCTTACTCCTGTCTCCCTATACTTGCAGGCAGAAGACAGACCCTTTGACCTCTTCTCAAGCAGTGCCAACAGAACTTGGGGAAAAGTATATTCAATAACATTTGCTAGAAATGTTAGGAGGTTCCTTTTCAGAATTTCGGAAGCAAGGAAGATGGCAATACCAATGTAGCAGGGGATGGAGAGGAAGGCGCGTCAAAATTGTTTGAGAGAAGGAAGGGAACACATGAAGGCAGAGTCTGTCCTTGCCCTCATCTACAAAGCACCAGGTTGGGAGGCAACTCTCTTCAATGTAGGGAAAAGGTAGGTGGGAGGGAGGGAAGGAGGGAGGGAGGGAGGGAGGGAGGGAACAAGAGGGGAAAAGGAGGACACTGTAGCTTCAGTTAACCCTATGATCCCCATACTTTCTGTGATGAATGAGTTTTACACAAACAATCGAGTTTTTAAAAAGCAATTAAACCAACCACAGGGGTCTAGTGTACATATATTTTGTTAGAAAACAGACAAAATGAGATAGGTGGAGAGAGAAGATGGACTGTTCAACATCTAGGGAAGACCCCTGGGAACAGCAGGGAAGAGCAGTAGGGTCACCACGCCACCCCCTCCCCCAGTAGCTTAATACAGGCTTATTTCACATGTACATGTTGACGAGTTCGCGTCATACAGGTTTATTTCNCATGTACATGTTGACGAGTTCGCGTCATACAGGTTTATTTCACATGTACATGTTGACGAGTTCGCGTCATTTAGAAGAGTTGAAGAGTTTACTTTTAGTTTTAACCAAGTTTCCTTGGGCTTCTGGCATTTGTAATCAGGAAGATTGCTATCTGTATAACTTGAGAAAATAATGCTTTTTTTCCACTATTAAATGTGAAGAGATTTCCAAGAAATTCAAAACCTGAAGAAATAATTTAATTTCACTGACCTCATAGGGGAAAACCACAGGTGATAGACTCTAGGGCATTATCAAAATAAGAACATGAATCATGATTTTGTCATTGGAGCTAATGAAGGAAGTTAGTATTTACACAATTATAAAGCTTAAATGGAGGGTCAGACTTCTTGTTCTCCCTTTGGAAGATGTTCCTCTAGAAAGAGAATGTACCGATCATACTGAGTTTAGGCATTCTTGGAAGATGACAATTACTTTTATTATATAACAGAAAGTTGGTATTTGTTTTTATGCCCCAGTCTCTTAAACTAATTAATATGTAGTGCCTTTGGGAGATGTCTGAACTCTCTGAATGCCAGCCAGGGGGCACAGGGCCCTTACAGTTGGGGCAAATTTATCACTAGGACTTATCTAGTGCTTTTCTCACCTAGTAGCAACACAAATTCATTGCTAAGTATCTAAATATATTACAAAGTCTATAGCCACAAAGTTGTATTTTGTTTTTTGTTTTTTGTTTTTTCAGATATTTTTATAAGCATAACACATCACAACTTATAGTTTTGCAGAAGAAGTGTAAATTACCTTTTGGGGTTGTGTTCTTTAAAAACATTTACTATATATCTTAATTATACAAATCAAAAGTATTTACTACAAAAGAGATATTTAAAAAACAATGTGGGAGTTAGTAACCATAATTGTTGTTGTTTATCAAGATATTTTATATTTTCTGTTGCTTAGGATGATTTTTTTTTTTTTTTCAGAATCAGCAGATAACTTAATCGCTGGGCACAGTAACTGGCATCCTAATTTTGTAAGCTGTACTAAATATTATTCCTCTGGTGGCAAATCCTGGTGGATCTGCGATCTAAACCCGGAGGCTCCAGTTAGCTACATTTCGACTTCCACCTGTCTCCTTTTCCCACCTCTCCTCTTCCCCTCCCAACCGGGAAGTCCCACCTGCTCCTCGCCCAGTGGTTAGTTCCTAGAAATATTTATTCATTAGGACAGGAAGTCACCTGAGTACATGATTCACTCCTCTCCCCAGGCAGCCCCTCTTGGAGAAGTGGAATTAGCATCAAAGTACAAAGAACACCAGGCCCATCCACAACACCTCCCCCTTTCTGATCAATTGAAAGGTTCTTTTATCTCAGATACAAATTGAGCACAACTACTACCATTCTGTAATTTATAAAGCACAAAATACACCTAACACCCAGTCCATCAGTTTTTCAATTACATAGAATATTCTGATATTTATCCTAACTTACAAAGGCTTATAAATCCACGTCTGTTATGTCCTTGTTTTAGCTTATATACTATCTGAAAACTATCCTCTTAAATATATTCTCTCAATGCTAAATAGCCTGGGTTGGCTATGAGACTATAAGTAGTCTTCAAACCTGTCAGAAATTCAACAGAGCCCAATACTATCTGAAAATATAGACAGCCTAACGCAGCTTCCAAATCTGAGACAAATTGCCGAGACAGCTGCCTACCTATACAGCCTTAGTATGTCAGGAAGTTGGAGCTTTCTGGCACAGGATATTCTGACAGACCTTGAAGAACAGGAATTATTAAGGACTAGCTTATTCTGTCTTGGCAGAACTAAGCTGCCCTAACCTGTAACTTGTGCCCTCTCAAGGAGGGTACAGGTCTGTACGAGAAATAGGCCATTTCTGCCCAGTGGCCACCTAGCCACAAATGTACAACTTCACCTGGAGGTGAGATGCTCAGCTGCTTCTTTGAATACATGAATGGAGAGCTGTTAGGAACGGATTTATCTCAACAACGAGTGAATAAATAACATTAAATGTCACATTCTGTGGATTTTTTGGTGTTTTTGGAAACTATCGATGTAAAGTAATCTGGACTGTTGCCCATGAACTACTCTCAGCTGTCTCTAATTAAAATATCTTGAAAATACCCAAATAATAAACTCAGAGCCATGACTTTGCTATCTGACCCTTAACTCACAGGTTTAATCATCTCAGATCAGTTTGTAATGGTGTTTATAGAAGGCCTGGGTCCAAGGCTTGTAATTTTAAATTTTTTTGTATCTATAGAAGAAATTTATACCAGTGAAAATTTATTTTGATTCTGCATCAAAATAAATTCTGTACCAAAATAGAAATTATGACTTCAACTTAGTAACTATTGTAAAGATTTCTACCAAATGGGATTACGGCTACACAATTAATTTTAGCTATTTCCTCCCTATTCAAATTATGACCATTTCAAAATTTCCCAGAAAGAAAACTTAGAATAACCACCTCTAGACCACCACGGTACTGGGGCAATGACTTCATAACTACTTCCATCTGAATATGGGTGTTGGGATATCTTGGGGGAGAGGGAAGGGTAGGGAAAATGGTGGAGTTGGTTAAGACGGTCACACCAACTTGTGCTTTAGTCTCTGATGTCTGTGTCTTGACTGGATCTGGATGAAAGTCCCTGGGATCAGGAGTTCAAGCAGGTCAGTTCAGCATGGCTGGTGATGAGACTCACCAAGGCTATATAGTCTATAATATACAAATCTCAAAACAAAATTTTAGTATCATCAAGATAATTTTTTTGTTTAATTTTGTAGAATCTAGTTCTCAGAGGGGTCCCCCTTCGTTATATCTGATCCATATAACTCTGGAAGGTATATAGACACAAATCACCTTTTCTAAGAACACAAAGACAAAACCTTTCTTCCAAAATAGCATGTCCTTGAGCTAGTAACCAGAAAAACCTTTAGCTTGAATCTTAAATTTTTAGTGGATTCTTGTCTGCCATGTTGGATGTCCTCTGAAATATTAAAAAAGCAATCCATGCTATGCCAGCAGGCATGGGAGGACTGGCCAGCCTGGCCTGTTCTCATCTCATGGAGACTCTCTGATCCAGAGCTCCTAAATCTCTCCATCTAGCTTACTTAGTTTCCACTGGTGGGTGACTACACTACCATGCCAGCCCCACACTTCCAAATTCCCACGGTATTTTGGGGGTGCTCTTCTTGCAAACCTACTTACCAAAGTACCTTTCTTTCTAGAACCCAGTTGATTCACCCAGTGAAGGAAAACAGCACACAAACGTAGTTCAGAATCAACAGGTAACTCAATTGTTGGGCACAGTAACTAGCATCCTAGTTCTGTAAGCTATACTAAACATAACTCCTCTGGTGCAAATCCTGGTGGATCCACCATCTAAACTGGGGGCTTCTTGTTAACTACATTTTGACCTCCATCTGTCTCCTGTCCACCAGCAAGACCTTTTCCTGAAATTTTTTTTTTTTATTGAGTTTTTAGTTTTATGGTCAGTGCAAAGCAACTATAGTTTCTGTTTCTATCACTGTTGCCTGTTTTGAATGGAGTCATAGTGTATATTCTCTTATGTGTCTGAGTAGCTTGCTAGTCTTCGTTCGACATTGTTCAGTGAATATGTAGTATGCTTTACAAACTTGTGTTTGCACCTGGTTAGGCTGCATTTCAATGCATTACTATAGATGCAACATCTTCTGATGAATGTGGCTGGTTTTTATAATTTTGGCTCTTGTCCTAAAGCTTCTTTGTACATTCTTTGAAAGTCATTTTGTAGGCATATGCTTGCATTTCATTTGCATGATTTCCCAGGAGAACAATTGCTGTGCCGTAGTGCAAATGTTCATAAGAAACCATCAGTTTTCTTTGTGGTTGTACTAGCTTACTTCCTGTAGCACAGTCTGAATGGTCCTGTTTATATTGTTATTTTACAGGAGTAAATGTTTTCTCATGGGAGGTCACTTGATGATTGATTCAACATGTATACACCCTATATAACGATCAAACCAGGTACTTAGTATTTCCATCTCCCTGCCCCTTCATTGTGTCTGAAACTTTCTTTAGCTCCTCTCTTCTAGTTCTTAACAAAATGTCAATGTTATTATAAACTGTGTTCACATTACTGGGCTGTAGAACACCAGAGCTCAGTCCTATTCAACTGAATTTCCTTTCACTTTCCACCTCTTCTTACATTTCTAGACCTGCTCACTGTATTACACTCTTTTCTCCATTGAAATCAAGTCGTTTAGGTTCCGCATGTGAGTGAGAATATGCAGTATTTGTTGCTCTGTGCCTGCCTATTTCACTTGATATAATGCTGTCCTTTCTATCATTTTGCCTTTTATATGATTCCATTGAATAACTGGTAGCACACTGTCCATTCATCTACCAACAGACACCTAGGTTGATTCTGAGTCTTGGCTGTTGTGAATAGAGCTGCAATAGGCACAGGAGTACAGGTATATCACTGAATGCTGTTTCACATCTGTTAGACACAGAACCAGGATTGGTGGATAATATGATAGAACTATTACATTTCTTGAGGAATTTGCATACTGTTATTTGCAATGGTTGTACAAATTTTCACCCTAACCCATAGTTTATTAGTAGGTTTTTACATTCCCTTCTCTATACCTTCATCAGTATTTGTTATGCTTTTCATTGTTTTTTTCTTTTAAGGATTTTTGAGTATGATTGGACCTTTCTCAACCCTCTTATGCTTGGCACAGGATCATGAGGTATGGAACATTTAATGGTCACCAAAGATCAACCTGAGACAGCTATCTGTTCTCTCATTGGCTCTAATGGGTATATGCAGAGTACATTAAGAGACATTATTGAGGTTTGGTTTGTTGCCACTTAGGGCTGGTAGAAGCCCTCCTTTGCCTGTCTGCAACTCCCTGGTTTGCAAGCTATTAACCTTGACCTTTAGCTGTCAGTCACTGGGCCAGCATTACTTCTCTCCAATTTGGCAGATGTCTCAATTGTAATGCTAAATTCTGTACCTGAAGGTCTAGTCCTATGAGAGAATTCTCACATTTAGAGGCATTTGTTGTGTAAATCTTGTTCTTTGATTTAAAACTATTGGTTAAATAAAATTAGCCACAGCCAATTACTGGAGAGATTAGAGGTAGGTGGGTTTTGAGGCTGAAGAAGAGAGAAAAGTGAGGAGAGACCAGGAGAGGTCAGAGGAGAACCACGAGGAGAGATAGAGGAGGTGGAGAGAGGAGAAAATGCCATGGGGTTGGAATCTTAAAACTGTGGCCATGAGTGCTGGCTAATTGGTATTCAGAGTAGCCTAGATAAATACAGTAATAATTTGGGGTTATCAATAGGAAAATAGATTTTAATTGCATAGAGGGTAGATATCTGGTCAGCATTAGTTCCGATAAAACTTACTGTAAATAATAAAAGTTATGTGTCTCTTATCTGCGTGTTGAATGATCAAAGGCAGAATTAAAGTCCCTGATTAAGATTAAATATACTCTACAACAGACATTAAGGAAAGATAAGGAATAAAGAAAAAAAAGAGAGAGAGAGAGTAATTCCTAATGGTGGAAGGCATTTTCAAGGGAAGGAGAAGCCCCTGAACTCCTTTATACAGTGGTTTTTTATAGGCCCTTGGCAGAAACTGGAAAGGCCCAAGGTATTCTATATTTAGATTGGTTAATCATCTGGGCTACCATGGGCTGAGCCAATGGAGGGGCCACATACATGTCCCCCTGGCCAAACCAGGGAGCAGACCTGTGCTGTTCATGGGATGCCTACCCACTTAGGGCTGGAAGAAGAACTCCTTTGTCTGTCTGCAATTCCAGTTTTGGAAGCTATTAACCTTGACTGTTAGCTGTTAGTCACTGGGCCAACATTACTACTCTCCAACTTGGCAGATGTCTCAAGTAATGTTAACTATATTAGCCTCTCTTTGTTCTCCCACTAAATAAAAGTCTAGCCGCTTTACAACAGCAGACAGTGAGCTGTATTACAGAAGCCAAGGTACAGCTATGGTCTTTCATGGTAACCTCATATTCAGCTCCTTGTCTATGGGAGGTCTGAGTTGGTTTCTTAGGCAGAAGCTTCTTGTTTGAAGCTATTCGTACTTATAATTCATTCTGCTATGACTAGCCACATTAGAAGCAAAGCTTTATAAAAGGACCTTGAATATGTCCCTCAAAGGCTTCAGAGGGAAATGATGGCCTGCTGTAGCTAAGCTTGAGCTCTGTCTTCCCTTTCATCTATTTAGCTCAGTTTTCTCCTGTGCAGCTGCAATGCCATCTTCCTCAAGGCCTCAGATCCCACTGTTTCAACTTGTAATATTCCTTTTAACCCCAGTCTCTGCTCTTATTGCATCATATATGAGCAATTTGCAGTTTTTGCCATGGGCTCTTTTTCCTTAAAATCCATAGAGAGCTGGATCCTGTATCAATCGCCATTACAATTCTAGTGAAAGCTACGCCAACTAGAAGTTAGGTAGTTGCTTTTAACTACACTGAAACATTTAGGAAGTGGAAAAAGGCAGTGTTAGGTCTTCAAACATTGAGTTTAAGACATTGTCAGATAACTGGGAGTTGCTATGAAACAGCTAGGAAAGAAGTTCCAGCTTTCAAATGTAGTTAGCAAGCTGACTGTTCAGGTCAGTATAAAATCTGTGTAGTGTGTAGTATAGAGATGTGCTAATCTGTTACTTGAAAATCAGCCAGTGTTTGAGAAGGACACTGCAATGGAGTATCTGGCTGGACTCATAGTTGAGACACTTGAACCCCTTCCTTCTGGGAGTCTCACTTATAACAGAATGCACTCAGCGTTGAATGAAAAATTGGCCTTCCCTTCTTCGAAGGCTGTCTGAAGCAGATGTCCGATAAAGGCCTGTCTGCTCTCCTAGTCATGTCTGCTAGCATTATTTCTCATAGTTTGTAGTTTCTTTTCTATTTTTTCTTTTCAAAGATTTATTTATTTTATGTATATGAGTCAGTTTGTAGTTTTTTAAGTTGAGTAAGCTTCAGTATAAGTTAAGACTCAGTACAGTATGATTTATACTCAAAAGAACTGCAAATTTTTGCTAAAATGTCTGCTGGCAGGAACCTGGTGAATTTATGTGAGAATAGATTTTTTTTTAGTTGTCAGACCAAGGCCAAATACAACATTGAATTAGTCTAAATTTATTGATATTGACCCATAAAGAGTTGGGATGTAATTTGCTGTCATGTTCAGAGTTAGGCATGCTACAGTAGATTGATCCTATTAATCATTTTCTCTAACCAAACCATAACTATAATCCTGGAGAAGATACTGTGTGATGTGTTAGAATAGGGGCTTGTGTGTGAACACAGCACACTAGGCCAAAACAGTTCCACACAGATTTATTGGGAGAGAGAGGGGAAAGGAAGGTGGTGGTGGAAAGAGAAGGGGGAAAGAGAGAGAGAGAGAGAGAGAGAGAGAGAGAGAGAGAGAGAGAGAGAGAGAGAGAGATTCCTCTTATATATATGGATGGTGATATGGTCACAGGTAAAGGTAGGAGGTGAGCCAATGGATTCTGGGAATATGGTGGCCGTTGTCTTGGCAACAGGTGTGTAGGTCCTGCTGACATCTATGTGATGTCACAGGTTTTGGAGATCCTGATACCAACACTGTGACTTCTGCAAGGCTTTGAGAAATACACTGTGAGAGGAACTCTGGCGTGTGTGAAAGAAATGTGGTGGTTGTTATCTAGAGGCAAATGGTGGTGGTGGGAGATTCTACCACTGAAATGATGGAGACGGTGGCCTTCCACAAGGGTCGGGAAGTATCAAAGCATCACTTAACCCCTAGAGACAAAGTACCACAGTTGCTATAACTGGCAGCAGGAATCAGGCAGAATCAGGAAGCTTTGGTGTGCTTTATACAGGAAGACTCGGAGCAGTCAGAACCTATATGTTTTGTCTGGCAGTGCAAGGCACTCCTTCATTTGCCCTACAATCAGATTCTTTTAGCTTATAAGGCAACTCTCAAGGTCACTTTGACCTACCAGATAAATATCCTTCCACAGTTATTCCTTATTTACACAGGTTTATGGTCAGAAAATAATGAGGCAGCTACATAATATAAAAGCTAAGAAATGCGATCCATTATTGTTTTTGCATGCTTGTACCAGTTTTTTGTTTTGTTTTTGTTTTTGTTTTGTTTTGGTTTGGTTTTTATTTTTGTTTTTTCGAGACAGGGTTTCTCTGTGTAGCCCTGGCTGTCCTGGAATTCACTCTGTAGACCAGGCTGGCCTCGAACTCAGAAATCGTCCTGCCTCTGTCTCCCGAGTGCTGGGATTAAAGGCGTGCGGCGCCACCACGCCCGGCTCTGTACCAGTTTTGAGTTATGAAGGTGAGTAGAATAATTTCAACAGAGCTTCTGTGCCTTTCAAAGCTTGAACATTTACGCCCTGCTCCATATAGACAGGGTTTGCCTGCTGTTTTGTGAAAATGTAGAAACGCTATGGGTAGAACTTGAGTCCTTAAGATCTTTCCCCATTTTTGCTCCTTTTAATGCTAGTATATTATGTTTGCCTATCGGTTGATTACTTTTAGATTTGGTTACTTTGACATTACTCTGGCTTTAAGAGATGACAGTCAAATTCACTGGAGGAAGATTGGGATAGATTGCCTTCTACAGAAGGGTGGCTCCTTGGCGTCAAGTTTTTAAAATGCATTTTGAAGAATTTGCTCACCAATAACATTTTGCACATCACAGATACGACGCAAAATTCATTCTGATGATTAAGATGATTAAGATCTCATGCTTTAAAGAGTTTGATCCCTAGGGCCAACATGGTAAAAGAACAGAACCAACTCTCTTTAGTGGTCATCTGACCTCCACATGCCTGTATTGGAATTTGTATCCCTCTAGTGAATGAATAAATAAATGTGGTAAAAATATAACAATCATATGATCCAGAAAGCTCATCCAAAAGAACTGAAATCAGGATTTAGAAGACATCTTAATACTATTGAGTTCATTGCAGCACTATTCAGAAAAGCCAAGATGTATGATCAGCCTATAGAAGATGAATGGCTTTAAAAAAAAGAGAGAGAGAGTGATATGTGTGTATGATATAATACTACCCAACCATTCTGTACCATGCCAAGGCATAAATGAACCTGGAGCATTTTAGTCTGAGTGCAACACGCCTAACGCATAATGACAAAGACTACACCATTTCGCTTAAAAGAATTGTTTAAAACTAATCAAAGCTGAACAATCAAAGAGGATTGTGTTACCCAGGGCTAGAGAGAGAGGAGATCCAGTGCCATACGTTTTCAGCCACAGAAAAGGAATATATCGTAGGGGATCAAGATCTGCTGTACAATTCATGCTCTGCACTGCCATGAATTGCAGAACTCCTGTTACTGTGAAGCGGCAGACTTCATGTCAGCTGTTCTGACCGCAGCAGTTATTGGGAAGTAATGCAGCTGGGCTTCGTGGCCCCACACTTATTGATCCCGGCACTCAGGACCTGTCAGGCAGGCGCATCGCTAAGAAGTTGAGGCCAACATGGCCGACATAACTAGTTCCAAATGAGCCAAGGGTACATAAAGAGACCTTGTTTCAAAAATCCGAGAGAGAGAGAGAGAGAGAGAGAGAGAGAGAGAGAGAGAGAGAGAGAGAGAATATAATGTAATTTGTTGTATAAAATTGGAAAAGAAAGGCTGGAGACATGGCTCAGTTGTAAGAGTGCTTGCTCTAAGAGCATGAGGAATTAAATTCAGCTCCCCAGTACTCACATATAGCATCAAGCATGCCGTGTGTACCTGTAACTCCAGGACAGGAGGATCACTGGGGGTTGCTGGTTTCCAATGCATCCAAAAAATGGTGACCTCTGGATTCAGCAAGAGACCCTGTCTCAGGGGAGAATGTGGACACCTGACATTCTCCCCTGGCCTCCACCTATACACACAGACACACAGGCATATAGACATACACACACACACACACACACACACACACACACAAACAAACAAAAAATGGAAAATATTTAAAAAATAACAGAAAAAATAAAACTCTTTAGACTCTCATCTATGGAAAAACCATTGCTAATAACACTGTTTCTTTTTCAGCAGTAATTTTAATTTTAAAATACTAAATAAATAGAGCATTGATACATTCATTTTTTATTATTTCTAGAATAGCCTCAATGTACTATTTGTAGAATATTTAGTCCATAAATAATTAGTTGTCAAATGCCCTTTATTCATATGAAACATAAGTTTATATTTGTTCTGAAAATCAATAAACATATCTAGGACAGGTTATTATTTCCTGAATTATTGAAGTTTTCCTGGAGATAAAATTGTTTTGAAGTGATTAATTCTTTTCATTATCCTGCAAGCTTGAAGACTTACTACTTTGTTCTTTTCTTCACTATTCATAGTTTTAACATTTTTCAAGGAAGCAGAAACAACAACAGCAACAGCAACAACAACAACAACAACCATCCTTACTGTATTTTAACA
Source organism: Mus pahari (assembly GCF_900095145.1). Lineage (NCBI taxonomy): Eukaryota > Metazoa > Chordata > Mammalia > Rodentia > Muridae > Mus > Mus pahari. Next base: position 5,438,034 of record NC_034591.1, read on the forward strand.
TACCAGCCACCTCAAGCTTTTCTCTAGCCTCTTATCTTCCCTGTGGGATTCTTTGTGTCTTCTAGGAGTGAACATTTCACGTTGAAACGCTTCCCTGAGGAGGTATGGATGGTTAAATCTCATTGTCACCTTGACTAGATTTAGAATCACCTTGGAAATCCTCCTCTGGTTGAAGTGCTTCCAGAAAGCATTGACCAACAGTTTTTCTCACTGAACCTGAAGTTTGCAGGTTTAGCTGGATAGGATAACAGACTCATGCTTTATGTGACCATAAAAGGCTTTTTTTTTTTTTTTTTAATTCTGAGGATTGAACTCAGGTCCTCATGTCTGCATGATAAGCAGTTGACCTAAACCGAGTCATCTGTACAGTCCCTGGTTCAACAATATTTATTGATAATCACTTGGACCATAATACTGCATTGAAGTACGATGAAAGTAAAAAGAGAGAGAAATGGTTCCAACTCTGGATATAGAAAATGGAATAAGGCAAGAAATGTTTTGGCCTCTCTCTGCTTAAGTAATTTAAGTCTCTTTTGAGTTAGTTATTTAGAAGCCAGGAGCCCTGTGGTGTAGATAGAAAACACTATGTTTTCTGGGTTCAATTTTTGGTTCCCAGATCCTTCGTAATGTTTTTTTGTTTTTTAGAGAGTTTTCTACATTCAGCAGCTGAAATAACAGAATGAGATGACATATGTTGTGGTTCAGGAACGGCCCCACAAAGTACTCAATCTCTGGTCTTGTTAAGAAGGAATATTAAATGCATACCCCCATGACTGATCAATCAGGGATGCAGCCTTTGCAACTCAAGATCTAATCCTGAAACCCTGAATGTTTCCTAGGGCCAGTTTATAAAGGCAGAAAACCACAGAGTCTTGGTTAGGGTTTTACTGCTGTGAACCGACATCATGACCAAGGCAAGTCTTTTTTTTTTTTT
>NC_034591.1:5442242-5458258 GCF_900095145.1 Mus pahari
ACAGGGCCTGTTCCAGAAGATGTGTTGCCTCTGAAGTTTATTCACTCACCTACACAGACTAGCCACTGAGGGACCCTGGACACAATATGACTCTCTCACCTGCTCTGGCAGACAGAGCCCTCACAGATGGCCACCTTTCCTCTGGCGAGGAAGGTGCCCAAATTTCTGGAGCCCGATACAGGGTCTGTCCCATAATTTCGGTTGCCTCTGTCTGTCCCGAAGCTGTGTAGCTTCTGCGGTCCACACTCTCACCAGTGCAGACTGGAGCCTAAGCGAACTGGAGCAAAGATGGCTCTCCTGCCAGCTCAGTCCTTGAGACTCCTCCCGGTGGACACCCCTCCTTGGGCGGGAAATATGCCACTGGATGACTGGAGCCAGAAATGGAGTCTGTCCCTGCAGCTGTGTAGCTTCTGCAGGCTGCCCTCTCCCTGGCAGTGCACCAGAGCAAAGATGGCCCTCCTACTGGTTCAGGCCCTAAGACTGCTCCTGGGCAGACACCCCTCCTGGGGAGGGAAAGGCACAGGATTACTGGAGCCAGAAATGGGATCTTCCCCAGAAGCTGTGTCACTTCTGCAGACCGCCCTCTCCCTGGCAGTGCACCCAAGCAAAAATGGCTCTCCTTCAGGTTCAGGCCTTGGGACTCCTCCCAAGCTGATACCCGTCCTTAGGCAGGAAAGGTGTTGGATGACTGGAGCCAGAAACGGAGTCTGTCCCCGCAGCTGTGTTGCTTCTGCAGGTCGCCCTCTCCAAGACAAGTCTTATAAAGGTCAACATTTAACTGGGGCTGGTTTACAGGTTCAGAGGTTCAGTCCAGTATCATCAATGGGGAACATGGCAGCATCCTTGCAGGCATGGTATAGGAGGAGCTGAATGTTCTACATCTTCATGTGAAGGCTGCTGGTGGAAGACTGCCTTCCAGGCAGCTAGGACGAGGGTCTTATAGCCTACACCCACAGTGACACACCTACTCCAATGAGGTCCCACCTTCTAATACTGCCACTCTCTGGGTTGAGCATATACAAACCATAACACACAGTGAACTCATATGCAGGTGCAGAAGTGGGTGCAGGGTGGTCAACTTTTACTCAGGCTATTTTGGCACTTTAGACATAACAGTTTAGACATAACTGACCTTTTAATCTGATTGGTCCTAAGTGGAACCTGTGGTTGTGGAATTTCTTAAGAATTAGAAGCCTCAGAACACAGCAGGAGGTGTGGTCAACTTGACCCAGCTTGGATCAAGCCACTTCTCTGCGTCAGCAACAATATAAAGTGATGGGCAGGCATGGAACAAAATGGCCTACAGCTATGCCAGGGGAGCAGGCCTCAACAGCTTGAACAATGTAAACACCAACTGTACTACTAACAGTTCAAAATTACTTCATAATCGTAAAAAGAGATGTTGCATATTAAGCAGAAGGGGACAACCAAATATAGAATTAAGAGTCTTGGATCTGAGTAGCGAGAGAACTTAAGTATAAAATAGAAACAAAGGGCAGAGCATGAAGATTTTCATCAACAAAGACACATAATTGGATATTTGAAGCTAAGATGAACACATGAGGGAGAATACAAGCCCTTTGTTTCTCTGTCCCAGTGTTATCCCATTCAGTATAACACCCTACCCCCACTTGATTCCGTCCATTTACCTTCCAACTCATTTTTCTTTACTGCTGAGTAAAATTCCACTGTATATGCCATATTTTCATTATCCATTCATCAGTTGATGGACATCTAGGCTGATTCCATCATCCATTTTTATATAGAATGACACAGTGAACAAGGATGAGCTAGTATCTCTGTAACAGACATGGAGTCCTTAGGTATAGACCCAGGTAGTGAAGGACGTCTATTTTTAGCTTTTTGAGAAATCTCTCTACTGCTTTTCATAGTTTGGGCTTCCACCAACAGTGAATAAGGGCTCCCCTTTCTCCACAGCCATGCCAGAATCTGTTTTCTTGGTGATAACCATTGTGACTGCTATGAGACAGAACCTTAAAGCACTTTCAATTCACAAATCCCTGGTGAAAAATGATGCTAAATACTTCAGAATGTGTTTATTATTCATTTATATTTCAAATTCTGATCTATAGCCTATTTTGATTGGCTTGTTTTCTTGATATATCAGTTTTTGAGTTCTTTGTGTGTTCTAGCTATTAATCCTCTTTACCAGGTGTATATCTGGCAAAAGATTTCTCCCATTCAAAAGGCTGTGCCCCCCCCTGGACTTTCACTTTCATGATGCTGCATTTGTTCATTGTTGGCTTTATTTCCTAAGCAATTGTAATCTGGTTTAGAAAATCCTTACTTATGCCTATGTGTTGCTATGAACTACTTCCTCGGCTTTCTAGAAGGTTCATGACTTAGTTTTCCTTTTCTCTTTCTTTTTATGCTTGAAAGGACCCGAGTCAGCACAGAACATACCAAGACCAAGTATTCAGCACAAGGGAGATTTATTTCTCCCAGAGGCAGAAAGGGCAGGGGATAAGAGGTAAGAAGGGAGAAAGAGGAGTTAGGAGAAGGGAAAAGGAATGCAGGAGAGGGAAGTGATATTTGCCCTGGAGTGGGACAAAGAGCTGCCTCTGGAAAGAGAAGACAGAAGAGGTGGCCTGTAGGCAAGCAAATGTCAGTTTATAAAGGGAAAAGGGGAAACCCTGGTTAGGGCGAGTTGGTTTTTTTGTTTTTTTGTTTTTTTGTTTTTTTGTTTTTTTTTTTTTTTTTTTTTTTTTATTTGGAAGGGTAGTACTTGTGGCTACCCTAATTAACTGGACTTCAGTGCAGCATGTTGATAGCTGGACCTTGGTGGTTGGCCTCAGGAGGAGGGAGAGGACAAATGAGGGAGTAGACCTCCAGGCTAGCTTTAGGAACATAATCTCACAGGTTAGCAAGGAAGGGAGAATGAGGAAAGGCAAGGCCTGCCAGAGCTAGTTTGTCATGCTTGGGCCTTTTAGAGCCCATTTGATATTGAGATCTTTGATCATTTGGAATGAAACTGTGCATAGTGGGAGAAGCGTCTAGTTTCATTCTTCAGTTTGTGGACACCCAGTTATCCCAACACCATCTGTAGAAGATGCTGTCATTTTTCGAGTGAGTAATTAAAAAACGATCATCCTACCAAAAGTAATGTATGGATTCAGTGAAATTGAAATGAAGCTTCTCAAGCCATTCTTTCCAGAAAAAAAATAACAAAATGAAACAAAAACCCAACAACAACAACAACAACAACAACAACAACAACAAAATCAAACCAAACCAACCAAACAAAAAAACCCGAAACCAAAAACCTAAAATTGAATTGTGTAGTAATACTTTCCCATGTTACGTTGCTGTGTGAACTCTCTTCTTGTGGAGCTTCTGTTTACTCCCCTGGGAGGAATGCCCACACCTGCCCTAGGAATGCTGTGGGCAGGACATTTCTTCTACCCACCCTCCTCATCAATCAGCTAAAGGGCGTCACTGGATCATGAGAGGTGCTCATTTGTTTTCTGAGCACATCTGGTGACTGCAATAAACATTCTCTATGGTTTTCACTATTTCTCTGTCCCTGCTTTGAACTCTGAACTATCCGAATAAAAGCTAAACAGAATGCTGGTAAATGGCTCATGAGCAGAATAGAGACCCCTGGTTCAGTTGAATCATACATTTAACTTCCGGTCCTTGCCACCAGTCATTGTCAGATTGAAATACATATGGGGACAAAAAGACTCCCCCTTTACAGGCAGGGTCTCACGGAGTAGTCCTGGCTGGCCTGGAATTCCATGTAAATATAGGACAGACAGCTCTAACTCACAAAGATCTCACATTTCTACAGTTAAGAGAATGAACCACTATGCCCAGCCAGGATTTATTTTACTTGTTATATGCATATACCTGTTTTTGTGTGGGGTATGTGTATGTGAATGTAGTACCCCAGAGGCCAAAAGAGGGCATAGGATCTCTTTGAGTTGGAGATATGGGTGGTTGTGAGCTACTGAACCTTTGTATTCCCGACCCTCTTCACTTGGCTGTTTCTCCATCCCCTTCCTCACTCTTGCTCTCCAATGATCCATATGATCAAGAATCAAAATGCCAAGAGTTGGGAACTAACACAAAAACTTAAAACAGATGCACTTTTTTTTTCACTTTTAAAACATCTATAATTTATTTGCTTGCTTCTTTGTTTGTTATTCGTAGTGTATGTGTTTGTGTGTGTGTGATCACACGGGCCTGAAGAGGACATTTGTGTCTTTGGAGCTGGAATCACAGGCTGTGGAAAGACACCTGCCATAGGTGCTGGGAACCAAAATTGGGTCCTGTGGAAGAACAGCAGGTACCTTTAACCACTTAGCTGCGTTTCCAACCCGTTTTAATTCTTAAACTGAATCAATGATGTTAGTGAATCAGGTAGGCCTATTACTTTACCTTAAGGGAAGATGAAATGAAGCCAGCGAAGGACCCAGGATTGTTTCAGGAACTAGAACCGAGGTGTAGGATGTTGGATCCTTCATGCTTTGTGTTGTAATGCTAATATTAATCTGATTATTATAGCCTGGTCAATGATTTGACCTTTAAAAAACTCATGCAAAGTAAATAAATTATTAGCAATTTGAATTCCCCCAAAATCTTTAATAAAGGGGAAATGGTGAAATGTATTGATTTCACCACCGCAGGAAAACAGTGACACTCCCTCATTCTTCAGTCACAGTTCCTTTTCTTCTCCTTTCTCTCAATTTATACCTCAGTGGTTTCTGAGAAAAGGATTAATGAAAGCTCCCAGAATGAAAAATCAGGAAAGGAAAAGTGTAATAAAATCATTTTCAAATATCCAGCAAAATGTTTTCTTGCCTTCAGACTGTGAAGTTAACAGTATTGTTAAATGAGGGGGAAAAAAATCCATGCAAGGGATATATGCATTTCGGTCTTAAGTGAACAGAACTTTATTAATATACATTATCTGTAGCTTGAGTTTTATTTAATGGCATGTTCTTGGGAATCATTCACAGTTGTTCTGCATAGCTGCCCCTTGATTTTCACCATTGGATGTGAAATTCCTTCATGTAGACTGCAACTTATTTTTCCTTTGTATGGTTGACAGATATTTGAGTTGTTTCCAGGGTTTTGTTCATAATAAAAAAAACCTTACTGGTATCAGTATTTTTGGCAAGCATTGTGGTACACACGTGAGAACATTTTGGAAAGAGGTATATAGTTCTAGGATGGTGATGTCTAGGCCATCATAAGAATGCGTCAGTTTTATTATGTAGCGCCAGAGTGTATTTTCCTGAGTGTCATACTGATGTACATTTCCAAAAGCCATGTCAAAGATTTCATTTGCTCTACAAACCACATCTTGCATTTAACAGCTATCCCATTTCAACTCTTGTCAATCTGATAGCTCATTTAATTAACTTGTATGTCACTGAGTTCTTGTATAATTAGGTCAACGATGTTTTCAGGTATTTCTCTCTCCTAGACCTATTTTCTACACGGCTATCTTTGTGCCATTGTTGATTTTTTGGACTTAATTAATTCAATTAATTAATTAATTAATTCAATTTTTATCTCAGCTGAAACCCCCATTTCCTTCTCTCCTCACAGTCCCACCCTTACAAGTCCCCCCCTGGGTATCACCCCACGCTAGGACTTCTAGTCCCAGCAGGACTATACATATACTCCCCTACTGAGGCCTAACCAGGCAGTTCAAGTAGGGGGAAGGAGGTCCAATGGCAGACAATAAGAGTCAGAGACGGTCAAGGCTGCAATTGTTGGGGTCCCGCACAAAGACCAAGATGCACATCTGCTACAAATGTGTAGGGGGACTAGGTCCAGCCCCTCCATGCTCTTTGGTTGGTGGTTCAGTTTCTCTGAGACCCCATGGGCCCAGGTTAGTTGACTTTTGTGGTGTTCTTAACCCCTCTGGTTTGCTCAGTTTCATTCTCCACACTTCTACAAGACTCCTGGAGCTCTACCTGATGTTTGGCCATGGGTCTCTTTATCTGTTTCTGGATGAAGCTTATATTAAACGTATATTCTGATAATGAATCACCTGACAGAAATTTGCTATAAAAATCTTTCATTTAGTTTTGGCTTATCTTTTTGCTTTTAAAAATGACTTTGTGTATACTTTTATTTTCATTTTTCTCTCTTATTACAAAAAAGATTCTTTTCTCACACAATAGATTCTGATTATAGTTCCCCTGTCTCCATATCACAAATACTAAATTTAGTGAAAATTTATCTATCACCCTTCTACTATATTTTGTTCTTATCATGTACTAGTTAAGTCTCCTTGGTCTTGAGTTATTAAAGATAGCCCTGTATTTTCTCTAAACATATTTTATTTGTAACCACTTACTTATGCAATTTAAAAAAATATGTGTTTTATCTGGAGAGCACAATTTTACTTTTTATATAGATGCCCAATTAGAGCATTGTGAAGTCATATATCATAGATTTACTTTCATGACTTGAATAGCCAAAAGTCACTTCCCTGGGTCAGGCTCGGCCATATCCTTCTGTATGGTTATAATTCATGTGGATCCATTGAACAGGATATTTGAGAGGGAGAAATCAGATGTATTACCAGTGTTAAAAAGTCTCAGAAATCATAATAGCAATAATTGAAGTGTCGACAAAAAAATGTGGAAAACTGCATAGAACTCACTTTCTTTTGTGAACAATTGAATGAAGAAGCAAAGTGAATCCTAAGTATGATTTCACTGATTTTAGGGAAGAAAGGTTGTTTTGTTTTGTTTTGTTTTGTTTTTCAAGACAGAATATTTCTGAATAGCCTGTCTGCCCTGGAACTACTCTGTAGACCAGGCTGGTCTCAAAGAAATTTGCTCGCTTCTGCCTCCGGAGTGTTGGGATTAAAGGCATGCGTCATCACGGCCACCACCACCTCCACCACCAGTACCGGGCTGAGAAGTTGTTTTTCAGTAATGTTAGACCTCAAGGTAGAGATTTTAGAGCCAATTGTGTGTATTTAGTAATTTAAATCTGTTGAAAGGATGTTTGAAACGAGTTTGGTTGATTTCTCTATTCTTAATTGCTTATAAGAATTCTTTACATGTTCTAGGTACTATTTCTTCTCCTAGAGATTGTTAAACCTGAGAATTGCGAGAGAAATATCAGTTCCACAATTGTTGAGCCAATTCTGAAGTAAGCTTTAGTTAAATACTGGCCGGGATGATGGACTCTGGCCAGGTCCATTCCCGGGTTTTCAGAAATCCGTAAGGAGTCACATTTTGCTGAGGCTTATAAAGGCAAAACCGTAAGGCTATATAGATTTGCTAACAGATCCAATCAGGAGCAAGAACATATCCTGACGTCCTTGCTGCCTGTGTAGTTCCCGCCTACATCCAATCAGGGGCAAGTGTACCTCCTGATGTATTTCCTGCCTTTGCATCTCCTGGCTACATGTGATCAAGCATACCGGGTGCGCGGTTCGGGTCAAACCCACTTGTTTAGGGGACTGAAAACATAATTGACAGCCTCCAGCATTTCAGGAAGTATCTGTCCTTGGGCAAGGGACTTGCAGGTTAGAAGCATTTTTGTTTCATGGATCTCTTCTGCACAGTAATTAAAACTTAAAATGTAACGTTGGCTCTCACAGTCTATCTCCTAGTTTGCGTCATTTTGTTTTGTTTGTTTTAGTATTTCCATGGTGTCCCCTGAAGTATAGAAATTCTAAGTTTTATGTTGTTAATGTCATCAATAATTTCTTTAATGCTTGGGTATCTTTTTAGAGACATTTTTTGTACCATGAGGTCATGAGAAGATTTTCTTATGTCTAAGTATAGTTTTTCTTGTTTCTTAAATATCATTTTAGCCCAACTGAAGTTGATAATTGTTGATGGCATTGGGTGGGGATGTCGACAGCATCATCCCCGTCTCCCCTCCCCCTTTTCCTCTTTCCATCTATCTTTCCTCTCAGCACTCTTACTGTAACGGTGTGAGAATTGCTGCCTGAAGTAAGACCTCAGACTCAAGTCGCCTGCCAAAGCAAAGAGCGTTTATTCTGCAGTACAACCAGCACGCAGGGGTCAGCCCTTCTTACGACATGGCGACCCCAGATGAGCTTGTCCGCTTCTTTCTAAGCGCATCTAGGGCAATTTTAGGGTTGGTTAGGTCATTCTTACGTGATTGGCTAGGTAAGCAGCAGTTGCGTTAGTAAAAGTCTAATTGATCGCTATATTAGTTTTAACTAATTTTGGTTAGGCCTTAGAAAAATTCCAGGAAGTGTCTCAGTCCTCCGGCTGGCTGTCTTCCACAGCTAGAAGTCAGGTTCGTTCTGATTAACGGGCTGTTGTCTGTGATTTTTTTTTTTTATCTGAGAAACCTTGCCTCTTCCTTGGGAAACTGAAATTTAGGCTTAGTTACAGAATGGAGTAAGTTTCAGTCAAACCTATCACTTTCTCTCGCTATCCTGGAACTCCCTCTGTAGACCAGGCTGGCCTTGAATACAGAGATTTGCCTGCCTCTGCCTCCTGAGTGCTGGGATTAAAGGTGTGCGTCACCACAGCCAGGCTACTTTCTTTTTTATTTTAAAATCGCCTTAGTCTTTTCAGCATCCTTTCCCTTTATATTTTCAAGCATATTAAGATGTATAATATTTATCCGATGTTGTAATTCTGCTATCTGTGGCTTCTGGTAGGGGTTTTCTTTGAGGTAGTTTGTATCCTTGTGGATGCTCTGAGTTTTGGCTGTAAGTTTGTGTGTTTTAGAATTTTAACTGAGGTATTTGAGAGCCATATTGACAATGTATACTGCCAGTGAATATTTACTCACATTTGCTTCTGTTCGACATGGGACACAGGCAATGGATGGCGCGGCAGGGCATGGTCCCTACACAGAAAGCTAGAGCTTCCTTCATCTGCTGTTCTTCCTTTGCCAGAGTCAGGCTAATGTGAGGACTGGCTGGATGATGTGAAATCCCCTACCAGCTCTGTGTTCTACAATAGGCATTTTCTTTACAGTCTTCTGTTTACTTCTAGGTCATGAGCAACTTCAAAGCTCAGGCCTTTGGCACTGTTGACTTAAGAATTCTTCTTAGGATTCTGCTACTCTGGGGGGAACGTTTTTCTCATGCTGTGTCGTGTCTGTGAATGTAGAAGCTCAGACTCACCTTCCTGGGCATCTGTCCTTACAGAAAAAGACAGATTTAAGCTCGACTTATCTCACTAGAACTTTCGTGCTAACGTATCAGTGTGCTTTAAAATAACTGTACAATTTTCATTATTTTCAGCGTGACAGTTGGTCATGGTGTGAAGTGTGAGACGTGCCTGGAAAAATAGAAATTTTAGAGTCTTCAAAGGCTGATGGGGAGGTGATAGGAAAGAGGAAGGATCTGGGCTTTAAAAAGACACACGTACTTCTTTAATAAACTTAAGAGTTAATGCCAGGTGGCACAGTTATAGTCTGAACACTCAGGAGGCAGTGGGAGAAAGATCAAGAATTTAAGGTTAACCAGGGTAAATAAGAGAACCTATTTCACAATAAAACCAAAGCAAGCAATCAAACGAAACACTCAAACCCTCAAAGGCTGGGGTAGCAGCTCAATGGCAGAGTAGTTTCTTAATATGCAGAAGGCCCTGAGTTTGTTCCCAAGCACTGAGAGGGAGAGAGGGAGAAAGGGGGGAAGAGAGAGACAGACATGGGGGGGCAGACAGAGAGACAGGTGGAGAGGGAAAAAGGTAGAAGAGGAAGAGAGAGAGAGAGAGAGAGAGAGAGAGAGAGAGAGAGAGAGAGAGAGAGAGAGAGAGAGAGAGAGAGAGAGGAGGCTCCTGGGAATGAATATTGAGGATCCTTTGTGACCAAGTAGAAGTTCATTGGCGAACTCTTAGAGATTCACTGGGTACTTTTCTGCTGTGCCACACTGCAGAGCAGACTAGGAAGTATATTTAAGGACTTGAATTCTGAAGACTTCTGTGAGCAACTCAATAAAACTGGTAAAGTAGACTGTTTATGAGAGCAACTGGAAAGAATAAAGTGAACATTTTAAAGAAACACGGTACCCCCTCGATGTATAGATGACACATCGTTCACTCCACAGTGAGACAACAAAGACAATGAGCAGAGACGCAAAGGCACAGACAGCAGAGAATGACTGACTTCACATAAGTTTACATTTGCCTGGATTGCAAGTGATTTGAGGGGAGGGATGGATAGTAATAATTACAAGTCAGGTAAAGGCTTCAGCAACAAAGGCAAAGCAGTTGAATCTTAAAGTAGGTGGGGGACTGAAATATATGTATATATATGTATATATTAAATATATGAGGTATATATAAAATATAATTATATACTAAATTGGTATTTATTATACATTTTTAAATATATACTTACTTATATTTACATTTTCTTGATATTTAAGAAGAAAGTACATTTAATAAAGTATCAGATTATAACCCTAGTTACTAACTGACACAAAAACCTGTCAATTTTATACTATCTAGAGCTTATCATTTATGGAAGGGTGATAGAATTAAGGCAAGTGTACACAAAAACAAGGTAGGAGGTAGGAGTGTAAAACCAGTCAAATCTGCTTCCAGATCCAGAGCTTCTGCTACTTATTTTTCTTTCTAATGATTGCTTGATGCTGTTTATATAATTTATTTCTCTGTTTTTTTTTTTTCATTCTAAATCTTATTCTTTTTTTCCATTTTTTATTGGATATTTTCTTTATTTACATTTCAAATGTTTTCCCCTTTCCAGGTCTCCCCTTTGAAACCATTTATCCTATCCCCTCCCCCCCCCCGCCTCTATGATGGTGCTTCCCAGCACCCACCCACTTCAGTCTTCTTACCCTGGTATTCCTCTACACTAGGACCTCGAACACCCTCAAGCACAAGGGCCTCACCTCCCACTGATGTCCAACAAGGCCATCCTCTGCCACATATGCTGCAGGAGCCATGGGTCCTTCCATGTGTATTATTTGGTTGGTGGTCCAGTCCCCAGGAGCTCTGGGCAGTCTGACCTGTTGACACTGTTGCTCTCTCCATGGGGATGCAACCTCCCTCAGCTCCTTCAGTCTCTTCTCCAACTCCTCCGTTGGGGACCCCAAGCTTAGTCCAATGGATGGCTACGAGCGTCCACTTCTGAACTTGTCAGGCTCTGTCAGGAGACAGTCTAATCAGGCTCCTGTCAGCAAGCACTTCCCAGCATCCTTCCTGGCATCCACAAAAGCGGCATCATTTCTTTTTTTTCTTCTAGAAAATACTTAATAAGTTTGAAATGACATATAGCTTCTTCCTTCTGTGAGTAAGGTTTAAGCAGAACTGTCGTAAGGACACATGCTTAGAAACTTCATTCCCCCCCCCTTAAAAAAAAAAAACAGCTGGCAAAATAGCTCTGTCCTTTTTATTTTATTTAGTATGCTCTGATGCTCATTAAACAGGGCATCCCTAAAAAAATTTCATCATCCCCTACTTTATTATTGAAAGAAAACAAAAACCATCAAATGCCAGTCAATATTGTGGTTTCAAAATTCAAGCTCTATTTTATAAATTCCAAGGATCAGAGATAGCCAAAGAACCTTCATAGGAATCCTATAAGTGACTAATATAATTTTTATTTTTGATCGGACATGACAAATGAGAATTGTGCCTTTCTCCACTCTATTACCAGAACCTCCTTAGGACCTGGTGAACACATGGGCAACTGATTCAGCTGCGACATTCTCCAGCAAAATACATTAGCATTATAAATGCCACTTGCTCTGAACCTATCTGAAGGAGCATTTTCTCTCAGAGGTATAGTAAGAATTACATTACTAGTATAGTTGGTAAGCTCTGTTGAATAATTCTATAGTCTAGAAAAGGAATGTGACCTTTTGTATCTCCCAGAGGGACAATAACATTACAGATTAATTCAAAATAAAGCTAATTGGAAAAAAACAATAGTAACACTAGCTTTACAGAGGGAGATTTGCTATATAGTTAAAAGCATAACCTAAAATATTTAGGACAAAATATATCCTGGTATTAGATTTAGACATATGGCTTTTATTTCTTTTTAATTAAATGCCTTAGTGTTTAGATTGTAGCTACATAGTAGAGAAGAGAAATATAGTTTTGACAATTTTCAATTTTGCACTGCTTTAAACTATAAATACAATTATCCCCAATAACGATGATATTCTTCAGTTGTTAGGGTTTCCTATTTTTCACAGTTTACTGTACCTGAAATGTGTGCCCAAAGCAGTATCAAAAGAAACATGTGCCAGATTCCAGGCCATTAAGAGGCCTTTGTTTCTGAGAGTAACAAACAATGTAACATTCAAATGGTTGGATTTTAGGTAAGGAGGTTGCATCTTCAATAAACTAAAAGGAAACATTGTTTTATACAGATAAAGGTTATTATAATAAATGTCAAACAATGAAATAAAGTGCAACAGAAAACTGCTAAATGCATTGACTGTATTATGATGTTTCAAAGCAACCACAGGCAATATGACAGATTTGTGGGTATAAAGGATTATTATTCAGATGACAGACATTTGTTTCTGAAAAAGTTTGTGTATGACTCACAATAGAAGGTAATTAATTTACAGTGTTAGGTAGTTTTATTAAGATAAAAGTGAAGCTATAATGCTAAACTAAACAAGCAATGACAAGAAAACCCTACCGTTGACTGAGTATGCTTACTGCAAAGGCTGATGGCATGAGTTCAAGCCCTGGAACCCACATGAAAGGACTGAAGTGAATCATTCAAGTTGTTCTCTGACTTCCATGGGCCCACAGTGGCACATGTGTGCCAACACACATACACAGGCCCAACAAAATAAAATAATTTTTTAAACACCTACAATCACAATATTGATTAAAAGATGATCTACAAATTTATATCATGGGCATGTATTGTACAATAAACATGAATTCCTGCTAAAACCAACTGAGGGTGCTTAATTTGCCTGCAAACTCACAGGAACTCAGGATAGTTCTTGATATATAGACAGTACCACCCGTAACTACATAACTATAGTATTATAGTATAACAACTAATATATATAGGAACTAGTGTCTTGTTTTTCAAAACTTAATCCTTAGAAGAAATGGCCATCATCACTAGGACTTACATAGATGCACTATTAAAATTATTTCACACTGATTTGGCATCAATGTTTGATAAGTTACCGACTGTGAACTATGATGGTAAATATGTACTTCAGTGGGATACTTAAGAAACTCAGCTTATCCTAGTAGAAAAATGGAGACATGGGGTTCATGGGAGGGGGCTTGGGAGGTTTGATGACTGCTGATAGCACAGGATGAACGAGTGGTTGCCTCTGACGACCGCCTGTATGGTGCTTCTTCCCAGGTTGCCTTCTACCTAAAATAAGTTAGTAACTTAAACACATGGAAACCTTTAATTACCATCTTAGTCGTAAAAAGATACCAGAGACCAAAATGTTGAGTTTAAATGGTTTATTTCAGTACCTGGACATTTTAAAAGAGGTTAGCGTGATATCCCAAACCCAGTAAGATAATTTTGAAAGGGATACAGGTAAGGTCTGAGTCTGCAGGTAATCCTGTTCAGAGAGGCTGGTTCTTACTGTGTCAGGACTCAGCTGAACTTTTCTCTGCCTCACTTTGGTACATATAAGATGAAAAAAAAAATAAATTCCCTCCTAAGATAAAGCCTTGGCATGGGACAGGCAGAAAGTTGTGCTCAGAGCATGCAGACACCATCTTTCTTGACGTTTGAGATAGGATCCAAGCTTTGCTGCTTCTGTGGTATTTGAACTTGGGCAAAGGATTTATATTTTAGGCATTTCAAAATGGGTGGAAATAGAACTTACCCATAGGTTGTCAGGAGAGTTGATTGAGAGCATGCACTTGAGGCCCTCTGTGAGGTGCCCAGCACTTGATGGGTTCCTGATGAACGTTACCAACTATACTGGATGTTAGTGTAACTTCCAGATCATTTTGATGTTAAATTTTTTGAGCACAGAATTAATATCTGGAGATGAGTGGTACTGTTTCTTCTCTTCTGTACTACAGACTAATCTGGCATAAAAATATCAGTTCAAATCTAAGCTTTAAGAGCAATTTTGGAAAATTTCATGTTCGCGCAACATGAAATCATGGAAGAGTAATGTTATCTCAGACAAAAGACTATGAAGAGTATCAAGATTTTGGCGATGTGGAAGATGTTCTTATGCTGTGAGCTGCCCAAAGACAGGACAGCTGCATCTGAGGATCTTGCCTTCTTGATGACTGGATTATTTATTCATTTATTTAACTGTAAAGTCATCTGAGGAAGAGATTTAGAGGTGATGGAGAGGAGCCGGGAATTTGAACTAAGAATGTCTTAGTGAACTTTAAAGGCTAACTCTCCAAGGTTTCTGGCTTTGTGGGCATGGACTCTCCTATAGTGATTAAAGTTTAAAATAATTTTTAGAACTCGTGTCCAGTCACCCAGCCTTCACAGTTAAAATATATTTCTCTTATTGTTCTTACCTGAGACATCTGGGGAAATGAGATGGAAAAAGGTGCATGCCAATCACACTTGCATTTCTCTTAAAAGAGGGAAGTTGAAAAATGACTTAAAAACTCTACTGTCAGATAAATTTTATTTTTCCCATTTTAAACTGACAATTTCATACATGTATATAATAAAATTTTGTTCTATAACTGCTTTAATATCTTATAATGCTCCTACCCATAGCAAGGTCAATATTAGTTAATAGATATGCAAACATTGAGATATGCTTCACAATGGACCTTGTTACTGTCCTTTGAATAATGTGTCTCACAGGAATAATTGTCAGCATTTACTGTCTCATTTAGTGGAACATTCTGCTTGTAAGTGATTTAATTTTTCCTTGCCTTTTGGTTCATTATTCTTAGCCTTAAATTATTTTTACTTTTAAACTTAAGGGCCAACTTTAAAAATAAGCCCTGTGGGACAATGGAGAAGGGAACTCCAGTAATGCATATAACTTTTATATATTGCGTGGATGATGGTGTCATCAAATATCCACAGTTCATAGGTAGGTGGAGAGGTTTGGCTACATAGGGGAAAAGATGGCAGACAACAAGATCAGAAGTCTGGTGGTAAGGAATATTAGAGAATAATGGTGAATGAACCATTTGAGAACCATTTGTTTTAACCAAAGGGACTATGATCATGGGAATCAGTTGACCCATCATGTTAATGTCAGTCAATTCTGTTCTCCTGTGAGTGGTGTTAATGAAGTCATACACAAAGAAGGGCCTACCACCGCAGTAATGAAGATCACACATGTCTCAATAAAGAACTGATAGCTGGCAACCACCACAAGCTAATGATCAATAGAAAAATTGCTACATTGACCATTCCTCTGCAGATTGCACCACATTTCTTCCAGTGCAGAACAAGCTTTTGCCCTTGCTGGAACAACAATCTGGATAGTTTGGAGGCTACCACGCTGCTTCTGTTAACTTAGTGGATGCCATGACTAGATGTCATCTCACCCAGTGTTGCTTTTGGTCAATAAAATCTCTTTATAGAAAAATGAGATATTTGCTCCAGTGTGCCCAGGCTCTGGTCGTTGCCGGGGAGAGGGCCCGTTTCTGGCTCCAGACATCCGGGCACCATCCCTGACAGAGGAGAGGTGTCTGCCAGGGAGCTCTCTCACTGCCTGAGCTGGTAAGGAGGCCATCATTGCTCTGGTGTGCACAGGCTCTGGTCCTTGCCTGGGAGAGTGCAGACTGCAGAAGGGACACAGCTTCTGGGACCCCGTTTCTGGCTCCAGACATCCGGGCACCATCCCTACCAGAGGAGAGGTGTCCACCCAGGAGTGCTCTCACTGCCTGAGCTGGTAAGGGAGCCGTCTTTGCTCTGGTTTGTTCAGGCTCATGTCTGCACTGGTGAGAGTGGGGACTACAGAAGCTATACAACTTTGGGACACACAGAAGCAATCTAGCTTCTGGGACAGACCCTGTTTCGGGCTCCAGACATCTGGGTATCTTCCCCACCTGAGGAAAGGTGGTCACCCGGGAGGGCTCTGTCTGCCAGAGCAGGTGAGAGAGACATATTGTGTCCAGGGTCCC
>NC_034591.1:5458269-5461030 GCF_900095145.1 Mus pahari
GAGGGTATAGGGGACATTCGGGATAGCATTTGAAATGTAAATGAAGAAAGTATCTAATAAAATAATTAAAAAAGAAGAAAAATGATTAAGGCCGCTGTTCTTGGAGTTGTGTACTGTATCCAAAAAAACTATCATTATGAACTGTCTGTCTTATGACAGTTTAAGGAAGAATTAGGACTCTGAGTGGATAGAGAATGCCTTTAACATTGGAGATGTATCCTTCAGGATAAAATATGATCTCTGAGCAAATAACTAACCCAAAATGCTATTTCCTCCAACTGGGTAATGAGTATGGGGAGGACATTTCTCATGGTTATATTTAATGATCAAGAAAGAAAACTTTTGTATCCTGAATCCATTATTTTGGCCTCTGCTAGCTTAAAAGTCTTAGTATTCATTAGAGGAATAGTCCTCCAGGGCACAAAAATCGATCTGCAGCTTGAAATTGCCCTGTTTTATTTTGGGACTTTCCTTTGCATGGACTGAGAAGTTAAAAATATCAGGATGATATTTCCCAAGAATTTCTAAAACAGAGTCCAGAGGTTCCTCTGGAGCTCCTCTTAGTACTGTGATATCTAGTGATAAAAGTTAGTGAAAGACTACAGGAGCTCTGTATAAGTAAGATCGGGAGGCTAATCATTCAGTAGCTAAAATTTCAGTGACCCCAATAAAGATGAGATGAGATAGTGGCTGAGCACAGAGGAAACAAAGCGGAAGGATTGCCAGAGGATCCCAAATGAAATAACAAAATTGATTTTTTTTTTCATGTATGGATCCATGAATTTTAGCACTATAGTAGCTACTTCAAAAATTAAGATACAAAATATATTCACCATATCTACATGCCCGCTTTATAGCTCGCTTCCACTTCAGCCATCAAGAATCAGAAACTTTGGGGCTGGTGAGATGGCTCAGCGGGTAAGAGCCCTGATTGCTCTTCCAAAGGTCCTGAGTTCAAATCCCAACAACCTCATGGTGGCTCACAACCACCCATAATGAGATCTGACATCCTCTTCTGGTGTGTTTGAAGACAGCAACAGTGTACTTAATAATAAATACATCTTTTTTTAAAAAAAAAAAAAAAAAAGACGAAGAAGAAGAACAGCAACAATAAGAAAAAGCCTCAAGCAGCTGTGAGAAGCTTTACCTTGTTGTTGCACTTGGGATTTTCTGGCCTTGTTGATGTTCTTCCTCCACGTTTCCCAGACTCCCTCGTAGCCAGATTCTACATTGAAAGTAAGGTAAAGAAACACTCTCCCATGATGTGTAGGAGACAATGAGCAACACGGAACAGCAGAGGCTGCATGATCGATCACAGTTAAGTTCTCAGGGCCAGGAGAGCCCTAGTGGCACTTGGTGCCTTTGCACTAGAAGTCACAGAGAACTGAGTGTTATTAGAAGCCCGCACCAGAATTCATACCAAAGCTGTCTGGTTGCCTGGTAGGGTTCCTCGTTTCACTCTGTTTGACAGATCCACTCTTTGTCCATTTTCTCTTTACAAAATTTTGCAAGGCACTATGTACCACATGGTATAATGTAATAAATGTAATAGATTTTTTTTCTTTACAAACCAGAAGGAGGTAGAGTCTATTATGTGCAGTTAATTTTTGCTTTATTTTTTAAATTGAGAATTGAGGATTCATCTCAAATTTATTGTTGGATAAATTTTACAAACTAACTACGAAATTAATTACAGTATGTATGTGATAATTCATACTAGTGATCAAAATACCAGGTGCCTTCAGTGATGGTGCTGGACAAACTTTGGAAACTTTAATTAATTGCAGTGTGTCTGAAGTAGTTCATATTATTAATATAAAAAAACAAGTTCTCTCATTTACGGTACTCATGTAACACATTGATTCATGTCACACATATTTATCGATGCTTGTATATTAGACCTGGGAATATAGGAATTAGAGCAAACAAAATCCTGATTTAATGGAGCTTTGAGTTTAGGTAGGAGAAGCAGGCAATAAGCAAATATGCTTTGCAAGATGGTGATAGTCCTAGGCAGAAAAAGAAAGCACAGAAAGGGACATAGGGACCTACAGGAATTTTTTTTTTTTTTGGTTTTTCAAGACAGGGTTTCTCTGTATAGCCCTGGCTGTCCTGGAACTCACTTTGTAGACCAAGCTGGCCTCGAACTCAGAAATCCGCCTGCCTCTGCCTCCCAAGTGCTGGGAATAATTTTAGGGAAAACAAAACAAAAAACAAAACAAAACAGGAAAGGATATTTGAGTAAAGACTTGCCAAGGAGCATTGTGGGCAGAAGGAAATGAACACTCCAGGATTTTCAGGCAAAAGGGAAGCCCAAATTCATCCAGTTAGCTGAAGAAACAATCAGAAGTTCAGAGTTGCAGACACTCTAGGGAATGAAGTAACTCTAAGAGCATTCACTCAAGCACAAAGGTGCAAATAATCTATACTAAAGATAAGCACACAGCTAGAACATTCACATGGTTCTACTGTGATGGTTATTCTTGGTTTCCAACTTGTCTAAGTCTGGAATAACTAAAACCCCCAAATGGAGGGGCACACCTGTGAGGGATTTTTTTTTTATTATTTTTATTTTTTACTTAATTTGGAATAGGAAAATCTACTTCAAATCTGGATCTTTCAGGTAGGAACACAGCCCTTTAATCTGGATCTTGACATAGAAAGGCACCTTTAATCCAGAATGTTTGAGTTGGGAAGACCCACCTCTAATCTGGGCCATGCCTTCTTTTTTTTTTTTTTTTTTTTTTTTTTTTTTTTTTTT
>NC_034591.1:5461973-5463091 GCF_900095145.1 Mus pahari
ACATAGTGGAGCAAGTGTCCTTATTACCAGTTTGGGCCATGCCTTCTTTTGGAAGCCTGTGTAAGTACATGAAAGAAGGAAGCAACTGCTCTTTGCCTGCTTGCTCTCACCTTGCTAGCAAGTCCATTCCTCCTTTTCTGGTGCTACAGCCTGCTTCTCAGGAATTCCAGTAATACTGAAGACCACCAGTTGAGACATCCAGCCCTAATGACTGAACAATTACTAGATTCTAGGGCCTTTGGTTCATAGACAGCCATTGTTGGATTAGTTGGACCACAGCCTGTAAGCCATTCTACGAAATCTCCTTTCTCTCTCTGTAGAAAAATTCATTCTAAAAGTTCTGTTACTCTAGAGAACCCTGACTAATATAATTACCAACAACATGCAAGACTTTTGACTTACAGACATTGGGGACATCTCTCTTTGTGGGAACTTTTAGACTGCAGGCTAATACAGCACAAGTAATTTTAGGGAAGGGATATTTACAACAAACTCTAACTAGCCTGATAACAATGTCAGACACTTCAGATGCACAAGCTCATTGGATATATTAATTTATTGCACACCAACCCTACAATGTCAAGTATGTCTAGTTCTGATTTTCAGATGAAAAAGTTAAAACTAAGGTTCAGGTAATTCTCACTCACATAGCCAGTAAGGAGGAGGGCCTCCATTTAATATAGGTTTGTCTACTTTCATGTTTGTGATAGTCAAGGCTTTGTGTCAACATGACTGGACTATGGGGCACCCATGGATAATCATTAGAACCTTCTGTCTGGTGTTTGTGAGGGTGTGTCTGAAAGAAACAAGTGATTTGACCAATAGTAAGTAGATCTACTTACCATTTGGACAGTCAGCATCTGGTCTGTCTTGTCATGAGTGGAAAGAATGTGATGAATTTGCTGTCTTTGAGCTGAGGCATACAACTTCTTCTGCTTTCAAAAATCTCCATTGTGTAAATGTACCACATTTTCTGTATCCATTCCTCTATTGAGGGACATCTGGGTTCTTTCCAGCTTCTGACTATTATAAATAAGGCTGCTATGAACATAGTGGAGCATGTGTCCTTATTACCAGTTGGAAGATCTTCTGGGTATATGCCCTGAAGAGGTATTGCT
>NC_034591.1:5463102-5478157 GCF_900095145.1 Mus pahari
TCCATGTTTTCTATGGAATCTTCTGCAGTTGAGATTCTCTCTTCTATGTCCTGTGTTCTATTTCTGATGCTTACGTCTATGGTTCCTGATTTCTTTCCTAGGGTTTCTATCTCTAGAGTTGTCTCACTTTGGGTTTTCTTTATTGCTTCTATTCCCCTTTTTAGGTCTTGGATGGCTTTGTTCAATTCCAACACCTGTTTGTTTCTGTTCTCCTCTCTCTAAGGACTTCTACCTCTTTAGAAGTATTCTCCTGTTTTTCTTTAAGGACTTGTAACTCTTTAGCAGCGTTCTCCTGCATTTCTTTAATAATGTCCTTCTTAAAGTCCTCTACCAGCATCATGAGGTATGCTTTTAAATCCGAGTCTTGCTTTTCAGGTGTGTTGGGGTATCCAGGACTGACTGAGGTGGGAGTGCTAGGTTCTGATGATGGTGAGTGGTCTTGCTTTCTGTTAGTAAGATTCCTACGTTTGCCTTTCGCCATCTGGTAATCTCTGGAGTTAGTTGTTATAGTTGTCTCTGGTTGGAGCTTGTTCCTCCTGTGATTGTTAGCCTCTGTCATCAGTCCTGGGAGTCCAGCTCTCTCCTGGGTCTCAGTGGTCAGATTACTCTCTGCAGGGAAGCTCTGCTCTATCAGGGAAGGTGCACAGAGGCCTGGTGTTCAGATCTGCCTCCTGCCTGAAGATGTAGGCCCAAAGCAGGGCCTGTCCCAGAAGATGTGTTGCCTCTGCAGTTTATTTACTCAACTGCACAGACTAGCCACTGAGGGACCCTGGACACAATATGTCTCTCTCACATGCTCTGGCAGTCAGAGCCCTCACAGGTGGCCACCTTTCCTCTGGTGAGGAAGGTGCCCAAATATCTCGAGCCCAAAACAGGGTCTGTTCCAGAAGCTAGGTTGCTTCTGTCTGTCCCAAAGCTGTGTAGCTTCTGGGGTTCTCACTCTCACCAGTGCAGACTTGAGCCTAGGCGAACAGAAACAAAGATGGCTCCCCAACCAGCTCAGCCAGTGAGAGCCCTCCCGGGCAGACACCTCTCCTCTTGTGCTTGTATGTCTAGAGACAGAAATGGGATCTTTCCCAGAAGCTATGTTGCTTCTGCAGGCTGCCCTCTCCCCAGCAATGCACCGGAGAAAAGATGGCAAAGATGGCTCTCTTATCAGCTCAGTCACTGAGAACCCTTCCAGGCGGATACTTCTCCTCTGGCAGGAAAGGTGCTGGATGTCTGGAGCCAGAAATGGAGTCTGTCCCAGCCGCTGTGTGGCTTCTGCAGGCCGCCCTTTCCCCAGCAATGCACTGGAGCAAAGATGGCTCTCCTACCAGCTCAGGCCTTGAGAACCCTCCTGGGTGGACACCCCTCCTTGGACAGGAAAGGTGCAGGATGACTGGAGCCAGATATGGGATCTTTCCCAGAAGCTGTGTCGCTTCTGCAGGCCACCCTCTCCCTGGCAGTGCACCCAAGCAAAGATGGCTCTCCTACCAACTCAGCAAAATATTGTAACAATAAAAATGAGTATTATAAAAATTGTTTGATATATAACAACACTCAATTGAACAGTCTTATGTAGATGCTTGTCTACAGCAATACTGAAAATATATGTTTTTCTCAATATAAATTTTAAATAACTCCAAATATATTAACTGTATGATATTTTAAAATAATATTTTACTATTAGTTTTTTTAATGAACATAAATAGATAAAATATTTCTGTTTGTTTGTTTTGTTTGTAGTAGAGCTTAGAATCTTGGCTCTAATGTGGTACAAACACAAAATAACAACAACTTTTGTTTATTGGAGTTCATTGTAATAAGGCTGAACTTAAATGTCCCTCATGTCACCAAAGGATTTTACCTCCATAGTAGATAAGCTAAGAGTTGACAGTTCTGTTGCGACAAGGAATGAATTGTAGGCACAATTTTTGGATACAGATTTCCTGCTGTGGTCAAAGCTATTTGACTTGAGTGATTGTCGTCATTCTCAGCCCACAGGGAACAGGTTACATTCACTTAAGAAATGGCGTGTGTATTAAGATGGTCTATCCAATGAAGTCATTTATCAATTTCTTTACATTTCTTTACAGTGCTTCTTATTGTCTCTTTACAGTGCTCCTTATTGGCCCACTGAGTGGATGCACATACGTCACTTTATCCAGTCACCTTCTGAAGAGTAGCTTGGTTTCCTGGTTCCTTGGCTCTGATGATTTTGAAAAGCATTCATCTCAGAATAAGAGTAACTTATAAAGTCCTCTTCTTCAAAATTGATACAGTTTTGCCTCTGGGTGTTGTGGGATTGGCTGCGGAGTTTGCGCCCAAGGTCTGCTCAGGGCACCGGCCTAGACTGAGGAATTCTTTAAAAAATAAAACCAACGAACCAAACAACCAAACAAACAGACAAATGGGGACCTTCAAAGTTAGTTTTTATTCAAGTGACCTTCTTCATAAAAAAACAAACAAAACAAAAAACAACATAAACTTCTTTGTCCCTTTTAGAAATCTTCAAACTTGTATAATGACTTTGGAAATCAATCTGGTGGTTTCTCAGAAATTTGGGAATAGTTCTACCTGAAGACCCAGCTATACCACTCTGGGAATATACCCAAAAGATNCTCCACCATACCACAAGGACACTTGCTCAACTATATTTATAGCAGCTTTATGCATAATAGCCAGAAACTAGAAACAACCAGGATGTCACTTAACTGAAGAATGGATAAAGAAAATGTGGTATATTTATACAATGGAGTACTACTCAGTTATTAAAAACAAGGACCTAATGAAATTTGCAGGCAAATGGATAGAACTAGAAAATATAATCCTGTGAGATAACCCCGACCCAGAAGGATACACATGGTATGTACTCACTTATAAGTGGATACTAGCCATAAAGTACAGGACAACCATGCTACAGTACAGAGACTCAAAGAAGCTAAGGCCCAAGGGTGGAAGCTTGGTCTCATGCAGAAGGGGAAATAAAATAGACATCAGAAGTGGACCGAGAAAGGGAGCTGTGGGGGTTGGGGTAGAAGGGGTGCGGGTCAGGTTTCAGGAGTGGAGATGAGGTGGGGAGAGGGCTGGGAGAGAAAAATGAAATGGTCTCTGGGACAAGCTAGAGACCTGGGATGGGGGAGGTTCCTGGGAGATGATAGGGGTGACCCTAGCTGAGGCTCCTAACATTGAGGGATATGGAGTCTGAAGCAGCCAATTCCTGTAGCCAGGCAGGACTTTGAGTGGAGGGAGAGGGAACACTAAGAGACCCATAAAATCTTCAATTCAAAATTTACCCAGCCTACAAGAGGTGCAGGGGTAGAGATTAAGGGCCAAAAAATAACTGGCCCCAACTTGAGACTTGCCTCATGGGAGAGAGCCAATTCCTGACACTGTTAATGATACTCTGCTATGCTTACAAACAAGCACCTTGCCTAACTCTCTTCTAAAAGGCTTCATCCAGGGGTATATGGAAACAGAGGCAAAAACCCACAGCCAAACATCAGGTGGAGCCCAGGAGTCTTGCGTAAGAGTGGGGGATAGAAATGAGCAAGCTGAAGGGGTCAAGGACACCACAAGAAGACCTACAAAGTCAGCTAGCCTGGGCCAATCGGGACTCATTGAGACTGAACCACCATCCAAAGGGCATGCATGGACTGGACCTGGGTCCTTTATACATCATATGTAGCAGATGTGCAGCTTGGTTTTCCTGTGGGACCCTAACTTCATGTGGGGGCAGGAGCTGCCTCCAACCTTGTTGCCTGTCATTGGATCTCCTTCCCCTGCTTGGAATGCCTTGTTGGGCCCCAGGGGGAGAAGATATGCTTAGTCCTCCTTTGATTTGATATACCAGGGTGCGCTGGTACCCAAGGGGGTGCTCCACTTCCTCTGAAGAGAAGGGGAGGGGGTGATGAGGGAGGAGTGTGTGAGAGTGGGACTGGGAGGGTGGGGGTCTGCATTCAGGATGTAAAGTGAATAAAAAGAAATGTTAACAAATTACAAAAAAGGAAAAAATTCCTTTATTTTTCTGGATTCTTTATTCTTCCTTTCCTACAAAATAACAAAATTATATGTAAAATGCAGAATATGATACAGAAAAGGAGCTGAAGAACTGTGATGGTTGAATGGGAATTGCCTCCATATGCTCACTTATTTGAATGTTGGGCTTCCAGTTAATAGAAATGTTTGAGAAGGGTTAGGAGGTGTGGCCTTGTTACAGGAGGTGTTCCATTGGGTATGAGCTTTGAGCTGTCAAAAGCCCAAATCAGGCTCAGGCTCAAGCTCTCTCTGTCTCTCTGTCTCTCTGTCTGATTATGGATCAGATAAATACAACGCTCATATATGAGATTCTCATAAAATAAATAAGGGAGAAAAAATCAAATCAAAACAAACTTAATTTGCAAACTATTGTTTTCGTTCAACTAGTAAAATGAATCCCCAAAGACAAAAGCTTAGTTTAATCAGATAGAATAATCCAGAAAACACCCTTATTATTTTCCTCTCAATCTTTTTGATTTTTAAAGGATGGGGCTAAACATTGAACCCAAGAGCTCGAATGATAGCGTGCATATTATTAAGTTTCTTCTCTTTCCTCTTTCAGGATTTTTAATGTGGATTTTTAAACCTAACTAAGATGGATTCCACACAATAATTTCAATTATCAGGTATTTCAAAGGCATAGAAATGTACAGAGAATACCATAGCTAACTCTCTAAGCAGTGAAACAAATCTGCCCATGCCTGAAGTCCTGTGCTCTTTCCTGCTGAGGAAATTATGGTTTTCTTTCTTTATCTATAAAATAGGGTCAGGTAACTTATACCACAGGATTTTTCAGGACTAAACAAAGTACTTGATCTTAGAATACTCCTAGTGTTTATTTACTAAATGTCCAGTAAGTGCTAGTTATTATTATAACTGCCACCCAGTACAACAAAACATTACCTTTATATTTGCTTCCTACATTTTCTTTCTCCTCTATCCGTCTTTGAGCCTTCTTTCATTTGAAAAATAAAATACCGGGACTGGAGAGATGACTCAGCAATGCTCTTGCAAAGGACCTGAGTTGGGTTGATGGGTGGCCCACAGTCAGCTTTAACTTTACCTACAAAGGATTCAAAACCCTCTTCTGGCTTCTGTGGGTCTCTGTACACACACACACACACACACACACACACACACACACACACACAGCATGCACATACAGAGCACATATACACATAAATAAAAATAGACTTTAGGAAACTAAACAAAGACTAAGAATAATATGGTAAAAGTTGAGGGCTTGGGGGAAAGCTCAGTGGGTAAAGTGCTTTCTGTGCATGCAAAAGAACCTGAATTTATACTCACAAAATCCAGATAGAAGCTGGGCATGTTGGGATGTGTCTGAGAACTGGAAGAAGATGGAGAAGGGACAGAAAGAGCCAAGGGACTTTCTGTAGAGCTGGCCAAGATGAAGCTTGAGCTCTAGGTTTAGTGATAGACCTTGTCTTCAAAAAGAAGACAAGGAGAGTGGAGAGTGACAGAGGAACATATCCAAAGTTGACCATTAACCTTCACGTAGGCACACACACACACACACACACACACACACACACACACACTTGTGAGTGAGCGTATGCACGCACCCCCTCCACAAAATTAAAAGTTCAGGTAAAGCTCTCTTTATACTTCCTCCTAATTTTTCATTCTTTTAGGTGATAATTAAATGAAATCTGCTCATATTTTAATACATAAAATATATTGATAAATAAATTTAATACATAAAATATACTGCACATAAATTTAGTGTGATTGTTTTCCTCACTGAGTGGAAAAAATTTCCCAAGTGTTTCCTGTGTCGGGTACCTTTCTTTGTAGTTGGGTAAAATGGCATAAACATGTCAAATGAGATTATGTAGAAGGTGCCTACACCTGCAGCCGACTTCAACTTGAGTTAGTGTAACAGGGAGCTGCAACCTAACTAAAGAGCATATTCTTTAAACAAGTATCTGAGATTGGCAGCCTTTCCAGCCAATCACAGGTTGTAAGCTAAATTTGGCAAATGCTGTGACCAATTTCTCTCTCTCTCTCTCTCTCTCTCTCTCTCTCTCTCTCTCTCTCTCTCTCTCTCTCTCTNATTTGGCAAATGCTGTGACCAATTTCTCTCTCTCTCTCTCTCTCTCTCTCTCTCTCTCTCTCTCTCTCTCTCTCTCTCTCGTGTGTGTGTGTGTGTGTGTGTGTGTGTGTGTGTGTCTTACAGATACACAGCATTAGTACAACTATATGTAACAGTACCATTCAGAATATTGGCATATTATGGAAAATGGTTCATTTTGTCCTGATATTTATACCAATGAATTCATAACTTATGTGTTTTTGATAAGTTATCCCTGTAGAGGGCTGCAGATGCAATGTTTGCAATTAGGCTATTCCTATATGTCATATCATCTATAGTCTCAAAATGAAGTCTCTGATGCTTCGAGGTGGACCTCTCTGGTTTACGGTGCTATTTGGTTCATAAATATTTATACCCCTTAAATAAATTCCACTAAAATTAATTTGTATAAAGAGTTTCTTTAACATATAACATTATTTGTTTCATTTTCCCTTAGTATTAGATATTTAGGTTTCATTTACCTTTTTTTTTTGTTTGTTTGTTTTATAAATAACATTGATGAAATGTTGGTGGTGACATTTTTATGTGTGTATCTGATCCCTCTCCCACGGCTGAATTGTTTGACAAAAAAAGAACACAGAGAATGCAAATGATACATAATGGTTATAATAAGACTGTACAATAATTATGGAGAATGTGAAAACAAATTCTGTAAAAAAAAGAAGAAGAAGAAAGGAAAGCAAACAACTGTCTTGCTATTAGTCTATTAGAAAGCCTCTGCCAACAGCTTTGGTTTTGTTTTAATCAGGCTCCTTCAATAAACCCACCCCAACTGCACACCCTACTCTCTCCTCCCACACCTGGAGACCAGCTACTTACGGTGAGTCTCCAGGTTTTAAACATTGATAAAGTATAATTGCACTTCCTCAAGTCTCTTAGTATCCTCTGAAAATACAACTTTAATATCGGTATAGCTTTACCACAGGAAGAAGCATAATTTACTTAACTATTACCCGTTTGGGGGCACTTAGGCTATTTCATTTTTAATTAAACAACAGTGAGTGCAAAAACTTGCTCTCCTTAATCACTAGTTCTTAGATGGCTAGAATTAAAAATGACCAGAAAGACAGAAATAACATGAAGTTGGGTGGGTAGCGAGGTGGGGAGGATCTGGGAGGAGCTAGGGGAAGGGAAAAATATCAATATATAGTATATGAAAAAAATTAAATAAAAATTTAAAAAGCTAAAGGCGTACACATACTTTAATAACTTTAAGTTTAGTCTTTGACAATTTCAAATATGTTTATAATGTGCTGTGATGCCTCTCACTTTTCCCTCCTTTATCTTCCTCCCCTTCCTGTCTTCCCCTACAGGTCCCTTTCTACACTCAACGCTTGTTTTTTTTTTGTTGTTGTTNTTTTTTTTTTTTTTGATTTGTCACCACCTGAGCATAACCAGACACATCTGTGTCAACGTGGGTTGGTAGCTAGCCAGTAGAGCCTGGTGGGCTCACTTCTGGGGACCCAAGTGAACGAAATAACTGTCCCTCCTCCAGAATTCATCAGTAGTCAATAGTTCATGCAGGAGAGCTTCGGTCCCCTGGGACCCATGATTTCCTGTTAACAGCCCAGTGCAGTGGGCGTGGCTGCTGCGATTTCAGGACTTTGAAGGCTATGTGGTACTTGGAGATAGCCTGAGGCAGCGCTCCTCTTTATCTTCCTTCTGGCTCTTATATTTGTTTTGTCTCCTCTTCCATCATGCTCCCTGACTGAGTAAACATATTTTAGTATGCTGTCTAATTGTTTTCAAGAATATCCGCGTTCCGGAGTGCATAATCCACACACACATTTTCTAAAATTGTTCTCATTTCTAGATTCATGTAGAAACACTTTCATAATATTTCATTCTACCTGTATAAAATTTATATTTCAAACATTCGCTACTTGAATTCATACTTACTAACATCGGTCATTTAATATTGCAATCTGGTTTACTTGCAAAAAGAAAAAAAAAATCTATGTAGAAAGCATGCCTGTAGCTGTGGTGTTGTTGATGTAGTTCTGTGATTGTTGTGTGTTACTGAAGTTCACCTCTGATGTACCCTGCACAAAAGAAAAACAATGTACACCTAGTAACTCTAAGCTGTTTAATCCTTTAAGAGGAAATTATTAATTGAGAGTTACAAAGAATGCTACTTAGGCAAATATGTAATTTAATCTACTTATGTTGACTAAAATGGGCTTTATTTTAATAAAGTGTTTTTAATTCATAGACATATGGTTAGTTGTTGACAAAGATAATATAAATTTGGCTCACATAAATTCTTGATGGATTAAAGAATAAAAAACAAACAAAGGAAATAAAAACCGAAGCGATAACAGAGCCTGTTTGGGTACTCCTAAACCGTGAGTGGAAGAAAACTGAAAGGAAATGTTTATATATTTGAGTGAACGTATTTACTCTGTTGCAGACATGTTCAGGTCCATTTATATTTAGTGTGTCAGTTGGGTCAGAGGATCCTTGAGCTCCTCCCATTGACATGTCACTCTTCACTGCCTAGTGGTGGGGTCACATAAAATAGACCACCACTGCAGCTTTTGTACAGGATAAATGCTTTCCCAGAAGCAAAAAGGTTTGTTCGCCAAAGGCAACACATCTGTATGAAATAATACCTAAATCAGCAGGAAGTAGGTTTGGTACCCCACTTTATTCCCATCTACTGTGAGGCAGGCACCCTTCCAAGAGCTTTGTGCACATCAACTTAATTAACCCGCATGGCGACCTCACGTGGTGGCTACTGTTATCATTTTCATGAAATAGATGAGATAACCCGAGCTCAATACTACAAACCCCAGGTCTCTTTCCTCTC
Organism: Mus pahari; assembly: GCF_900095145.1. NCBI lineage: Eukaryota > Metazoa > Chordata > Mammalia > Rodentia > Muridae > Mus > Mus pahari. The sequence goes on from NC_034591.1 coordinate 5,472,048, forward strand.
TGCCATTTCAGCAAACCCTAATCTTGTAGAAATTCACTCTGAGGTTACCAGGCGTGGATCCTTATAAGAGACATCCCTAGGGTGTCGACAGGGTTCTAGAGAGGAGCAACACCCAGGAGTCTCTGGTCTCTCTGAATCCCTCTATCTTGTCACAAGGCTCCTGCGCGGTTGGCAGTGCCACCGCTCCACGCGTGCAGGGCTGGGCCTCAGCCGCAGCCCGCGCCACCTGCTCCCGGCTCCCGCGTCCCCGCCCCACGTCCCGCCCCCGCGCCGCGCCCGCGTCCCACGGTCCCTCCCTCTGGCGTGACGGGAGCACGGGCGCCGGCTGCCCGCGCTGCGAGCGGCCAAGCTGTCAGCGGGCGGATCAGCCCAGTTGAGCTGAGCCCAGAGGAGGCAAGAGCACGGTCCTCGCTTCCCGGAGCCGGAGCCGCGCAGCCTCCTCGGCCGAGTCCATCCAGTGCCGTGATGCTGCTGCTCGCCCTGCGGCGGGCGCGGGGCAGGGGACGGGGTCCCCGCCGCGCGCGCTCGCTGCCCTGGAGCCCCGCCTGGATTTGCTGCTGGGCGCTCGCCGGCTGCCAGGCAGTTTGGGCTGGGGACTCGTCCTCCTCCGGCCGCCCGCTTCCTGCGTGCCAGGAGGTGAGCAGCATCGGGTCCCCACTTGGAGTTTGCGGCGGGGTGTGGGGTGGGGCGATCTCAGGGACCCTGGCTCAGAGTGACCATCACCTTTTTCGGGTTTGGAGGACAGGGGTGTTCGTTTTGCCTAGGGATGAAGTTGCTCGCCCTTGCTAGCTGGCTAGGAGCGGGTGTAGAGGCTTTCTGTCTTTCTGGTGGTGCATTTCTCTCCGTGCTGGTGTTTGGGGGGGTTTCTGAAGGACTTTGCTGCGCCCCCTTTGGAGAGCCAGGTCTCAGGACCTGGGTTTGAGAAAGAAATTTCAGGAAGGGGAGGAGACTGGGGAAGCCCTGCCCCATAGGATTTAGAAAACTAAGGCTTTATAGCTTTTGAGAGACCTAGATACTCACCCTCCCTCCCCTGATTTCACTGCTCCCCTGTCTCCACAAATGCTTTCATCCAAGCCTCATGCTCTCAGCTTTCAAATACAGAACAGTGTGGTCTCTTGGCATTCTGGCAAGGCATGGATGTGAAGAAGGCAGAGAAGAAAGTACTTAGGAAAGAGGCGGGTTGGTGATGTAGAAAATTAGAATGGGCAAAGCGAATATGCTCCTTTGGGGAGGTTCTTCACCTGGTGGAAGTCCTGAAGCTGTGTACTTTACAGTTTTAAGATTACTGCTGCTTTACAGCCAAGAAGGATAAATTTTGGGTGATTAGATTTTTCTCCTGCTTTTGGGAAAACGAGACTTACTGTGCCAAAAATTTACAGAGGGTGTCACTGGAAGTTGCTTTGTGTGTTTATCTTTTCCTTTAATGCTCCAGAAAGTGTGTTCTCTTAATGAAAATCAATGCGGGGAAGGAAGTAACATTTCTGACCTACTTTGAGTGATCCTGTTGGAGAAGAGGTGAGGCACACACGCTGTTTTAAGGAAGATTGCTAGGAATTCAGGTGAAGGGCTCTTTATATGTATCCAGGAAAAATAGGTTAGCCATTAGCTCCTTTTGAGAAGAAAGGCAAGATTCTGTTTCTGTGCATGCTGGAACCACTTCTGAATTAGAGTATCCTCCTTTTAGACACCATCCATCATCCTGGGTTTTCATCTCCCTCTCTTACAATACATGCCCCAGGACAGCCCACAATGATGGAAAGTCAGATGGCAAGCTTGGGTGTGAATATGCAGCTGTACTGTAGCTGGTGAATCAGGGCAAAGTCTTGGCAAACAGCTGTGCATAATTTCAGCGTGTGCTAGTATTGGTTCGATATGTATCCTGACACTTGTCACCTGGGAATAGTCCAGTGTATGGGGTTCTATAGAATTCAGCTTTTTGGACATCCACAACTTTTTGTGGCAAGATAAACTTTATTGTCCAGTTGCCCAGGCACAGTTTATAGAACATGTTTCTTTAATGAAGTGAAGTTCCAAGTTCCTTGCAACACTAATTATTAGTAGTGAAGAATCGAAGAATCTTCTTGAAGTGGAAAGGTCAAGGCCACTAGAAGAGATGCTTTGATATATATATATATATATATATATATATATATATATATATATATATATATTCTCTAACCCAAGCTGGGTTCAAACTCCTTATGTGATGGGTCATACCCCAAATGCTAGGATTACCAGTATAGGTCACCACACCCAGTGGTGTGGATGAAACCTAGGGCCCCTTTTATTCTAAGCAAGCACTCTACCAACTGAGCCACATCCCTATTTCTAGACTATAATCATACAGAACTGCGGCAAGGCGATGACAGAATGTACAAGAAGGTGATGCTCATCCCAATTCCAGCCTCTCATTGTCTTTGTTTCAGAAACTGTATGTGGTCCAGGCTTTTTGATCTTAATTTTGAATTTTTCCCTTTAAAAATGAAAAGAGACAAAATCTATAGGAGGATGCTACTGAGTCAGCCTCTGGCTAGTTTGTTTCTAGAACCAGTCATGCACAGATCTACTTATGTTCTCCCTGCAGACTGTAGGCAGCGGGAGACTACGCACGGTGGGTTAGAGGCTCCACTGGAAAGAGAAGAGGCCTCCCATGGTCACAAGCTGATTGTCCATACCCAGACTAGCCAGCTGAGCTAATTTGTATTCTTGATCATTGTTTTAGTCTACCATTATTTTGAAGAGGAAAATGAGGGGGTAAATGATACTCAGGCTTTGAGGGTAAGGACTTCCTGTCTGGGGATGCCAGGATATAGGGGATAGAGATAGCTATTAAACCACGACCATAAGCAGAATAAAGTAGCCATTTCTTGTCTATTCTGATTGTTTAACCACTTGTTTTCATGTCCATACTACAGAGGGACTGGATCTTGCCTCTTTAGTGCTGGGAGACACGATGGTCTGCTCAGTCCTGGGTTTTCTTACATTAAAGGGAGCCATTGCTGAACAAAATGGACAGCAGCCTTGTGAGGTTCAGAAAGATCAAGAACAGCTAAGATCGAGGAGGCCTTTAAGGCTGAAAACTAAAGCCAGGTCTTAAGAACGTGAATGTTATTAAGGGGGTACAGAAAATCTGTAGGGTACTCAACTTCAACCTTCTATCAACATTTTTTATAAAATAAGCCATGTTGTTACAAAGACTGATTTCTTTCCTTGCTTACTTGAAAGAGGAAAGAAAAGACCGTATAGAAAATTGGCCTGGGAGGCACCTGAGGATGATTGCCTGAGATGAGACAAAGGGGCCTCCAAAAATATAATTGGGCTGTGGGTAGAAGGTTCACCTTAGATTTGTGGCAAATTGGACTCTGAAGTGAGGTTCTAAGTACAGCACTATTAGAGTCTTTGGATGACGGAGGGGAGGTAAAATGATTGCTTTTGGAAGTTCAGCTGGGGACCAAATCAGTGGGAGGAAGTGCAAGCACAAACAGGAAGGGTCAGTCTGGGAGGGAGGAATAAAAGTCAAGCCCATGAGCCATAGATGAAGGCCGTGGATAGGATGCGATGGATGTTCTCAAGTGGAATCTGGACAGGAGAGCTGTATGGAGTTATTTAGGGTTTTGTATGTGGAAGGAAACACTTTTCTGGGGTTTCATGTGTTTGTTTTGCCCTTGCCAACAGACTCTAATCAATGACCTATTTCAGTATTAGGATGTGTAATATATTACAGGAAAAAAATTGTATCAGTGTGAGAATTGTTTATTGCTAGATTAGTGGAGTTCAATGCTCATATTTCAGGAAGAATCTAGGGGGAGACTTCAAAGGCCCAGGCTCATAGCCTAGGCCAACACCTGTGAATTTGAGTGAGCTTTTTGACTAATTGACTAATTGGACCTAATAGGGCAGCCAGAGGAAAAAAGTATCCAGGCCAACAGATGACTCAGAGTTGCAATGGAGATATTAAAAGGGAGCTCGTGAGAACAGAAAAAGAACAGAACTAAGTGGATTATGTATATGTTATTTAATTTGATAATTGCAACCAGAAGATCCTTGCTTGAGGGCTCTAAAAGCTGGCACAATATGATTCTACTAGTCTCCGAATTTTTAGTGAATGATGACTTTGGCTAACAGTTTTTATTCTACCAACATTTAGTGAGTTTATATTAGTTTGCAGGCACAATATCATGATAAGTATTACAAAATAAATATAAAATAAAGATATATGTAAGTAAGGATCAGGCAGATATGTAAACAAGCAGTTACAAGTAAGAGTCTTGTTGCCAGAAGAGAGAGACAAACGGCCCCGGAACCCACAGGGAAAGATTGGAAAAAGCACTGCCAAAGAGGTGAAGGGGCCTGAAAGGTGAGCAGGAATTTGCCAAGAAGATAAGAGCCAGATGTGACCTGACCCTGGCTCCTATGAGGGAAAGGCATTTCAGGTGTAGAACACAGAGATCAAAAAGCAGAGGGAACGTAAAGCTGTATTGTGTTGTAATTGGGTACAGCTGAAATACAGTGAGTGGCAAGACACTTAATGGGCAGTGGATCTGAGAGGCACAGGAGCCTGGTCATGAAGGGTCTTAGGTCAGGCTAACATGGTCTTCATTTGATAGGTTGCCAGGAGCAAGAGAAGGATTTAAACATTAGTTTGGCAGTAAGGTGGAGGCCAGATTGGAAGAGTGGGACACGGAAAGAGGTGAGACCTCCCTGGAGGAGACAGTAACAGGGAGAAGGAAGGCATCAATTCAGGGGTAGCTATGGAAGTGGAAAAAAACAGGTGATTATGTTGCTGGTGGCTGTGCCAGGGTGGGTCTACCAGAATCGAGTGGGATGGGTTGATATTAACTAGCAGGTAAGGTAGGGGTTATAGGATAGGATAGTGATAAGCCTTCCAGGATTTGGGAAGTGCTTGACATGTCCAAGTTTATGTAAACCAGAAAACAAGTAAATGAGGCTCTGGTCAAATGTCCTGGGTGACGTCATATTGTCATTGAAGGAGATAGGACAGCTCTGCTTTCACATAGTTATCAGAATGGCTCCTGCTCAATGTGCCTCTGGAGGTGAATTTTCCATTTCAAGTTCTCATGCTCAGAGCCACTTTCCATGTTTTAGGCAAATGTCAGCAAGTATTCACACCATCAATATTTACAATGTAAAATCCAGAGTTGATAGATCTGTGAAGTGTCATGTTTTAGCACAGGATGAAAATAGGAACACTCAGTGCAGATAGTGGCACACTTTCCTAGTGTGGCTTTCTTTAGCAGTGTCTTAGTTAGGGTTTCCATGGCTGTGAAGAAGCACCATGACTAAGGCAACTCTTATAAAGGCAAACATTAATTTGGGGCTGGCCTACAGTTTCAGAGGTTTAGCCCGTTATCATCACTGTGGGAAGGAAGGCAGTGTGCAGGCAGACGTGGAGCTGGAGGAGCTGATCTAAAGGCGGTCAGGAGGAGACTATCTTCTTTAGGTAGCCAGGAGGAAAGTCTCTTCTGAACTGGGCAGAGCTTGAGCAGAGAATCCTCTAAAGCCCACCTACACGGTGACACACTTCCTTCAACAAGGCCATACCTAGTCCCAAAAGGTCACATCTCCTAGTAGTGCCACTTCCCATGGGCCAAGTGTATTCAAACCACCACAAGGAATGTTTGGAATTCTTGCTTTTGATTGTCAGAAACCTGTCAAGGTCTGTTTGTATTTTATTTTCCATGGAATGAACCACCTATACCTATTTATTTATTGTCTTTGTTAATATAATATTTTAGTTTTAATGTGTATAAATGTGTGTATGTGTATGTGTAGTTGTCTGTAACACACACACACACACACAGTACTTATGTACCAAGTAATTGTAGTAAAGTGATGAAAACCATATGGCCTCTTCTCACACTGAGCTTTATAATCTTGAGAAGCAAATCCCAAACAAACCCACCATCTTAGTCAGGGTTTCTATTCCTGCACAAACATCATGACCAAGAAGCAAGTTGGGGAGGAAAGGGTTTATTCAGCTTACACTTCCATACTGCTGTTCATCACCAAGGAAGTCAGAAGTGGAATTCAAGCAGGACAGGAAGCAGGAGCTGATGCAGAGGCCATGGAGGGATGTTCTTTACTGGCTT
>NC_034591.1:5479167-5508704 GCF_900095145.1 Mus pahari
GCCCCAACTAACCAGAACCACAGAATCTTCACAATCAAAATAGCAATGGCCTTGAAAAGAGTCCTTAATCTTCCCTCTGAAATTTCACAAGCCAGACCTCCATCTTCTGCATTGTTCTCAACATTATCTTCCAAGCTCCTATACAACATCTGACAGAGCTCTTAACACCAAATGGATCTTCTAACCCAAAGTTCCAAAGTCTTCCCACAGTCCTCCCCAAAACATGGTCAGGCTGTCACAGGAATACCCCACTGTGCTGGTACCAATTTGTCTTAGTCAGTGTTTCTATTCCTGGACAAAACATCATGACCAAAAGCAAGTTGGGGAGGAAAGGGTTTATTCAGCTTACACTTCCATACTGCTGTTCATCACCAAGGAAGTCAGAAGTGGAACTCAAACAGGGCAGGAAGCAGGAGCTGGTGCAGAGGCCATGGAGGGATGTTCTTTACTGGCTTGACTCCACTGGCTTGCTCAGCCTGCTCTCTTATAGAACCCAAGACTCCAGCCCAGAGATGGCACCACGCACAAGGGGATCCCCCCTTGATCACTAATTGAGAAAATGNCTTACATCTGGATTTCGTGGAGGCATTTCCCCAACTGAAGCTCCTTTCTCTGTGATAACTCCAGCCTGTGTCAAGTTGACCCAAAACTACCCAGTACATCCACACATCATAAAATTACATTTTCTATAAGTAATGTGATGAAAAATAGCATGTATAGTGAGAGCATACACTGTGTTAGATAACATTTTGTCACTGTGACAAGCATACATGTGAGGGACAGGTTAGAAGAACAGACTTATTTTGACTCATGGTTTCAGACTATAGTCATCTGTCTCTACAGCTTTGGGCCTAAGGCAAGACAAAGAAAAATGTGTGTGTGAAGGTGGATGGCAGAGGAGGCTTCCGACCTCAAGGTGGAGTGGGGGAGAAGCATGTGGGAAAGAGGGAGGAAGCGATGGAAGGAAGGGTTTAGGAGCAAAGCGCCTTTCATTTATTTACTCTGAGTAGGCCCCAACTCTTGCTAGCCCATTTAGGTATGAGCTGATCAATAGACAAATCTATCAGTAAGGTTAGTGCCCTTAGGATTTAGTCAGCCTTCAATATCCCTTCTAAGTGACCAAACATTCAACCCATGGCGCTTTTGGAAGAACACCTCATACCCGAACCACAGCACTAGTCTCCTGAGGGGTCAGAGGCAAGCCAAATATTATAGCGGGAGTCTGCCGACTGATGGTCCTGGGCACGGGTGGCAGAACATCTCAGACACACAAAGCTTCCTGTTCCCAAATCTCCACCTAGCTCTTCCTGGACCACAAAAGACCATGCACCTTTTCTTGTTTCTGAGTTCTAGCTTTAGCATCTCCTTTACTTTCTGGCAGCTATAGATTTTCCCATGAGCATTGTTTGTAAGAAGTACCCAAGATGGGTAAGAGAGTTGTGTTCTGTAAATAGGGCACCAATTTGAGGAGCAAGAAAGAGCTAGAATCCACCTAGAGCCCAGCATGATAAGACCATGCATGATAAGACCATGCATGATAAGACTATGCATGATAATAAGACCATGCATGATAAGACCATGCATGATAAGACCATGCTCTGACAGATCTGCATACCTTCCTCCAAATCATGTGTCCAGAAGGGGTTCATTTTCTACATTGCACAAGGGTAGCATACACTTTCACAAAGACTTTGAGCACACATTTCTCTCGAAGTACATAGTACACTCACTGAGGCAGGGAATTACATAATCTTACTCAGCAAACAAAGATTGAAGGTATTTTTGTCGAAAGCACTTTAGGGATTATAAAAATAAGTAAGGCATAGCTCTTCCTTGGAAGCACTAATCACTGCCTTCAAAAGAGTAAGTAGCTTTTTCAATTATATGAAGAAATTGATTTTTATGGTGCAATTAGTCATAATTGACATCTTCTTTCAGTTGTACCTGATTTAAGACAGAAATAAACACTCAGTGATCATGATATACTGGCCTTCGGTTTAAAATTTAGGGACAGAAGAGACTATTTAATCTTTTTATTTAAAGCTTTACTACTAAAGACTTGTTTTTTTTCCTCTAAATCAGTGGTCCTCAGAGTGATTCTAGGACCAGCAATATTTGACATTACCCTGGAACTTGCAAGACACACAGTATCTTGGGCCCTGGCCTCATGCACAGCAATCTCTGTTGTTGTCAGCCCTTTGGGTAAATTTAGTGCACTCTGAAGTGTAAGGACCACTGCCCTTGGAATAAAGAAGAAATTCAACTGGGCAGTGGTGGCACACGCCTTTAATCCCAGCACTTGGGAGGCAGAGACAGGCAGATTTCTGAGTTCAAGGCCAGCCTGGTCTACAGAGTGAGTTCCAGGACAGCCAGGGCTACACAGAGAAACCCTGTCTCGAAAAACAAACAAACAAACAAACAGAAAAAAAAGAGAGACTACCCCATCTGGGAATCCATCCCATCATCAGCCACCAAACCCAGATACTAATGCACATGCCAACACGATTCTGCTGAAGGGACCCTGATATAGCAGCCTCTTGTGAGGCTATGCCAGTGCCTGGCAAACACAGAAGTGGATGCTCACAGTCAGCTATTGGATGGAGCACAGGGCCCCCAATGGAGGAGCTAGAGAAAGTACCCAAGGAGTTGTAGAGGGCTGCAACCCTGTAGGTGGAACAACAATATGAACTAACCAGTACCCACTGAGCTCCAGTTTCTAGCTGCATATGTAGCTGAAGATGGCCTAATTGGCCATCATTGGGAAGAGAGGCCCCTTGGTCTTGTAAACTTTATATGACCCAGCACAGGGGAAGGCCAGGGCCAAGTAGTGGGAGTGGGTGGGTAGGGGAGCAGGGGTGGGGGGGGCGGTATAGGGAACTTTCGGGATAGCATTTGAAATGTAAATAAAGAAAATAATAATAAATTTAAAAAAAGAAGAAAAGAAGAAATTCAGTTTTTGGTCTGAAACATGGGGACAAATTTTGTTGCAAAAAGTCCTTGACCTTATATCCTCACTGACTTCCTGCTCCATCAGAACACTCTAGAACATTATTAACTACACTGAATGGACCATGAGATCCTCCATTCTCAGAAAGTGCCTTTGCAAACATTGCTTAGTTATATGTTTACACACCAAGACTCAGGAACATGATGGGGAAAGACAGGATGCAGAAGACAGGGCCAGCACTGACTAAAACTTCACATCTGACAGAATAAACAGTATGGAAATCCTTAGGTACTTGGACTTGTTGATGCCCAAGATTCACATTATAATAAAAACAGCTGTAATATTAAGGGGAAGGAGATGGTCAGTCCTCCTGGTTAATGTCTTCCAGTTTTTGCTACTTATCCGAGGCAGTATTTGCTCTAACTCAGAGTATCTTCTTGAATATTCAAGACAAGAAACTACTTGAAATCTGTTTGTGCCCCTGGTTGATGCAGTCTTGACCAGTCTTTGAGTGCCTGTTTGGAAATGGAGATAGTAAATCCTGCCTCATCTGCATTTGAAGGGACTCTGTAAATTTGAATGTATCCAGTGATATCAGTTGTTATTCTCAAATAACTAAAGAACAGGGTTTTTAATGGTTAGAGGAAGAATTGGAATTCACAAAGGCACTTTTCTTACTGAAATACTCTATACTTCTCTCTTTCTTTTCTTTTTAAAACAATAGACGTTTAGGGTGATCATTTTTGTCATTACAGAAAATTTACCCCACTTTTGGATTTTATCTTAACCTGCTAGAATCCCCAGTCTTTGTTGGTCCTCGCGTCTTCCTGGTTGATCCACACTGCTATGCTCCGGGGTTTACTCTCATTCCTCCCAACTTTCCAGCCATTCTCATATTCTTGGTGATGCCGTCCATGATTTAGTGTTTAAATTACACATCCGTGATGATAGCTGTGAAATTTATACCTCCTGTGCAGCTCAGCTCCTGAATTCTAAGTGAACAAAGAGTCTGTGTCTCTACTTAGCTTGATTGTTCCAATATGACAGATCCCAATCAGAACTCTTGCCATTTACCCTAAGCCTACTCTTACAGTTCTGCTCATGACATTTAAGAGGACTCCTCCCTTCAAGAACTTCACTGATGTCCTACATCACATCTGTCAGCAGCTTCTCATGTCTGTGATTCAAATGCTTAGGGCGAGAATCTCTCCCAACTTGTGACTTCTGGGTCAACACCCTGATGTATTGCTTGAGCTGTTGTCATAACTTCCCATCTGGACTTTACAGCACAATCTGGGAATATCATTCAAGCATAAATTAATTTTTTTAAATAAAAAAAAAAGATTTCATTTTGACACTCAGAAAACTTTAGATCAAGAAATGCTATACATACCAGCTATAAACTTTCATGTACATGCCAAGCATTGACTTATTTCTAGAATGTTATTATCTTTGTTAGAATCAACCCCAGGGGAAACATACTATTTCAATATTGTGGAAATTCATGTACCATAAAATATTGGATTAAAAATGTAACTTACTAGACCATTTAAAACACCGTCATTCGTGGCATTAACATTTGAAATATAATCATGAAAAAATGAATGCTTTGGTTATCTTTGATGGGAAACATACCATGCTGGTTCTGAAGTCTTCTAATAAAACTGATAGGAATTTGTGTATGCTTAGAGAAAGAAATATTGACCAAATAGCTTCTTCTGGGATGGTTTTACATCCTAATTTTCTAATCCCATTTTATCCACTCTTTCATCAAATAAAATTGCAAAGTTTTTAAGCTTCACATTAAAAAAAAATCCTATAAACTAAAGCAAGAAAACCTTGCTTTTCTATGTTAAGCGTTTTAAGGCCTTCATTCAGTACCAAAACTGTGATGCTGGCCTGTAAGTCAGCTGTCCATCAAAGTTCTTGAGGAAATCATCTTGAAGGAGGGAAGGTTTATTTTGACTGGTGGTTTTACAGATGTTGGTCCATGGTCAGTACAGCTGGGGTTGGGGTATGGCATAGAACTGATAATTTCAACTCTTAGTGTTCTCCTTCTCTTAAGTCTGTTTTGTGCTGCTCTGACCAGATATACAGACTGGGTAGTTTAATAACAAACAGGTATTTGGCAGACAGTTCCGGAAGCTAAGAACAAGAGTATGGGGCTCTCCTTGTTACAGAGGCATCCTCTGGTGAATGTGAGGAGGAGGAAGCGTGAACCTGTCCTTTTATAAAGAACTCACGTTTGTAACAGTGGCATAAATTCTCCCATAGAGTGAGACCCTCACAGCCCACTCACCTCCCACCTTCAGATATCCTCACGTTATGGATTATGTTTCCCACACAGAAACATTGAGGAAGGCATTTAAACCCCGGCATACTCTACTTTCCATCCTGGTTCAGGCACTTTCTGAAGAGTTCTGTTTCCCAGGCTTTCTGCAGTGTTTCCTGTCCTGGAAACGTCTCTTAGATATTCACTTGGGTTTCTTCCTCATGGCCTCCATGTTTGTATGCAATTAGTTTCTCCATCAGCCCTTCCTGGGAGGCATGCATCAAGTTAGAACCCCCTTTTATTTCTAGATTAGGGTTATGGTTTGTTTTTTTTTTTTCATTTCCTTTTTGGTATCCATAATAAAGTGTACTGTAATCATTTGCTTATACAACTCTGTTCTCCCCAGTGCACTTTAAACCCCACAGGTCATATGTTTCTCTATGTGTATTTGATTGTATCCCTATCACTTTGGACAGGGCCTGATGTATAGTAGGTGCTCAATAAATGCGATTGAGTGACACACTGCAAGAATGTGTAAATTTACTATGAGATAAGTAGGTTATTTTTAATTCCTTTTTTATTAGATATTTTCTTTATTTACATTTCAAATGTTATTCCCTTTCCTGGTCACCCCCCTCCCAGAACCCCCCTATACCATCCCCCTCCTCCTACTTCTATGAGGGTGTTCCTCCACCTACCCACCCACTCCTGCCTTCCCTCCTTGGCATTCCCTTACACTGGGGCATTGAGCCTTCATAGGACCCAGAGCCTCTCCTCCCATTGATGCCGGACAAGGCCATCCTCTGCTAAATATGCAGCTGGAGCCATGGGTTCCTCCATGTGTACTCTTTGGCTGGTTGTCTAGTCCCTGGGAGCTCTGGGGGTCTGGTTGGTTGATATTATTGTTCTTCCTATGGGGTTGAAGGACATTTGGGTTCTTTCTAGCTTCTGGCTATTATAAATAAGGCTGCTATGAACATAGTGGAGCATGTGTCCTTGTTATATGTTTGAACATCTTTTGGTCATATGCCCACATATAAACTTTATAATAAGTGATGTAAAATTATGTAAATTTCTAATGACCAAAGAAATATAATTTACAGTAGAAATATTAGTTTGGAGGATAAGAATATTTTTACTAATTTAATGATAGAAAAAAGTATCTTGCTGCTATGACTTATATTTTTATTTATTTATTTTAAAGGTTTACTTAATGTATGTAAGAACACTGTTGCTGACTTCAGAAGAGGCACTGGATCCCATTACAGATGGTTGTGAGCAACCACGTGGTTGCTGGGAATTGAACTTAAAGATCTCTGGTAGAGCAGTCAGTGCTCCTAACCACTGAGTCATCTCTCCAGCCCCATTTATATTTTTATTTAATCAGTAATGACAGCAATATTTTTATGCCACTTACATTTTTGTATTTTGTCTCTTGTGTAACTTCTGTTTTTGTTGTTTTTCCCATGTATGTGAATTTTTATAATAAGGAAAAATATATATTACCAATATTTTGGCCTGTCTAGATGTTTTGAGATATATATACCCAAAGAAAGCAATTATTTCAAATACATATACATACAGTATATATAATTATTTCCTTTAATGTTTCAGGTAAGAATAATTTTATTTCTAAAAAATAATCAATGGGGCATAATGTCTTACTAAATTTCCACAATAACAGATTCTTTTATGTGTAACTTTCAGAAGAAATACTGAAATAGCTGCAAAGTGGCAAAAAACTTTGGGTTTGCATTGCCGTTCAGAGTATTTCTGAAAAAATTATTTTGCTTTGTTTTTCTCGATCGGGTTTTCTGTAGCAGGGATGTCCTGCAACTCACTTTGTAGACCAGGCTGGCCTCAAATTCAGAGATCTGCCTGCCTCTCCCTTCCAAGTGCTGGGATTAAAGGTGTGTTCCAGTGTGCCCAGCCAGTGTTTTTGAAAATTTAAGTCAGCAGTTTCCTTCTCTGTTACTTCTTTTACGATGCTCATTCATGTGTTTATTCACTTAGTACACGAGTAGCATATATTCCTCTTATTTTGACGATAGGGTAGGTGGGTTAAGTTGCTTTCACGGAGCCATGCACAGGGCTGAGTAAGCACTAGGAAGGGTCCACTAAGCTTGGGCTTAGAGCAGGTGATGTTTCAGCTGAAATTTGGGAGTGCTATACTAGATGCAGGGAGGCTAACATGTCGCTGGGAAAGAAAATAGCAGGTTCTATGTAAGTTAAGAATAGGCAGTATAATGGCCAACATGAAAAACACATGGAGCGAATGGTGAGAGATGCTTACACTTTGAGAAAGGCCCAGAGACTGAATGAACAGGGAGCTGTTAGCACCAAGTTAGAAAGTTTCTTCTCTCTGCAAGTGGGGGAAGCTAAAGGGGGGACTGCACTGCAGATAGGAAGATCATTTAGGGGAGTTCTGCCTCTGTAGTGAGAAGATAAATATTAGACAGGACCTAAACAGCTAACAAATGACAGGATTGGAAGAAGAGAGGGAAGGGGAGAGATAGATTTACTACCCATGGAAAGGATCCCATTTTCAGGCGAGTGCCAGCTCGCTTCCTCCATGTTCTATGACTCCTGTTTGGTGTCTTCAGCAGTGGGGTTTTACTGTCAAGGTAACCGAGAGCATTGACAGAAGTCTGTAATGTTTGAAGGTCTATGCTATAACTAAGAACTGCAAAGGAGGTAGCCCGTTCCTGGAACCAAACTTTTGTTTGGTATTTTGTGGTGTCTAGTAGAGGTGTTGTTATCATATTATAGGGTAAATCCATCCAAATTATCTATCTGATTATCTGTCTGTCTGTCTGTCTCCCACCCCTCCATATAATTACTCAAGACACACACATACATTTCAGGAAGCTTATATGGTAGTAAGTTTTCATATGATTTTCTTTTTCAAAGTGTCTTCTTGTCTGTTTTCTTGAGACAGGGTCTCTCTCACCCCTAGCTAAGTACCCATTGCCAGTTGGTATCTGCTAGGAGACAAGAGTCAGTTCTATTTTAAGGGTATGGCCCTTGCAGTGAATTCCACACTTCTATGACTATATGGGCAGCACAAACCTAACTTGATGAATTAAAGAAAAGGACACAAGGTTGTATTAAAGAAATCGGACACCAAATTGGGTGGGTGGGGAGGAGAGGATGGATCTGGGAGGAGTCAGGGAGGGAGTGAATATGATCTAAATTCATTGTACAAAATTCTCAAAGAACTAATAAAAGTAAGAAAATACTTCCCATTTTTCTAGAATCTACAGCTGAATTTCTGTCCTTTTTATAAAGAACTTGCTTCTGTGCTAATAGCATGAGTCCCTTCATGGAATAGAACCCTCCGGACTCAAACATCTCCCAAGTTTTTGCTTTAGTAGATGCCATTGCTGCCTTTCACTGAGACTGAACAGTAAGGGGAGAAAGGAGAAGGAGGAGGAGGAGGAGGAGGAGGAGGAGGAGTTGTTCAGCTTGTACATCCTGTATTTAAAGTGCCCAAGAGATGTCCAAGTGCTCTTCTCCTGAAATCTGGTTCATCTAAGGGAATGGTGCTCATAGAGTGGAGTTTTGAGTACATAAGCCATAGTTGCAATCACTGGAGTTGGAGAGATCATTGGGGTTCTGAGCACACAGCAAGATCAGCAAATGACAAGTGCTCAGGAAAATGCTGGCACCTGAAGAAGAAGCAGAAGGAGAAGGCACAGCCAACAGAGATGAATAGAAGCTATCTGGAGGTTGATACCACCAGATCTAGAGTGTGGTGTAGATATGATGGTTCTCAATATCCAGCAAGGCATTTAGGTTGTTGTGGCACTGTGAACAAGATACAAAGGTATGTGATGGATGAAGGCATGCTAAACAGATTCTTGACTGGTCATACAAACAAACTCTAAAGTTATAATTTTACAATTGATGCGAAGTTGGATGAAGATAACCAATGTACTATTCAATTTCTGATCTATTTCTATTTGCCGTTACGGTTTTAATTAATACTTTTGTTTTCAGGAGGTATAACCAAGTATTGTAAGGTTGAAAGCTGGGAAGGATGCCTAATGAGTAGAAAGCAGAAATGAGATTCAAAATATTTTTGAAAAGTTAGAGTAATGTGTAAGCAAATAGGATTGAGATGTAGATTGTTATGTTTGCTCTTGAAATTACACGTTTAAGCATATGATTGGTGAAATCTTAAGATGACTTTTGTGGCCTTGTCTGTCACATGGCTGCAAAAAAGCAATGACTGAGCAGATCTGTCTTAAGGTCTATGTGCCTGAACAGAATAACTTAGGCCATCAATTCAACTTACAGGCAATACTTAAAGAGGAGCAAAGATGTGGGTTGTGTTGGAAAGTGAATTATTTGGAAAATTTTCCCTATGAAGACTATGCATAGGAATTGAGGGTGTTCAGCTTAAAACTTCAAATGTATTAAATGTAGTCATACCACAGACATTGGTTTAATTTTGACTTAGATAACTTGGATTAGTAAGTAGAAAATTTCATAATTGAGATCATCCAGAAGGTATTTTATATTTATAGGGGATGCTATTCTGTTCTCTTTGAGACTTTCAGGGTTTCCGCTTTATATGGAACACTGGCTTGGGGTGCAACAATGAGTTCTGGTTTACTGAACTTTCTATATAACCATGGACTCAAAGGACATTTCACTGAAAGTTGCAGCCACACTCCCTGAAACTGGCAAGAAAGTAAATCTTTACTTTCAGTGCTTTGGTTTAAAATAGTGGTTTTTCTTATATGTTGTACCAAGTACTTAATTTTAATATTGCCACAATGTAGTCAGATGAAGGCCCTTGTTTATCATCCTAAAACTGAGAGCAAAAAGAGCTGACCATTTGAAAAGAAAGCTTAACGCAGACTTCTGTTTGATCATTCATGTGCAAATCAATAATATATACTAGGCAGTAATTTGAACCAGAATAATAATTGATACTTTAATACACATGATCCTGGTGAGCTGAGGAAGTGCCTACTTGTCTAAAGACCAGGTAAGTATTAACACCATTCACCTCGGGTTTTTGTTTCATTTCTGACATTTGTCACTTTTAAAAATTAGTAATAATATATGGACATTCTAGAAAAAAAAATGAAGCAATAAAATAAACCCACCGTTGTTAATATCTTTTTCTATTAGGAACAATACATAATAAGGAAAAAATTCAGGTAAAAAAAAATAGTAGGTGCATTTTGTGTGTTAACTTCCCTAAATTCTGATGAGTATGATCTTAATTTTTCCCAGTGTGGGTAAGTTACTTGCCTGATCAGGCTGCTGTTCCAGCCTGTACTCTTAACCATCAGGCTAAGCTGTGTCTAGTACGTGTAAAAGTGTTGTTTGCATATGATCTTTGTTATGAAAATTTGTTCATGAAATGAGAATATTTCCTATATTAGTTTTAACAGCTCATTTCCTTACCTGGCAATATGCTACAGCACCCCCACATTTGAAGGCATATTATTTAGGGCTTGGTAAATCTGACTGGGGGCTTTTTCGGCCTTGGGTTCTGTACTGGCTAGTTTTGTGTCAACTTGACACAGCTGGAGTTATCACAGAGAAAGGAGCTTTAGTTGAGGAAATGCCTACAAGAGATCCAGCTATAAAGTATTTTCTCAATTAGTGATCAAGGGGGAGAGGCCCCTTGTGGGTGGGACCATCCCTGGGCTGGTAGTCTTGGGTTCTATAAGAGAGCAGGCTGAGCAAGCCAGGGGAAGCAAGCCAGTAAAGAACATCCCTCCGTGGCTTCTGCATCAGCTCCTGCTTGAGTTCCAGTCCTGCATCCTTTGGTGATCAACAGCAGTACGGAAATATAAGGCGAATAAACTCTTTCCTCCCCAAATTGCTTCTTGGTCATGATGTTTGTGCAGGAATAGAAACCCTGACTAAGACAGGTTCCCTTGATTAACAATATATTTTAGCATGGTATTTGCGACAGTGTTGGTCGGCTGAGCCCCACGAGGCTGTTGAAACATGGCATCTGTGCTGTCAGGTGTCCTTTCTAACCTCTTGGGAAGGTTGTCAGAGGAAGGCAAGCAGGGCTAAACATCCCAGTCAGAGGGGTGGCCACATGCCAAGGAAATAATAGCAAAATACCTATTTAAACAATCTCATAAATATATTTTGAGTAATCTATAACCCATTTTATTCTATTGGTTTTTTTTGTACTATGTATTGTATAATTGGTTATTTAGTTTTTATTATCTATTTTATACAATATGTGAAAGGTATGTACACACACTTATTTTTATATTTTGGGGACTGTGTTTCTATTTATCTCTTCATTTATTTTGTTTTGGTTTTTGAATAGAGTATCATGCAATCTAGACTAACCTTAAACTCCTGAGCCTCCTGCCTCCATTCCCCAGGTTGGGGTTGCAGGCATGTAGCACTGCCTCCATTTCCCCAGGATGGGGTTGCAGGCACGCAGCACTGCCTCCATTTCCCCAGGTTGGGGCTGCAGGCACACAACACTGCCTCCATTTCCCCAGGATGGGGTTGCAGGCACACAGCACTGCCTCCGTTCCCCATGTTGGGGCTGCAGGCACACAGCACTGCCTCCATTTCCCCAGGATGGGGTTGCAGGCANTGGGGTTGCAGGCACACAGCACTGCCTCCGTTCCCCATGTTGGGGCTGCAGGCACACAGCACTGCCTCCATTTCCCCAGGATGGGGTTGCAGGCACACAGCACTGCCTCCATTTCCCCAGGATGGGGCTGCAGGCACACAGTACTGCCTCCATTCCCCAGGTTGGGGTTGCAGGCACGCAGCACGTTGGCATCCCTTACTTTTCTACGCTGTACTTCTTTTTTCTGGACCAAGGGTTCATATAGAATTTTTTTTTTTTTTTTTTGAGACATGGTTCCTCTGTATAGCCCTGGCTGTCCTGGTACTCACTTTGTAGACCAGGCTGGCCTCGAACTCAGAAATCTGCCTGCCTCTGCCTCCCAAGTGCTGGGATTAAAGGCGTGCGCCACCACCGCCCGGCTTCATATAGAATTTTAACTCACAATTTTATATACTACTTGATTTTCTTTCAAAGAGTTATCAGCCATTCTCACTCATCTATTCCTTAGTCCAGCCTAGAATAAATCTAAAAGGGTTCACCATTTCTTTTGGCTTCTGTTAAATCCATTAAAAATGGCATCTTCATAGAATTGTCTCTTTTACATTTAAGGACTTTGTCTGCTTTAGCTTTTATTGACACTAACTAACTAAATATTCTGCATTCTTTAGTGTCTGCATTCCTATTTTATTTGATTTTTTTTCTCTACAATTTTACTTCTAATTGATTTTCCCCTGATGGGCTGAGAAGCCATTTGCATTGAAACTTAATTATCTAGTTTCTTACAGGCTGTCTTGTTAAGTCTAACAGTTTGTTAGAAACCCTGATTCTGTTGATAATGAGAACCACTTGTTGAGCATTAACCCTGTAGTGCATTGCTTCCATTAGCCCTGATTCTCAAGCACTCCATGTCTGCCTTTAGAGATGTGGACAGAGGAGCTCAATTACAGTTAGTAACTTTCATGAGATGACAAAGCCATACAGCCCTAAAGCTGGGACATGGTTTTCTCCAAAGTCTGCCATTTCTATGGAACCCCATCACCTGCCCCTCTGCCTAAACAGAACTGGTCTATGTTTGTAGTTCGGCATGGCCGATTCTTAGAGGTTTTGTATTTTTAGTTTCCCACCTAGTAATCGATCGTCTTTTAGATCGTTCCTCTTCTTCAAGGGTGATCTTTTCTTCAAGGTGTTTCAGAAATAGCTAGGACAGATGCTGCTTTCCAAAGAGATGCTCAAGAATGAGGGCTCCATGTCCTGTTGTGTTTTCCATATACAAGCTGTGTGGGTGGTCATTGGCCCCCCTTGTGAGGTGGTGTGTCTGTGCAGACACCTTAGTCTAATTTTACTTGTTTGGGCAAGTGTCTTTCTCACAGTACCACTGATGGCCTGAGGAGTTATTGATTATTAAGGTGGTAGTAGATTCTTGATTGAAAGGGTTTGGTTTTTGGAACCAAGGCCGTTTGTGGTTCATTTATGGTAAGTATCACATAAAGGTGTTGACCCCAGGGCGGTTTCTGCTATTCTTCTGGGAGTGCAAGAATCATCTGAAAGCAGAAGCTAAAAATGTCTGAAAGTGGAAATCAGAAAACATAGTAAAGAAAAATCTGAATAAAAGTTGATGGTTCATAATTCTGTTATCTTGTTTCACTGTTTTTGTCTTCTTCATGTCCCTTTCTATTAAATTCATAATCATTACTGGTCATTATTCTAAGTGCTTTAGAGATTTTAAGTCTTTTAATGGTTAGTCTGTTCATTGCTCTTATGGGCGTGGTAGCATCACTTTAAAGTGCTGTCTAGATATAGTGTGTGAAAAGGTGTTTCCATTTCTTTTATGGTGTCCAAAGCAACTTAAGAGAGAAAGGGTTTGTTTTGGCTTACAGTTAAAGGTACAGTTCTTCATGGTAGGGAGAGCAAGGCAGCAGGAGCTGACATGCTCGCCATAACCAGGAGGCAGAATGAATGAATATATACTGTGCTCACTTCCTTTGTCCATTTATCTATAGGAGGGTCCTAGGCAGGGAACAGTGCCAGCAATAGTGGGTGGGTTCTCCCACCTCAATTAGCATAATTAGCATCACCTGTTTATCTACCCAGATGATTGTAGAATCTGTTAGATTGCCAACACTAGTAATCACAGAATGTGTTAAGTTATTGCATCTATCTTTCCTTCATTGAAGATTATTTATGCACACTGAACTATGATTATTTGAAGCGTGCCATTTCATCAGTTTTTAGCATATTAAATGTGTGAAACTATCATCATACGATAATTGTTTCCCATATTACAAAAATAATTCATTTTTTTTTCTTTCAACCTAGCTTTTTGACCCTCTTCCCAGGCAGGTGTTTGTCTGCTTTCGGTAATTACAGACTCAGTTTTCCAGAATTAAAACTGGCTGCCTCCTTGTACTCGGTGAAATGATTTTGAAGTTTGCTGACACTGAGGTGTGCCTCGTTTGTTCCTTTTCAATACTGAATGGTATTCTATAATATCACATTCATTTGTTATTTCATATATTTGTTTTTGGCATGCAGCAGTTCCAATTATAGGACTTGACATTATTGATCTCCAATAAAATAAGCTAATCTGTGAGCATTGAGAGCTAATTGTGCTTTGGCCAAGTAGATTTTTTTATACTATTCAAAAGCACAGTCTCTAATGTACTAACAAAGCCATAGGGAAGTTGAAATTCTGAGATCATCTTGGAGGTTATTTTATGCTTTATCAGTGGTTAGTGCTATTCAGATAAATCTTGATTTTTGAAAGGCTAACTATTCCATACGTCAATTGAATATGCCTGCTATTGGGTTTGGTGCCTATCTGCCTATGATTGTTGATGCTTTTCAGAATGAGTCAAATTTTTCTTCTTTGTCTATTTCTTGCATTTGTTATCATTTACGACATCCTCAGTCTGGTCTTTGCCGTGGTCTTTTACCATTAGCTGTACAATTGCAGCTAACCTTACCATTTCCCTCTCTCTGTGAGTTCGGCAGAGACCCTCCCTTTCTATTAGTCACTTCTGTTTCCAACTTTAATGAGGCTGATCTGCTGCTCAACCTAAAGTGGCCCACTAACTCAATGTACTTAGCCTCATCACAATGGCGTGAAAATACACAAAGGTGGGCTTGACTAAGGCTTGGACTCTTTTGCCATTTCCATAGGCTAGACTATCACGGAGATTTCCAGCATCTGTTTTAAAACAAGATTACTGTCTTCAAGCGACAGTGCCTTGCATAGCCATAGTATTAGGTTATGAATAGAGCCTAATAATTTCAATCTCTCTCTCTCTCTCTCTCTCTCTCTCTCTCTCTCTCTCTCTCTCTCTCTCTGTGTGTGTGTGTGTGTGTGTGTGTATGCAAGCATGCACAGATGGGCATGCATGTACACTCGAGAGGGAGCAGGGAAAAGGAAGATGAGTGCCAGAGGTTGATGCTGGCTCTCTTCCTCCCGTATGAAGTCCAATATGAATTAACTGAAAGAGAAAAATATTGTAGCCTTGAACTCTGCCAATGGGCCGGTAGACTTAAAAGAAAATGAGCTGTTACTTTGAATTAATGAATCGATGTCTTCCAGAGTACAAGTGGGAATGATAACTCTCACATCACTCGTTTAGAGATTATAAAGATTTGCTTTAGGTTCTGGTAATGGATACACACACACTGTGAATGACAAGAGTAGACTGTTCAACTGAAAGGACAAATGCAGATATACATTATTAATTAAAATTGTTTAACTATAACTGCAGGAGGATCGCTAGGTTTGGCTGTATTTTCTCATTTGGTGGTAAGAATTGGGAATTTGACTGACTAATGTGTTTATATTTTTAATCCAATTGCTTATATTTCCTGTAACCATCATATATATCCTCCCTGAGTGATCAGATATGTATTTTCTTATACTCTTAGTTTTCTGTAGATGGGAGTAACACATGCTTCTTAAACAGTTGTTAGGTCCAACCTTGTCTGTCATTTCCTAAAAGCTCCCTGAATTATAAGTCATCATGAAAAAGGACAACTGTTCTGTTTTAGGAGAAAAGGAAGAAGCAAGTATCAGCATGAAGTATGTTTTAAAGAAGCAAGTGTCAAAGCATCAGCGTGGTCACACATTTCAATTGTAGACCAGTAACTTATTTCTAGTTTAGTAATCTCAGATGATAGGACCCAGAGACTGGGTCCTAGTTTGCAGGCATGGTTAAGAATGAGTTGCTTCCACAGGACCAAGGACCTCTCCTCCCACTGATGCCAGCTAAGGCAATCCTCAACTACATATATAGCTGGAGACATGGGTCCCTCCATATGTACACTTTGGTTGGTGGTTTAGTCCCTGGGAGCTCTGGGTGGTCAGGTTAGTTGATACTGTTGTTCTTCCTATGGGGTTGCAATCCCCTTCAGCTCCTTCAGTTCTTCCCCTAGCTCTTCCATTGGAGTCCATGGGCTCAGTCTGATGGTTGGCTGTTGAGTTTCTGCATCTGTATTCGTTAGGTGTTGGCAGAACCTGTCAGGGGATAGCTATACCAGGCCCCTGTCAGCAAGCACTTCTTGGCATCAGCAATAGTGTCTGGGGTAGTGTTTCCAGATGGGATGGATCCCTGTGGAGTGGTCTCTGGATGTGAAGTCTGGATGCCCCAGCATAGGGGGATACTAGAGCAGTGAGGCTGGAGTGGGTGGGTGGGTGGGTGAAGGAGAACCCTCATAGAGGCCAGGGGAGGGGGAATGATATAGGGGGGTTGCAGATGGGAAACTGGGAAGGGGGACAACATTTGAAATATAAATAAATAAAATAACCAATTATAAAAAAAGAATTGGTTGCTTAAGTTCAGCAAGGTAAAAATGTTTGCCACCAAGCCTCTCTGACACCCACATGATGGAAGGAGAGAACTGACTCTGGCAAATTGTCCCCCGATCTTCATAGGAGTACAGTGTGTGTGTGTGTGTGTGTGTGTGTGTGTGTGTGTGTCCCTTCCCTGCATAATAAATCACTTGTCTAATGTCTGTTTCAAAGTTCATTCATTTAATGCTGACTCTCTGCCAGGCCATATGGCGTTCATTCATTCTTCCAACAAATATTGATTCAACCCTCTTTTGTGTTTGTCACTGGCCTGGATACCAGGAATATACCAGAGAACAACAACAGAGTTTCGTCCTAACGCAGCTTGGATTGGGAAACTGAGATAGGGATTTGCTGATTCATGACAGGAGGGAGGGCTTGAGCTCAGGAAGGAATATAGGGCACAAGAAGGTGGGGATGTCTAAGTAATCAGGGAAGGGCTTTGTATGCAGAGCCCAAGAAACGGGAGGAAGCAAGGTATGCAGGCACCTGGGAGGGCGATTCTGCGCACAGGGAACCCTGAGCAGAAGGACCCTATGGGTAGCACACATGTGACTTATCCCAAGGAGAGTGACTCACAGGGTTTGAGTGGTGTGGGTGAGGAGCACACAGCGGGAGGGTGAGAACACTCATTGGGTAGATGGACTGAGGCAGATTACATTGTGCCTTCGGCATGGAGACATTTTTTTTTTCCTTTTATTCAGAGAACAATGCAAGCCATGGTGAGCTAGCTCTTGCTGCAGAACCTAACCAACTCTTTTGTAGAAAGACCGTTTTAGCTGATATGGGCTGCTGAGGGGGCGGGGCCGCGAGCAGGCGAGGCAGGCTATTGCATGATCTTGATGAAGCATTATAGCAGCTTAGATAAGGCTTTTAGGATCCGCGAGATAAGAAACTGCCAGATTTCATATTATTTTTGTATATTATGTTTATTTAGTCTATCTCGAAGGAGAGAGTAGGCTTTAGGAAGATCTGTTTGGGGAAGATATTAGCTAGAGGAGGAAGGGTTCGAACACCAAGCATGGGAAGTACACTGAGAGAGTTAGGAGACTGACAGGGATTGGTGTCCCAGTGGCCAGCTGGAGAGCAATGGCTGAAGTGACTCAGGCATTGAGAGGGCCAATGAGAGGGATGCTGAGTGAGGAGCCCCGATCGGGCTAACTAGTTAACCTTTGTCAACTTGGCACGACCAAGAGTCATTTAGGAAGAGGGAACCTCAATTGAGAACATAACCCCCACCCCACCATATTGACCTGTGGGCAAGCCTATGGCGCACTTTCTTGGTTGATAATTGATTTAGGAGGGCCCAGCTCACTGTAGTCCTGGGTGCTATATAGAAATCAAGCTGAGCTAATAAGCAGCACCCCTTCCTCCATGGCCCCGGGGCCTCAGCTTCTGCCTCCAGGTTCCAGCCCTGCTTAGATTCTTGCTCTCACCTCCTTTGATGAGGGACTGTGGTGCGGGAGGGTAAATGGAAACAAACTCTGTCACATTTTGGTCATGGTGTTTTGTCACAGCAGTAGAAACCCCAGTGAAGACACTGATTGAGGAGAAACCTGAGTACAGTGGGCTTGGTGGAGACTGGAGAGAGTAGGAAGGAGAGGGACCCTGACCCCATGACAGTAGTGAAGGGGGCAGAGCAGATAGAGTGAGTCGCAGTGACATCACAGTGATATAGCACAGTGTACTTCTGTGTTCCTCCCAAATGCAAGGTCTTTTTCTTTTCTTTTTCTTTTTTTATGCAAGGTCTTTTTATTTTATTTTTTCTTCCTTTTTTTTTTTCCACTAATTTATTCACTTTACATCCTGATCACAGCCCCTCCCCCCTAATCTCCTCCCTGTCTGACCCTCCCATTCCCTCCCACTTCCCTCCTCCCCTTTCCCCAGAGAAGGTAAGATCTCCCTCCCCATGGGAACCACCCTCATCCCCAGGTCTTTTCCTAAGAGGAACAACTCTAGGTTTTCATTTTATTCAAGATCTCTTGTTTCCAAATCTCTTGAAGTGAGCTATACACACAATTGTGAGTATTTTAAGAGCTTTTGAAAAATCAGTATGAGCCACTTCCTGTTCTGTGATAGTTCCTCTTCCTTCTAGGTAGAGATACAACTTTGTATTCATTGGCTAGTGCAGCTGTAGCAGGCTGTAGTGCCCATGGCTTAATGGGAAGGCTAGAAGTTTGAAGCGAGGCCTCTGCAGGATGGTTCTTCCTGAGGGCTGGAAGAGGGATCAGGACCAGCCTCCCTTTCAGACTGTGATGGACATTTCCCCCCTGGAGCTTTTCAAGTCTGTTTCCTTCTATGCTCATCTCTTTGACCAGAATGTAGTGGACCGAAGATCATCCTAATAGCATCATTTTAACTTAACTAGTCCCCATCTTAAAATAAAGCCATATCCCGAGGTACTAGGTGTTTGGACATCAGCATATGATTAAACTCAGAACACTCTTCCTCTCCCAGCAGCTCACTTCTGCAGCGTTATTCCAATAACAGTTTTGAGCTTTCTGCTGAGTGATATTTAGATAGAGTCACTCGCTGTTTGGTTCAGTCTTGGTCATGCTGAGTCCTATTTTGGATTTTTAAAAAGATTTTAAAATATGTTATTTTTTTACTAATAGTGTGAATGCTTTGTCTGTCTGTCTGTCTGTATGTGCATCTTGTGTGTGCTTGGTGCCTATGGAGGCCGGAAGATGGCATTATATTCCCTAGAAATGGAGTTATTTATGGTTATGACCTACCATGTGTGTGCCGGGAATAGAACCAGAGTCCTCTGCAAGGTATCTACTCTTAGCAGCTCAGCCATCTCTTTAGTCCCTTATTTTGCATGTTTTGAAGGAGGAGATAGATGGCTGTCCTGCTATAAAATAAATACTCACTGGAGTTGAAAAGAAAATTCTCTCAGAAAAGAAACATGAAATGATTTAGAGAGGTGGTATTTTTAATACTATGAACAGAAAGTCACATTTTCTTGGACTTCTCTCTCTAATATTTTACATGCATTCAAGTTTTGCCTGCATGTATGTCTGCATGAAGGTTTCAGATCCCCTGAAACTGGAGTCATAGGCAGTTAAAAGTTGCCATGTGGATGCTGGGAATTGAACCCAAGTCCTCTAGAAGAGCAGCCAGTGCTTTTAACCACTGAGCCATCTCTCCAGCTCCCTTGGGCTTCTCTTTGAATCCTATGTTTGGAATAGAATTAGCAAGCTCATGGATGGAAACTTCAACGTTGGAAAGAAAAAGTGCCTTCTCTGGGGAAACTCATGGGTTGAACTGTGTTTCCACCTTCGCTGCTGCTTTTTAAAAAAATCAGTATGATGGCCTAGTTTAGTTTCATCTGACCTGGAAGACAAATTTCACTTGTGTCTTAGTCAGGGTTTCTATTCCTGGACAAAACATCATGACCAAGAAGCAAGTTGGGGAAGAAAGGGTTTATTCAGCTTATACTTCCATACTGCTGTTCATCACCAGAGGATGCAGGACTGGAACTCAAGCAGGTCAGGAAGCAGGAACTGATGCAGAGGCCATGGAGGGATGTTCCTTACTGGCTTGCTTCTCCTGGCTTGCTCAGCTTGCTTTCTTATAGAACCCAAGACTACCAGCCCAGTGATGGTCCCACCCATAAGGGGGTCTCCTCTCCTCTTGATCACAAATTGAGAAAATGCCTTACATCTGGATCTTGTGGAGGCACTTCCCCAACTGAAGCTCCTTTCTCTGTGATAACTCCAGCCTGTGTCAAGTTGACACACAAAACCAGCCAGTACAACTTGTTATAAGATTTTTTTTTTTTTTTACTGTCTTACTAAGAAAAGCATTATAGAAATTACCTCATCTTTCAATAGTCACATGTGTGGTCTACAGGGAACTTTCCCTTGGGTTTCTGGCTCTCCTGCTCTCTGTGAGAAGTAACTTCGTTCTCTACAGTGCTGGTTCTTGTTGGAACTTGGCCATTAGCCTGCATTCTCAGAGCACAGTTGGTGACTGTAATAGTCATAATTAACAGGGGAGCGGGCTACCCCAAAAGCTGTTGCCTGTACGTGAGGTATGTTCTACTGGTTGGCTGCTTCGTCTGGCCTCAGTAAGAAGAAGTACCAAGCCTCTCAGAGACTTGAAGTGCCAGGAGAGGGAGAAAAGCCCAGGGGGTCCCCACTGCTCAGAGAAGGAGGAGAGTGGGGATGGTTGAAGGATTGTAGGAGGGGGTGAGTGGGAGGGAACAGTGAGTGGGATCTAAAGTGAATAAGTAAAAAAAAAAAAAGAATTAAAAATTTAAAGGTGGCAGCACACGGGACTCATGTGGTGCAACATGGGAAATGCATCTTGAGTTGTGGAATTCTTCAAATTTTTCTGCTCATGTTATTTCCTTATATTTTCTAGGCTGAATATAATAACTAAAATGAATAGAATATCAGTGGTTGAAAATAGATAGAAAATCGGCTCCCCTCTGTATGGCTTTTAAATTTTTAAATTACTTTCTGGCTTTGAATTGCACTCTATACTAGCCATGGAATACATTTCTTGGGAGAGGATTTTTTTTGTTTTTTAAACTTTGTAAACGTGGCTAAATCATCGGAGCTTTCATTTGCTTAAATGGGCAGAGAATGAGTCAAGAGACCAAATGTTTTTAGAGTAATAGAGCAACACACATTGTCAGTTGGCACCCCGCAAATGGAACGGGAATATAGCAGTTCATCATAATTGCTAGTAGACTTTTGTCCTGCCACCACATCAGTGACCACAACGCAATGATATGAATTTGATCTCTGCATTCATAAAGTCACACCCTTCTAGCTTTCCTGGGGCCCTTGCATTCAGAGACCCTGATAGGCAGCTTTCCCTTCATGCTTTCCCAGTGAGTGTACCCAGGGAAATAGAACAGATGGAAGCGGATGCTGCGTAGGTCTAGACTTGTGTTTTGCTAGGCTGCTTTATTCAAGCAGATATTACAGGAAAACATGTTTGTTTAAGGTGTTTTTTTTTTTTTAATTTGTACCAACTGCTATTTTTTCCTCTTTCCTGGCCTGGCTTGCCATAAATGACCACTTTTATTTCTAGGCACTTGCATGGAGACTTTCAGTTAAAACGTTTTTTGCCATGAATCAGACAGCATGTATGTATGTATGAGTATGCAGCGTGTGTATATGTGAGTATGTATAGTCACCTGACTTTATTGGGTTCTTATATCCACCACTCTTCTCTACCCCATCCTCCTCCAACCCCTCAGTAGGAGAGTTAATGTACAGTTGACCATCTGTGCATCAGAGTGATGGGACGTGGTAACCTATGACCTGGACACTCTTTGTCCATCGTGTGACCCAGAGATGCTTGCTTTTCCTTGGGCTTGAACTTTCTATTTAGAAAAGAGATTGGTTTGGTTCATCCTTGAATTCCTTGATAGCTCTATTTCTATCTGTATCTCTAAAGAATCAGGAATTCTGCCTTGTTACTTGAATGAATGGGAATTTTCCTTTCCTTTTTCTTTTTTTTAATTAGATATTTTCTTCATTTACATTTCAAATGCTATCCCAAAAGTCCCCTATACCCTCCCCCTGCCCTACTCCCCAACCCAGTTTTCCTTTTCATTGTGAGAATAATGGGCAGAGGATCCAGCTTGAGAGTTTCAAGGGTAAACAAACCTTAGTGTTAACAAATAGTTGACAAAGTGGCCTTAAGAATCTGGTTTGTGACAGTTTTCTTTTTCTTTCTTTTTATATACATGTATTTTATTGAAAAATCATTATTACCACAACAAAATGCGTATATACATCCATATACATATATCAATACTTACACATACACACACACACACACACACACACACACACACACACACACACACAAAGATGCATATACCTCCGTGTAAAGTATACATTTAAAATAACCCTCCCTAATCCCAATGGTACTAAGGCTTGGAAGGTAGACTACATTCTAAGCTTAGCTGGAAATCTTCTAAACATATTTGAGATGTGGTAGAGAGGGGTACTTCTGTACTCGACAGTGAAGAGTATAAGCTATTAACTTTTTAAACAACAATTGGGAAATATCAAGAGCCGTAAAGTATAGAGTATATTTACCAAGAATTTTGCATCTCTTTCTGTGGTTACCTCATGGAAATGGGGTGAAGGTATAAAAAAAGTACATTCATTTTAGAGATATTCACAAACAGCCTACCCACTTAATACGTGATTGATAAGATACAGTTCCCTCTGTTAGATGCATATCATGGTTCATTAAATGTGATGATGTAGCAGCATATTTACATGAGAGAGACATTATGAAACACTTTATAGCTACATTGGTTTGAGTATCCATATGTGTATGTATCTCTTTGGGGAAGTGTTCAGCAAATTGTTGACTTTGGCTGTTGTCTGCATGACAAGATTAGGGACAGTCTTTCCCCTTTTCATATACTCACTTCTATCTCTAGCTTTTCTATACCAATTGTAAATGCTTTGAAATTAGGATATAATAGTTGAAGCATGTGAGAGGAATGGACTGTGTAGAGGTAAAATTTTACCAACTAGCTTTACTTTATTTCTCTGTCTTTCCCTTATTTATGGAGATAATATTAAAAATTTTACTGCCAGCCCTAATACCCGACTTGCAAAATTGTCTTCTGATGTTAACATATTTTATATATTTGGACCCTGTGGAAATTCCTCAGGTATCATGCTAACATTGTTGTTTCTGTAACACAAATTGCAAGATCCAGTGATGGAATAGTGTATCTAACATTTGCTGACAGAGAAAATATTCTTGTACATTATCAACTGTGTGGAACAATGGGTAAGCCTTAAAGAGAAATGCAATACTTAAATGCTTGCTAACTCTTTTACTAGTTTTACATTTTTAAATAATTTTTGAGGTGGAGGTCACACATTATAAAACTGTTTTAAAGTGAGAAGTCCAGCAACATTTATTATAACCATATTTCTAATGTTGGACAACCATCTTCTTTATCTTATTCTAAAATAATCCCATTTTTCCAGCATGAAGCCTGTACTGAGCAGGCACTGTGTCTCCATTCTCCGTGGCACCTGCAACCACGAGCCTGCATTACAACTTCATGAGTATATCCGTTTCAGCTATTTTATGGGAATCTTACAATTCATGGCCTTCTGTGCTGTGCTTTTTTGACTTGCCATGAAGTTTTGAGACTTTATGCCTGAAAGGGAAGTTTCTTGGTACTGTAAGAGACCATAATTCATTTTCCACCCACCCTCTAGTATACTCTTTTTTTTTCTTACTCTCTCTTTTTCTTCCTATTAGTAATAGTGCTATAAATATATCTTGACTTTTTTCAGATAATTTATCCTGAAACAAAGTGATTTATTTATAGAAATTTAAGATAGAAATATTACTTATTCACATTATAGTTTGATATATATCTTGTTAACTCATATATATATATATATATATATATATATATATATATATATATATAACTGTGAATAACTTTTTTTCTGAAAAAGAGAAACTGGGAGTATATTGTCTGTTCCGCTTTGTTAGTGCTACCATGTAACAGTTTTGAACATTCTCTAACATCTGTAAGCTTTTTGTATAATTACGTTTTTCACGCACTTATAAATTTTATCATGTTTTTGCTAATAAACATGTGGTTTTAGACCCCCTATTTTATGCAATGCTGTGATGGATAATTTTATAGAGTGCACTACTTAATTATTTTCTGCAGCTAGAGTCCTAGGCATGGACTGACTATTTTTGCCCATGAGTTTATCCTTTTAAGGCTTTGACTCACAGCTAGATTTCCCCATGGATATGCTATGCTGATTTATATTCTGGCCAGCAATACTTGAGGGCCTGCCTGTTCTTTTGTCTGCTCATGTCCTTTGATTTCAAAATGATTATCACTTTTAACATAATGGTATTCATTTGTATTCTTAAATCTCAATTCATATAAGACATTTTTGTCAGATGTTACTGTTTCCCCTTTTTTGTGTGGGAGTATGTGTGTCATGGTCTTCAGAGAGCATTTTCTTTGTCGTAATGACCAGGAGAGATTTCAAATGATATAATGAAGATATAAGTCTTGATGGGTTTGCTATAATTATTTTTGAGCCTACTCATGTTTTCTCATTTGGGCTGTGATATTATGGTCTCACAGGATTTATAAATCTTACTACTGGGGGGAGGGGTTGCTCTTTGTCATTCCTGCCTCTGTGCATGTTTCTGCAAGTGTTTCTTAGGCAACTGATGTATATGTTTTGTCAACAGGAAGGAAATCTCATATAGTGCTGTTGGAAGATGGAGTGCTGTTCATCTGAGTAATTACTTTGCTATGAGGTACTTCCTCAGTAACCAAGTGGGGAAAACCCCTGGAAGTAATGGGAGTTACTTGCACGGTAGCTCATGATTCTCCGTGTTAGAGAGGATAAACACATATATTTCTGGAAAAATAAGGGTACAACTGGGCTTATTCAGGGAGCCGTGATGTACTCTGGAGTCAGGACATACTTGATCCTCTCTGGACTTTCAGAGGCTAATCAATTACATGGGCTTTTCAGGGAATCAGCTCCTCATTCATTCAGAAAAGATTTCATTTCATTCAACATTCTCTACTAAGATTTAGAAGGGATTCTATTTTTGATGAAACCATTTTCACCCTTTGAATGTAATTTAATTAGAACACCTCATTTTTAGGCATTTCTATTCTTTGACTTTATTATACAGACATAAAATATTCCTATACACTAGCAAAACCAGTTATGTGAATGAACCCAGCATGGGTACTAGCCACCTCTTTAAACTTCTCATTAAATATCAGAATTGGGGATGACATTTTTTTTTGGTGTTGTTTTTGTTGTTGTTGTTATTTAATATTATTTTTACATATTCACTTTACATCCAGCTCACTGTCTTCTTCCCAGTTTCCCCTCCCCCTTCCCTCCCCCATTCTTCTCTGAGCAGGTGGGGTCCCCCTGGGCATCTCTCTACAACAGCAAGTGTATGTTCTTTGGTTGGTGGCTCAGCTCTGAGAGCCCCAAGGGAACATTTCTTGTGGTGTGGAATTGAACAGCTGCTTGCTTTAGGGCACTGACACTAATGACAACCTGCTTGTTTTCTGCTTCTGAATGACGTTTGTCTTTGTGTGAACATCATATCGGTTAATATCTGTTCACATTCCCTTTCATACATCAGCTTGTCATTCACACATTTTATGCAAATGCAGTCATAGTGTACTCCTTGTGAGCATCTTGCCACAAAGGGAGATGCTACAATTTGAAATAAGTACTCAGAATGCCATGGTGGGGACATAGCAGCATTGATTGCAGTGTTCTACTGGTGACCGTCTAGAATGATTTTTAATCGTCATTTTAATAAATATTGCCACGGTGAACATTTTGCTATATCTAGGTACCTATTTTTAGACATTTTCATAGATAAAGTGTTGACTATGAAATGAAGACAATTTTGAATGTTATCAGTGTCTTAGGGGAGAAATGAGATTGTCAAAGATGTAAAGGCTGGGTATCATTCAAATTTAATACGTAAAATAAAAATATTCTCTGTGTTTTAAAGATATACTTTCTTACTTAGTGGAATTCTTCTTTTACTCTTTTTTTCATTCCTGAAAAACAACTTTGAGACAGTAAGGGAAGGATTTTTGTTTGCTTGCTTTTGTTTTATTATTGGAGATATATATATATATATATATATATATATATATATATATATATATATATATATCACATTAACAAGAAGCTCTTGGAGTAGACCTCATTCTTCTGACCATCTCTAAGCTGTTTCTCTCTTTAAAACTTATTCCCTTCCCCTGCTGCATCTCTCTCTCTCTCTCTCTCTCTCTCTCTCTCTCTCTCTGAGTGTGTGTGTGTGTGTGTGTGTTTATGTATGCAGTGTGCATGTGTACCTATGTGCCATGGGCATGTAACAGTTCTGCAGATCCAGTTCTTTCTCTCCTGTTACCTTGTCAGATCTGGGGATTGAACTCAGGTTCAGTGGCAGGTGCTTTCTTGCTCTCAGATATTTCCCTGGCTTCTAATCTGTTTCTTTTGATGCTTAGAGAATGTTTTCCTACAGCCGCTCTTGCTTGCTGATTACCCAACTGCTAATTCTTACCTTGTGTAGTTGCTGGGTAGGAGTATGGGGATAGAACAAAGAAAGGCCCCTTGTCTTGGGATTGTCACATAATCTGCTATAATAAATATTTCAACAGCCAGTTCTTCTAAAGTGTACTTTTATTTATTTTTTGATTATAGCGTCTCAACTACTCCCAGGCCCCCTCCATGTCCTATTCCCATCCCCACATCTTCCCCCCTCTATTTCTCCCCCCACACAATTAGTCAAATTAGCACTGCCTGTATCTCTACAGATGGAGAGGCATCCGCTGAAATATAGTCTCTCAGGGGTCATGTTCCTGAAGAGGACCAAACAATCATTTCTTATATAATTGATAGAAGCAAATTCAATACTCTTGTAAGTGATTCCAGGGAGCCGTGAAACATTCCAGTGTACTTCATAATTTTCAGGGATGGATGATCTCATTTTTAAAACAAGTGTAGTTTTGGGCTAAACTGTCCCAAAGCACAGAACATGGACATGTAGAACAATTTCATTTCCATACAAATCTTTGAAAAAGCTCTTTACTTGAAAGCTAAGCGGGACTTTACTGCCTTTTGCTTTCAGATGGCTTGGTCTCAAGTTTCAGTTTGTGGTGACTCTTTTAAGGACAGAAGAGAACACAGCACTAATTTTGGAAGGCAAGGTTATGAAGGTACACACAGTCTTGTAGAGAGTTTGTGAGCAACAAACGAATTTGCCTTAATAAAATGGCCTGCCAGCATAGGTCATGCTGAGATAAGTGGGACGAGTCCAATTTGAAACAAAATGAAGAAGGATCTTGGATCTTGATTACCCTCAGAAAATATTTTTTAGTTGTGTGTGATTTGAAACAGGAAGTGTTTCAGTAAAGCTTTAGTATTTCTCTGTGTGTGCCCATGCATGTGTCCCGTGTGGGCTTGTGTATGTGTGGGTGTACATGCATCTATGTGTCTTTGCATGAGTCTGTCTTTAGCCAAAGGATGATGGTGGGTAGTAGTTCTCAGGAATACTTTTATTTTCATTCTTTTATTTTGTGAGAGAGTGTCTCTCCCTGGCCCGGAGCTCACTGTAGGTTACGGTGGAAGGTTATCCATCTGCCTATGTCTCCCAAGCACCAGGAGTACGGATATTCTATTGTGACCTAAAACTCAGGCCCTCTTGCTGTATGACAGGCACTTTACTGACTGAACAATTTCCCCAGCTCCAAGATTTATAATTTCTTTAGCGAGAAATTAGAAAGTCTGTATTTCTTAAGGCAGACTGGAGGAAAGGACTGGGGTTAAAATTGGAGTCAGGTAACTTCTAAAGCAGATAATCTAGATAATCTATTTTTGTCTAATAGATATTAAAATGAATCATCGAAGTTAACTCTGTACTTTACTATTTTGTGGTTGCATATATTGATAGAGAATATTGATAGATGTTTTTGATAAAAGATTTTGACTAAAAAAGGTATTTTGTGAGTAAAGCCCCAAATTTTTCTTTTGAAAATCGGGGGCTGGAGCTATGGCTCAGCAGTTAAGAGCACTGACTGCTCTTCCAGAGGTCCTGAGTTCAATTCCCAGCAACCACATAGTTGCTCACAACCATCTGTAATGGGATCCAATGCTTTCTTCTGGTGTGTCTAAAGACAGCAACAGTGTATTCACATATTAAAATAAATAAATCGTAAAAAAAAAGAAAAGAAAATCAGATTTCCTAGTACTAAATGGTTAGTTTCAGCTAACAGAAGCCTGTCATTCTGTGAACAGACACAAATATACCTAGCCTATGATTATTTACAGTCATAGAAATTGCTTCTTACTGTACAACACTGCTTTTTTCCCATTTTAAAAAAAATCTGGAACCCGTAGTGCTATATAAGTAGATAAGTTATTGTTATATAGCACATTTAGTGTGTACAATTCTCTAGGTTTGGACCAATGCTTGCCCTGTGAACTCATTATTTATTCTAATTCATTATCACAGTCATTGCCTTTGCAAGCTTCTTCCCATTGTAGGTGCTTTCTGAAGTGGATCCAAGAATGTTGTTTTAGGGTTTCCTGATATAAGCATACTTTTATATGGAATGATATAAACATTACAGGATTAAATGGTTCTCCAATTACAGTAAAAGAAAAGCCTGAGTAATTTATTACATTAAATGGTTAGTTTTTATCCATCAAAGTCTCAAATTTAAAACACATTGCTGCTTGTTTTTGCTTCCTCCAGCAAGCTTGCTGTTATGTTTCTGAACCTTCACACAGTTTGTGAATCACAGTATTGCCATTTTAGTAACGAGTGAACTAGATGGGATGTCTATGTCAGTATGCCTCAGTCTAGAACATTTCTGGTTTGACCCCAGCCTTCAGCTTCTTATTTCAGTTATGTCTGAATGAAATGCAGATTATTAAGCAGCCATTGGGAATTTCAGTTAGTTCAGCACTGAGCCCTTTACCATGCATAGTTAATTCTTACTGTGGCTTGTG
Organism: Mus pahari; assembly: GCF_900095145.1. NCBI lineage: Eukaryota > Metazoa > Chordata > Mammalia > Rodentia > Muridae > Mus > Mus pahari. The sequence continues at coordinate 5,508,319 of NC_034591.1, forward strand.
AAGTTGTTGTGATGCCTGAATTTGCCAGTACTACACAATTTCTCTGAGTGGAAATACAGGGGCAGCTGGCTGTATTTCTGTTGTGGGTTGAAGCATAACCTTGTTTAATATATGCTTCTGCCTAAATGGTTCCTACTGGATTTATAGCTGACCTTTGAACCCAAGGCCACTGCTCAAGTCACAAAGAAAAGAAACGTATCTAACATAGGCATTTCCTCTATGAGATACATCACAGCCTTCTAGAAACAGTAGACATTCTGGTTTAAATGCCAGAGTCAACACTTAAACAGAAAGAAAGAAAGAAAGAAAGAAAGAAAGAAAGAAAGAAAGAAAGAAAGAAAGAAAGAAAGAAAGAAAGAAAGAAAGAAAGGAAGAAAGAGGGAGGG
>NC_034591.1:5508864-5550460 GCF_900095145.1 Mus pahari
GGGTTAAGGAGGAGGAGGAGGAGGAGGAGGAGGAGGAGGAGGAAGAGGAAGGAAGGAAGAAATGAACTTTGAACCATTACTATTAGCACCTCTCTTGTTCTGTCCTCTTTTCAAATGGAAGCTTCTAGACATCTGACTTAACAGTCTTCTTCCCTTTCCTAACCTGAGGAGTCCCATTACTGAGAAAAACCCGGGGAATTTTAGAAGAACCGGGAAAACAAATTTGTCATACGATTAATACTTGCTTTGGGATATGTTTTAGAATTAGAGATGATTTTAGTATGCACTGAGAGGGGAATTTAGAACTTTCAATTTATGATTTCTCCCCATTCTGTCTTAACACCTTTTTTGTTTTGTTAGCACTTTGTTTTCCATGATGAACGAGAGTGTAGAATCCCAGGGTTTTGGCTATGAAAATCAGTGGACGGGATTAGACTCCGATTAACACTGCCAGCTTTCTTCTCCACTGCTGAAATTGAAGATAAACCGTGAAACCCAGCATATCCTCCACAGTCATTTGACACACAGTCATCCATCTGGGACATATGATCTTTGTTTTATAAGAGGAGGGCCAGAAGCAGGAGTATGAGCAGAACTGATGGGAAACTTGCCGAATCCTTCTTTGTACTCTGTTCAACAGCATAACTAATGCATTTGCATGAATTTGTGCTATTCTCCCTTCTATTCAGGACAGCTCTAAAACTTTGTGGCCAGTTTTCTAGAGGATTTTTATAGTCATCACATTCCTTGGATTTTAGTTTGGTGCCTTGCTTGATGGTCTGTTTGACAATACTAACGTGTGAACTTAATCCTCTTAGAGTAGCCACATATTTAAAACTACTTTCTGACAAAGTACCCATTGCCAATAGGACTTTTGTTATGCATTGTTCATGCTTGTTGGAATAGTCCTATTATGTCTGGACTACATACATCAAGCCTCTGTCATATGTGTGTTGCTCTATGGCCACCCTCGATGAGAGTGATACACATATTCTAAGTACAAAAATATTTACTAGTTCAGGATATAAAGACATAATTGAATAAACTCTGGCTGACTGAATATAGAAAGAACAGATCGACTTAGTAACCATGTGTGGCTGTTGATTACTTGAAATGTAGCTAGCACAAATGAGATGCTTTCCACATGTGATATACACACTTTATTTAGGTGATTTAATATGGCAAGCAATTGTCATTTCTTACTAATATGTTTAAGCTAAAGGAGGTTTATCTGTTTTACAATTTTAATGCATTACTAAGAAAATTAAAGTTAAACATGAATATTGTATTGGTTGCTTCTATTTCTGTTTATGATATATAATATGTAGATCATGTGGATACTATGGTAGATATTAAAATGTATAGAGATTGTATTATTTCCTTCTCTCATCTTTTTCTACATATATATACATATATATGTATATATATATATATATATATATATATATATATATATATAATATAATCCTGTTGCTTATAATAAAAGGAAACATGAAATATGGACAGTTCTTTATGAATCCACTGGCATGCCCCTCATTATAGGTAGTTGCTGTGCACTTTTATGAAAGGTGCCAAGACTCAGAATTAGTACATTCTGGATAATATTGTGACATTCATACGTCGAGGTAAAGTCAGCTAACAAATTTGAAAATTTATTAAAACTAAAAAAAAAAAATAGATTGAGACTTTGTACTACAATGTTTAAACCTTTTTCTACAATCTCTCCTCAATTTTAAGTTATCTTAGTATTTGTTGTCTTTCTTAAGGACTGGATGTCACTTGAGTGTTCAGCAGTTCTTTAGCTGAGCATGAGGGCATAGGTTCCTGTCCCCAGCTCTTGGAGGCTAGGGGTAGATTGTGAGGTTGAGGTCTGCCTGGACTAGAGCTTTGCAGCTCTGGCTACTTTTTACAGAGGTTAGTTAATTCAGTCTAGGAAAGATGCTGTCTGGTGGTGTTTATTATATCATCATGACTAGCTTCAGGTACAGTGTTAGTCTATGCAGTTTTTTTTCTTTTTTTGAAATTTTTTATTTAAATGCATTTTACACATCAAACACATTAATAATATTGAGAAGAAGGCATATTCTTTTGCTTTAGGATAAAATGTTCTATAAATATGTTAGATCCATTTGGTTCATAACTTCTGTTAATTTCACTATGTCTCTGTTTAGTTTATGTTTCCATGATAGATTCATTGCTGAGAGTGGGGTGTTGAAGTCTCCCACTATTACTGTGTGGGGTGGGATGTATACTTTGAGCTTTACTAAAGTTTCTTTTATGAATGTAGGTGCCCTTGCATTTAGAGCACAGATGTTCAGAATTGAGAGTTCAACTTGGTAGGCTTTTCCCTTGACCAGTATGAAGTGTCCTCCCTTATCTTTTTTGATAACTTTAGGTTGAAAGTTGATTTTATTTGACATTAGAATGGCTACTCCAGCTTGTTTCTTGGGACTATTTGCTTGGAAAATTGTTTTCCAACCTTTTACTCTGAGGTAGTGTCTGCCTTTGTCACTGAGGTGAGTTTCCTGTATGCAGCAAAATGCTGGGTCATGCTTATGTGTTCAGTCTGTTAGTCTATGTCTTTTTATTGGGGAATTGAGTCCATTGATATTAAGAGATATTAAAGAAAAGTGATTGCTACTTCCTATTATTTTTGTTGTTAGAGATGGGATTTTTGTTGTTGTATGGCTATCTTCTTTTGGGTTTGTTGGAAGATTACTTTTTTGTTTTTTTCTGGGGTGTAGTTTCTCTCCTTGTATTGGTGTTTTCCACCTATTATCCTTTGTAGGGCTGGATTTATGGAAAGATACTGTGAAAATTTGGTTTTATCATGGAATATCTTGGTTTCTTTGTCTATTGTAATTGAGAGTTTAGCTCAGTATAGTAGCCTGGGCTGGCATTTGTGTTCTCTTAGGGTCTGTATGAGATCTGACCAGGATCTTCTCTGGCTTTCATAGTCTCTGGTGAGAAGTCTGGTGTAATTCTGATAGGTCTACCTTTATATGTTACTTGACCTTTTTCTTTTACTGCTTTTAATATTCTTTCTTTGTTTAGTGCATTTGGTGTTTTGATTATTAAATGACGGGAGGAATTTCTTTTCTGGGAAGACGATTTGGAAGTCTGTAGGCTTCTTGTATGTTCACGGGCATCTCTTTCTTTAGGTTAGTGAAGTTTTCTATAATATTGTTGAAGATATTTACTGGCTCTTCGAGTTGGGAATTTTTGCTGTCTTCTATACCTAATATCCTTAGGTTTGGTCTTCTCATTGTGTCCTGGATTTCCTGGATATTTTGGGTTAGGAGCTTTTTGCTTTTAGCGTTTTCTTTGACTGTTGTGCCAATGTTTTCTATGGTGTCTTCTGCACCTGAGATTCTCTCTTCTATCTCTTGGATTCTGTTGGTGATGCTTGCATCTATGGTTCCTGGTTTCTTTCCTAGATTTTCTATCTCTAAGGTTGTCTACCTTTGTGATTTCTTTATTGTTTCTATTTCCATTTTTAGGTCTAATTGTGTTTTCCTGTTATTCTTCAAGGGATCTTTGTGTCTCCTCTTTAAGGGCTTTTAGTTGTTTACCTGTGTTCTCCTGTATTTCTTTAAGGGAGTTATTTATGTCCTTCTTAAAGTCCTCTATCACCATCATGAGAAGTGATTTTTGATCCAAGTCTTGCTTTTCCAGTGCGATCATGTATCAAGGACTTGCTATGGTGGGTGAATTGGGTTCTGATGATGCCAAGTAACCTTGGTTTCTGTTGCTTATGTTCTTAAACTTGCCTCCTGCCATCTGATCTCTCTCTAGTGCTAATTGGCCTTGCTATATCTTACTGGAGTCTGTCCTTCTGTGATCCTGGTTGTGTCAGAACTCCTTAGAGTTCAGCTGTCTCTGTGGTCCTATGATTCTGGGATCCAGCATTCCTGAGATTCTGGGGGTGTGCCAGAGCTCCTGGGAATCAAGCTGCCTCTGGGACCCTGAGATCTTGGTGTGACCAAGCTCCTGGGATCCTGTGGTCCTGGGTGTTTTAGAGTGCCTGGGAGTGGAGCTTCTTCTGGGGGTTGTAAGATTGGCTTCTGAGTTAGTGTGTCTATTCAGGGCACAGGCCCAGCCAGAGCGGAAGGAACCTGTGCCACTGGTTAGGTGGAGTTCCTGGGTGCCTGAGTCCTGCTGGTCCCAGTTACTTCTGGTGTTGGGGCAGGTATTATGTCCTCCTCACTTCTGATCCTATGATCCGTTTGTACAGTTGTTTTTCTGTGCTTTGTCCACATTCTTTATCCAGTGAACGTGCTGTAGTGGAAGGTGGTCAGTGACTGTTCGTTAACTGCATGTGCTCTTGTAACCTTTTCTTAGAGATTGAAAGAACACAAAGAGGAAAAAGGAAACCAAAACCATGTTTTGCCATTTTTTAAAATTAGGCTTAGAAACTTTACTTTATTTGTGCATATTGCTGATTCCTGCCTGTTCCTAGGAATTTAAAAGCCCGAGTGATTGCGTTGGTTAAGTAAGAAAAAATTTTTATTTGGGCATTAATGAAAAAAACCAATTATAGATATAGGAAACTCCCTTTAAATCTTTAGTGTACAAATAGTACACATTTTTTTAATGAATTATGCTGATGAGTTTGGACATACATTTATATATAGTCGAGACATCGTTGCAATCAAAGGACAAAATGTATCCAACATCTCCAAAAATTTCCTTTGTGTTCATTTTTATTGATAAGAACATTCCATATGAGATCTATCCTCAATACACTTTATTTTTAAGGTGCCAGGAATTGAATGCAGAGCCTTGTGCATATTATCAGGTGTTCTGTCACTGAGTGATATCCTCACCCCATTAACATATTTTAGAGACCGTAAGTCTTGCTGTTATCTTTCTGTGTATGTGTTGGGGGAAGCATTTGCATATGTGTGTACCTGTCTAATAGGTGCATTTTCATGTACATTTCTTTGATTAGTGGTCTGGTACACTCTTTCACATACATTGTGGTCATTTGTATATTATCCTTGCAGATTACCTACCTACCTACCTACCTACCCATCTAACATCTATCTATAGCTATTCAAGTCCTTTGCCCATTTTTGAGCTTGTTTACATTTGTGATTGAGCTGTTGGAGTTCCTGAATTCTGAAGGTCCTGACCACTGCTTTATTTTTCAGCTAACATATAGTGAACACTCATTTCTGTCCGGTACTGTGCCGTGCCTTTGTACAAACTAAAATAGAGGAGAAAGTGCTTTCTTTGTAGGTATAGTTTTTTTGTGGACTGTGTGGCCTACCCACTCAGTACAGTGTAGGTTGAATGATGAACCGCACTAGGCCCAGTCAGGAGGGTGCGTCCATGCAGTGTGCAGATTGTGTAGCAGCATGGAGATGCCCTATGTTTATGATATGCTAAATACTCTAAGCAACATCTTAAGTTGTCTAACTTAATTTTTCAAACACCTTCATTTATCTGAATATTAAATCCAAGTACAATCACTTTGCTGGAAACGCTTATTTTATTGCTACTTGTAATTTTAATTTAGATGAGAAAACTGATTATGAGACATGTTACATGCACTGTTTTATGGATCAAGTCTGCTTTCATCTAGCACCACCTTATTTCTGTAGTACTTTTACAATCTGTTTTGAAGATCAGTGATAGGCATTGGCAGTTATGCACTGGTACTTTTAGGTTCCGACTTCATAGAATCCAATAGAAGAAATGAAAGTTTTGTGGCTTGTGGTGATTCGAATATGCTTGGCCCATGGGAAGTGACACTATTAGGAGGTGTGGCCTTATCAGAGGAGGTGTGGCCTTGTTAAAGGAAGTGTGTCACTATGGAGGTGGGGCTTTGAGGTCTCATATATATGCTCAAGTCTGGCCAGTGGAAAGAGAGCCACCTCTTGGCTGCCTGATGAAGATGTAGAACTCTCGGCCCCACCATCTCCAAATTTGCCTGCATACTGTCATGCTTCCCACCATGATGAAACTGAATTCAATCCCTGAAAATGTAATCCAGCTCCATCTAAATGTTTGTCTTCATAAGAGTTGCCTTGGTCATGGTGTCTCTTCACAGCCATGGAAAGCCTAGCTAAGCCAGGGTTGCCCATGTTCTTTTGGTGGGTAACTATTTTCAAGAGGCCTCAGGTGTTGCCTTATATAGACTCTTCACTGGCCCTACCTTTATGAACTGTGATGGTAGCTGCTATGAACTGTGTAGCTGGTGCAGTGATAATATGACAGTGTCACCACCAGACAAGTACTGAAGATGACCACAGAACAAGGCTGTTGTATCTCCTCTGAATAATCACCTTTCTGATGTTCCAAAACAAAACAAAACAACCCCAGAGAAATCTCTGGTGAAACTCAAAATGTAAAACAACTTGATGGAGCTTTATTAGCAGTGTAATAGAAATGTATAATCATGTATTACTTGTGTTTTCCGAAACAAATGTCAGGGAATGCTTAGTCCTCCCTGCACAGTCTGAAGTTTCAGTTTTTTGTTAATTGGAACACTGCACAGAGGCATTACTTTGCATAGTATGTTTCCACTTCCTGTACTGGAAACTTACTTGATTCCATTCATATCTGTTAAACCATTTGGGTACCACTTGAGTTCTAGTTTCGTAGGTTTCCTCCTAAAAACCTGACAAAAGTATTCATAAAAGTTGCAAACACCAAGAGTTTTACTTCCAGTTCTTTCCTCTCATAATGTGTTTATTTATAGTAACCAAAACTATTTGTGGAAGCTGGGTATCATGGCACAAGTCTGTAACCCCAGCTCTCAGATGGCGGAGGCAGGAGGGTTTCTGTGAGATGGAGGTCAGTCTGACATACATAGTAAGTTCTTTGCCAGTCTGTGTGATGGAGTAAAATCCTGTCTTTAAAAAAAAATGCAGACCAGTTATACAGTGATGATCTGGAGGAAATGTAAGGTAGGAATTTCTTTTTTTCTTCTTAAAGTTTGACAGTAGCTCTGGGCACATATTATTTCTGTACTGGAAGAAAGTAACTTTGGGGAAATAAAATGCTTTAAAATTTGGATATTTTTCTTGTTGAAATGAGTTTACCTGCAAAGAAGCTTTACTGGTGATGATTATTAATAAGGTTTTTATACACTAAGAATTTAAAGGCTGTTCTTTAAATCTTTTCTAAATTTACTGGAGGAAAAACAAAGAAACTAGCAAGCTGTGCAAATCAGCATAGAGAAATGTTAGTAAGGCTATATGTTCTCAGCATAGAGAAATGTTAATAAAGATGAACTGATAAATATGCTGTATGACCCATTTAGTGCTTATTAGCTCTCTCTACAAGTGGTCTTAAGATAGGACTTTTATATGGGTACAAGAAAGGGGTCATCAATAGAAGTCTTTCCTGGCCTTACATTGACATAGACATTTTTCTTATTTATAGAAATCAGGATTAGCCTCTTGTCTTTCGGTGTGAAGTAGGGATTTCTCATACTGCCAATGTGTTCAATCATTCTGGAGATAGACATTTGGAAGTCAAAGCTCCGAAATGATCTGGCCTTTACCCATATGGTTTCTTCTCGTGTTGTCTACCCCCAACCACAACTGTTTCCTATGACTCCTACAAATGTTCCAACTTGTTTCTCAGTGCCTTGCTTTACAGTGTCCCATCTGCAGAGCACCTCTATGCTTTTTTCTTTAGTCAGTCTGCCCATCTGTCTGTCTATCCATTTATCTGCCTGTCCATCTGTCCCTTCTTCCCTCCCTCCTTCTTCCCTCCCTCCCTCCCTCCCTTCTTCCTTCCCTCCCTCCCTCCCCCCTTCTCTTTTGTGGTATACCAGGGATTGAATCCAGAGCATCTTGCATGCACAAGAAGCACCTTGCTACTGAGTTAGATCCCTAGTCTATTTTGTTCTGTGTTTTTGTTCGGATTATAGAGGTCCAGCCCACAGATGAAATCTCTCTTTTCATGAAGGCATCATATGATCTCTCTGCCTAAGGGAAATACCCTTTTGCTTTTCCTAGTAAGTTTTGTGTCTTTATCTTGTTGATTATAATAATTCTCTCTGCATGCTAATTCTTGTCATATCTATGATATAATTAAAAGAAATGCCTGTGTGTTATAGTTTTTTAATCCAGAATTGCTTAATGAAAAGTAAAGCCCAATTTACTTTTATTATTTTCATTAACTTAAAGTTAAGAAACATCTCAGACACATGATTCCTATTTAACCAGCATCTATATTTAGGCAATACCAGGAGTCTGAATGATGAGAATTATAGTTATATTTCCCCAGTCCCAACACAACTTAGAAACATTTTATTGCCGGACTCCTTTTCCTTCGCCACTCTGGGATGATTCCTTGGTCCTACCTTTCTTTTGTTCATGTGAACATATTTGTGAATGTGCGTGTGTGTTCATGAAGGTGTAGGTAAATGTGTGCAAATTCATGTGGACATCACAGAGTCAGGTGTCTTCCTTGATTGTGGTCCACTCTGCTTTTTGAAGTGGGGTATCACTGAACTAGAGCTCACTGATGGCTTGGCTAGTCATCCAATGGCCAAGCAACAATGGCCCTGTTTGTTTTCCACCCTCAATACTGGGCTGTGATAAACCTACTTTCCCAGCTTTTATGTGGGCTCCAGGGATCTGAAATCATGTCTATATGCTCCGGTGGGACGTACTTTATTGACTGAGCCCTCTCAGTCCCCATTCTGTCTTTCTTTATCTTACCTTTCTTAGGAGTTTGTTGTCTTTCTGAGTGCATCATAAGAAACTTTCAGCTTGTACCTGTATAGGCGACTGTTAGTCATTTCGGGTCTGTGAGGATTTTTTTCACCAAAATAGTATAAAATCAGTCTTCATCATTGTGTCTAGTGTTATATTCAGACTGTATAAATATCTTTGTCTTCATTTGACTTTCTTTGAATGGTTGTAGCAATCATTAGTAGTTTTCTAACCTTGCCATTCCTTCTGTTTAATCTCTTAACCTTTCATTGAAAGCAGGTCCCCATTTGTTTGTATCATACTGATAGATTCTCTTTTGGTTTCTTTTTCTGTTGTTGGCAATAAATACTATAACAAAAAGAAACTTGCAGGTAGAAAAGATTTTATTTTTATTTTTGTCTTAAAATTCCAGGTCCTATTTCATGATTGAGGGAAGTGAGGATAGGCGCTAAAGCAGGAACTGAAGTGGACCACAGAGGAGGGGGCTGGCTGCTATACATTGGCTCATCTAGCTTTCCTATAGAGTATTTACACCCCTACCTAGGGATGGTACGACCCACACTATACCAGGCTGACATACTCCTGATCCAATTAGCAATCAAACAAATGCTCTGAAGACAGACTCTACAGCCCAATAAGATCTGGGCTCAACTGAGACTCCTTCAGATTCTTCTAGTCAAGCTAATAGTTAAAGCTAACCAGAAGTGACTCCTTGTTTAGTCATCAATGCTGACTTTTTATTTTGATGCAGACATAGCCCAAGGAGTCTCATTTTGGCTGCTGTGCTGTCCTTTCTGTTGCCATTCATTCTCTGAGTATTTGTTTCTTCACCACTGTGGCTGTGTAGAAGCTGCTGTGGGTTCCTAGTGTTCTCTGTGCCCTGACTCCTCCTTAGTTAGCTTTTTCTCCAGGGTTCCTTGATTTTTTTTTTTTTTTTTTGATAGAGGATGGTATTTTGAAACTGAGATCTGGGATCCATACATGCTGAGTTATTTGTTCTGTATACTCCGAGGTTATAATTGCAATTTGTGCTGGTGACTTGCAAACACTGGGCACGTTGGGTACACTGGGTACATTCCTGTATCTTTCCTTTCTATATTTGTAACCCCATTTCTCAACAGCTAGAAGTCTGGGTTCCTTTAAGTTTATTTTGCTTATGTCCATGTCTTGGTTACTTTCCCACTGTCATGACAAGACACTGTGAGGTATTAAAGAAAGCATTTAATTGGGGACCCACGTTTCCAGATGGGCAGTCCATCGTGGAAGACAGCATGGTGCTGAATTTGTAGCTGAGTAGGACATCTGGTTCAAAGCCACGAGGCAGAGAGAAAGAATTGACTTGGAACAGTGTGAACTTTTGGAGCCTCAAAACCCACCCCAGTGACACATTTGCTTTAAGCCATACCTCCTAAACCTTTTCCAAACATTTCAACCAACTGGAGATTAAATATTCAAATAAGAGCCTAGGGGAGCCAATTGTCATTTAAACCATTACAGACACACAGGTTCCTAAAAACCCTAACTCATGAAACAGAATAATATTTAAAAGTTTTTGAGGTTCTATACACACACACAGTGAAATGCACAGAACCTAAGTAGCCAGTTTGATTTTTGCCAGACATTCCTCTGTTGAAACAGAATGTTTTCATCAGCCAGAAACTTGCTTTGTTTTCCTTCTTTGTCCCCAATGTCCTATCTAACCCTGGAGCCAGGAGGCAACTGCTGTCCTTTAGCTTTTCTCATGTCATTGGTCCTTGACCTTTCTGTAAATGAGGTGATGTAGGTGTGTCATTACTGCACTTGGCATCAGGTTTCGGAGATGCATTCATGCTGTGTACCGGCGGTGAGTAATTGCACATTTATTTATGCATGTCTCTGTTGACAGATACTTGTTTTCTTTCCAGTTTCAACTATTATGAATAAAATAAATGGCAATCGATATTTTCATACAAGTCTTCTTTGTGAATAGTTTGATTGATATCTTCTAGATAAAATACTTGAAAGAGAATGGTTGGGCCATTTATACATATTTACTGAACACCCTGAGAAATGGTCAAATATGTGTTTCAAAGTGATAGACCTGTGTTTTCAATTCCATCTCAAAAATAGGGGTGTTGTGATGAACTCATCTTTTGGCCCATTTAGTTTCAGTCATTCTGTTGGATATGTAATAGTACACCATTGTGGTTTTAAACTGGCAATTACTTGCTTACCAAAGCTGAAAGGACTTTAAATAAATGTATTATTATTGTTATGATTATATGATGATCTGTGGTGTTGCATATGCATGGCACACATGTGGGAGCCAGAGAATAACTGTAGAGTCAGCTCTCTCCCTCTGCCCTTATTGTGAATCTCAAGATTTGAATTCAGGCTGTTGTCAAGATTGTATGGCCAGCAACTTTATTCACTGAATACCTGGCCCATTTTCAATTTTTTTTTTTGTATAAGTACATATTGTATGTTGAACATACCCCTCTCCTCCAATTAATACCCTTTGTTCCACTATATACTTTTGCGTTACATTGATGGTATATACACATGCACAGTTTAATTTACCTACATAAAATCTAGGAAGTGTAAATGAAGGAAAGTATATTTGTCTTTCTGAATTAATGCCCTTACTGTTATTTGCCTTGCTGTGATGAAGTAATGGGCACATATGTCATTTGCGTAGCTTTGTGGACTTCTGATCTAGAGATTTGGTTTTAGAGTTCTTTAACTATGATGGTTTGGGTTAGTTGGTCATCTGGGGAGAGGACACTTCAGTTGAGGAAGTGCCTTTTTTTTTTTTTTTTTTTTTTATGATTGAAGTGGCAGGGCCTCGATCACTGTGGGAGTGATGGCGAGAACATTAGTAAGCAGTGTTCCTCCATGGCTTCTGCTTTAGTTCCTGCCTCCAGCTTCCTACTTGAGTTTCTGTCCCAACTTTTGCTGATAAAGACTCCACCTGTTAGGTAAATAAACTTCTCTCCAAGTTGCTTTTGGTTGTGGTTTGTTATCACAACAATAGAAATCAAACTAAGGAAGACCCAGTTCTTTGATAGAAACGTGTTGTGGAATATTTTCTCCTATCTATTAGTTGCATGTTCCACTTCCTTTCTCCCTCCCTCCCTTCCTCCTTCCCTCCCTCCCTCCCTCTTTCCTTCCCTCCCTCCCTTCCTCCCTCCCTATCTCTCTCCTTCCCTTCCTCCCTCCCTCCTACCCTCCTGTTTGTGTATTTTGTGTACCCTCCTGTTGGTATCAAATTCAGAGCTCTGCACATAATATGTGACTCATAATACTACTGATTCATTTTCCAGCCTATACTCCTGTTTTGTACGATTATATTTTCAAATAATAACATTGCGATTATTGTATCCTACATCTTATCAAAGAAGATTTTACTTATTTATGGGCACTAAGGTATTCTCTTGTTTTCTTCTAAAAGTTTGTTGTCTTGACTTCAGCACTTAGAGTTGTGGTCCACCGTATTAAGTTTTACATGCGGATGCTGGTGAAGCTCATTTTTCATATGGATATTCCATTCTTCTAACACACCTTGTGAACACTTTCCCATCCTCATGGAATTTCATTGGCCTCACTTTGGAAAATCAGTTGCTTATATGAGTGTGAGTTCTCAGAAATGATTTGTTTCTTTATTAGTTGATTGATTATTTTTTGAGACAAGATACCATGAAGCCCAGGTTGGCCTTGAATGGACTATGTAGTTCAGGATGTCCTTGAACTCATGGTCTTCCTACCTAGCTCCCCTTGTGCTGGGATTACAGACATGTTCATTGTACCCAGCTCTGAACTGCTTAAGTGACCGACGTGGCCTGGATTTTCATTGAGGCATTACTCTCCATTTCAAGCAGCATTCATAGAAACTTAAATTCATCTTTGCCAGTGGCTCATTTGTCATGGTGCTTTGACTACCCATCTTCACAAATGCTAGGGGAAAACGGGTCATATTCTGCTGTGGGATGACATCTGTCATCAAGTTTTAGCACATGTATCATTTGCTTTTTAGTAGTTTCCTTTGCTAATATTGAAGCTAACATTGAAAGTTCCTTTATACCAGATTTGTAAAATAGAGACTTCAGTAATATAGCAAACCAGTTTTTCATTTCTTTCATGTACCATGATGCTTGGAGTAAATATAATAAAATCAATTGTTGAGCTTTTGTCTTTTCTATTTTTTATTCCTTTATTCTATGTTTCTGTACTTTGCTTTTTGAGATTTATTTTATTTTGTGTGTATGAACATTTTGCTTGCATGTAAGTATTGCTCTCCCTCTCTCCCTCTCCCCTCACCCCTCTCTCTCCTCATGCATGCATGTGTGTGTGTGTGTGTGTGTGTGTGTGTGTGTGTGTGTGTGTGTCCTTGGAGGTCAGAAGAGTACATCAGATTTCTTGGAACTTACAAATGGAGTAACAAATGATTGTGAGCTACCATGTGGGTACTGGGCCCTCTGAAAGAGCAACAAGTGCTTTCAACTGCTGAGCCACCTCTCCAGTTCTTTGAGATTCTCTTTTAGGTTTCTTCACTATAAGCCAATAGATTGAATGGTAATTGACATTTTAATGGTGAAAATTCTATGTGTGTACCTATATTTGTACATATGTGTATATGAGTTTCTGTGTGTGTATATGCGTGTGTGTATATGCATGTGTATGTGTGTGTTGAAAGTTAGGTTAGCACTAGGTGTCTCTTCCTCAGTCACTCTCTATGTTATTTTTTGATACAGAGTTTTCCTGGAGCCTAGAGCTCACTAGAGTTCACTGGCCAGTGAGCTTGGAGGTCTGCTTGTCCCCCAGAGCTGGGGTTACAGACAGGTGCCACCATAACTAGCTTTTACATGAGTGATACAGATCCTAACTCAAGTGCCACAGGCACACTGGCAACGGTACCAATTCCCCAGCCCCCAGTGACTGACTCACTGTGATTATATTTTACAAACCATTGCTAACCTTTTTGCACACAGACAGGGCTAACATTTACCATAATGGTACCTGCACTCCAGCCCGAACAATGTGCACAGCCACACACTACTCTACTCCAGTCAAGCATTCACAAGCTGCTATGGAGATCTCATTACTAGTAGCTCTGGGCTATTGCAAAGAGGGGTCATAGCTCTCCTGCCTGCTCATTATAGGATTCATTTCCACAAGGTTAGCAATTTCCTTTGGGGTTTAGTATTTATTATTTGGCAGAGGATATGTATTTAAAGTTGTTCTATTTTCTCTTCTCTCTCTTTCATACCTAGCAGCTTAGGCTTACTCCATTGTTAGTGTTCCCATGGCTTTCGCAGTGAGAACCTGTTATCTGTAATTAGGCGTGCAATTGATGACGTGCCTCAGCAGCCACCAGTGTGTGACTATGACAGCATGTAAGGGGTGATTAAATATCTTGGGCAGCTGCTGTTATCTCCGTTCTACCACTGCTGAACAAGAGGTGTAGTAGATGGCAGGGCAGGCAGGCACAAGGCTCCTAGAGAGAGCTGATTTCTGCAGCATCTTGTGTGCAGTGGCCTGTTATAAAGGCATAGAGTTTGAGGTGCTAATGCCACATGACTTGCAAGGCAGCAGCATCATGTTTGGATTGTGGACCTGTACTGAATTTATATTGCCTTCCTTTGTAAGACAGAGGGAAAGTACACAATGAAATAAGTGTTATGTACAGAAGCACTGAGCCTTTGTTTCATGCTGGAGTATAGACGCCAGACCTCTGTTCCAGTGTCTGAAGGGAAGTCGATCTTCACCCTGCAGCTATTTTGCCTTCATTTTGGGAACAAATGCAACCTTCCTTTGTTATTCCCATCTATCCAAGAGAGAGGGGCATCTGTTGTCATATCCATTATTTATCTGTGAGAAACAGTTTAGCTTAATTATCTTTTCTGCTGCTGGATGCTGGTTTGGCTCTCTTTCTTCTTCGAAAGGATAATAGGATATGATGCTGCAAATATGTTTTAATTAGTGAGCTTATGGTGCAGGCAGCAGCTCACTTAGCTCTTAAGATGGCTTTGTAGATGAGAAACTCTACAGCAAAAACCCAGAAGCCTGGGAGTGTGCGCGCTGTCTTAGATTCCAGCTCACATCTCATACAGCTCAGCAGAGTGCTGGCTTTCTTAGGGTCAGCATCACTGTCTCACTCTGGCAAAGAGATACATAAACTTTCAAGGTGTGTGTGTGTGTGTGTGTGTGTGTGTGTGTGTGTGTATCTATCTATCTATCTATCTACTTTACTCCAGCATAGCTCATAGTCTTGGATAATGCTGTATTCTTAGGACCTCTAGGCCTTTATTTCCAAACAAAAATCTTTGAGCTATGAGAGGCTGTGGGCTTGTATCAGCTCTGACTTTATAACTCACCATGATTAGTAATGTACTAGACATTTTCAGTCCACAACATCTGAAACTCTAGGATCTAAGGAAGGGAGCCTCTGGATGGTTCCACACATATCACTACAGTAGAAACATTATAGGTTCAGCCGGGCCCTTGCAATGCCAGTCTGCATTTGTCCATGAGAAAATGGATCCACTGTCTGGTATGCCTTGAACTTTCCCTCTTGGCGGGCTTTTGTAACCTTTGGCTTTAAAACGCCTTGACTGGTCTTAAGAAGCCCTGGGAGACTGGCTGGTCAGATGGTAATCACTTTTGAGGAAAGTAAGCCCAGTCTCTGACAGGACTGGATCAAGGAAATTCACCTTGCTGGGAGGTGCTGATACTGAGAACCTAAATGTCAGCTGCTGAATCTACATGATGATGTAGAATATGACCAAGGGATGCTACTCCTGATTTTCTTTTAATTTGAAGAAAGTTCACAGTTGAAAGCACAAAGAAATGCATTTCTCCTACTATTGATTGGAGACAATACTTTGTCTTAGTACAATTAAACCCATTCTTGTTTTATAAGAGAGGGCAGAGGTGCAGAGCTCCTGGTCCACCTGAGGTGGAAGAAAAATTTCTCTAGGGAGAGGGAAATTAGGACACTGGAAGTAGCTGTCATCTCTTCTTTAGAGGGATATTGATCATATTCCTCTCCTCAAAACCAAGCCCTACATCCAGGAGAACATATGGCTTATATCTGTTAAGGGAGGTCTTGAAATAATTTTCTCTAACGACTTACCAGGCCTTATGCCTGGCTAGCCACTCAAGTAAGTACTCTAAGCTATGCTGGGATGAAGAGCCATCACAAACTTCCAGAAGACTTGGGATAGTGGGGACTGTAGTTTCTTTGTCTTCTATATGCACAATGTAGAAATTGACTGGGGAACAGGCATTGTGCCCTGGGAACTATCTCCGAGCTAAGTGAGAAGACACAGACCTCTTAAGGAGGTAGCCTGCTTACCCTTGGCAGGCTCTAGAAAAGATCTGAAACTTCCTTCTCAGAATGTCTCATGCCTTCGGGCAACTATGAAACCAGCATGGTTGGCCTGTGGTGGCAGAAAGCATCAATAGTTGGCACTTATATATGACGCCCGTGCTGATGGCAACAAAAGTCACTAATATCAAGAGAGCAGAGGGGGCTATTGCTGTACAGCCCTTTGGTTTCTCCTGGTGATCTAGTATATGCTGAACAGGAAGAGAGAAGGGCGTTTCCTTCTGTCTTGGGGAGCAACTGGTAACAAACTGTACAAGTGAATCTGTTGGAAAGGTGTCCTGACTTTGGGCTGGATTGGGATACGTTTTAAGTGGGAAATGGTTAGGTTAAAAATATTAGTGGTCTGGACAGACACTGGTACCTTCACTGAAGGCGGTGACATTTTATGAAAAATGCACCGATCTATGTGTGAAACTCTTAAAAAAAAAAAACCTGACATAACAGCAAATCAGCATGGACATGTAGCTCGGGCAGATCATATTTTATTGTATTAAGTTTAGATGTGCACAGATAATGCATTCACTTCATTTTCCATGACCTCCCTTGAGAGGTCTCCAGCCTGCTGAGTGGAAAGGGACAGGGCACTAATTTTAGACCATCTAGGCAAACCTAGTCTGAAGGGCAACTTTAGCAGCTCGGCTTTGGGATGTACGTTCTTCTGGATGTGAGCCCATGGTGTTCTCTGCAGTGGCATGTGCACGAAATGGGACGGAACTGGGTTTAGATGATCTTATAGTGAAAGGAAAAGAGACATCTGAATGTATGGGGTTGCTTCTTGTACTATTCTGTGGCTCCTCAAAGCACCTACTTGGCATATACAACTGAAGGCCAGGGTCAGGGAACAGGGTCCCTTTTCTTTGCTGCCTGAGGGCTTTCTGGTTCCATTGGCTGGACTGGCTCCACCTTCCCCTGGCATGGAGGTAAATTGGAGAGCTATGGTTCTGAGTCCTTCCACTTAATATCATGTGGGCAGGCTCTACCAAGGTTTTAGCCAGCTGCTGATCTCTTTCATTTGTCTACAGGGCACACAATGTCTAGGACTCTGACTTACAGAACAAAGGTGGGCGGGTACATGTATGTTTAGACATTTTCTTTTATTGCCTTCACTGCTTCTATAGATCATCACAGGAGCCCCCTGATTTTAGCTGGCAGTTCTAAGCAGGAGGCACGGTTAGATGCTCTTCTGCCTCTGGCTTTTCCTTTGTCTTGTCTAACACCATTTCTAGCCTCTCTGGGACTTTGGCTAATACAAGGAGAGCAGACATACAGAATATATGTTACACAGGTGTCTGGCTGCTGGCCTGTGAGCCTCTGGACTGCCTAGCCATCAGTAGAGCATCTCACAGTGAATTTTTACTAATGTGGGGTCCAGGTAATGGTATTCCTGCTGGGATGGTTTCTCTGGGGCCTATTTTATTACAGACATATGAATCCAACACGCACCATCCTGTTTCAGGGTCTCTGTAGTTTTAGCAAAATATTTCCACTTAAATATTTAGCAAAATATTTCCACAAAAGCAATTTTAGATGAAACTTGGAAAGGTAACAGAATTCCTCCTGGGCACTCACATCCAGCCTGGGGCAGAGCTGAGATTTTGCTCCTCGACTCATCATGGCTTCCCTCTTCTTTGCAGAATGTGTAGCCGTTCTCCCTTTACAGGGTATGCTGAGGTTGTGGGAGATTCAGCAAGACAGTTACTTTTATACTGGTCAGTGGCTGAGGTTTTTTTTCCCATGTGATTGGAAACCCTGAAAAGATAGTGCTTCTCCTATGTTTTTAATTAGCCGAGGCAAAACTTCTGATGTGCAACCGATGGCCCGGGTTCAGCTTCTGTTTTATATTCAGTACAATATGTGGAATGGTGTTGGCACATGCTGAGGTTAATAGCAAAGGCAGAGTAATGAAAACAGCAGCAGCAAAAAATAAACGGTTGGCTCCGAATCCCCAGCAAGTGAGTGACATTGCAGGGTTGAGCAGGTGCATGCTGGGCCACTGTGCAAAGCCAGGCTGTTCTTCTCCATGCTGTCAAGCACATCTGCCAGGAATTGTATTTACATGACACTTTAATATTTACTGGGAAAGGGGTCAGGGGTCTTCATTCTTGGTTGAGAATGCTATCCAAAGGAAGGATTTAAGCCTTTGTGCCTATGCTTGCGTGGGCAAGGAGGGGCTCCTATTAAGGATGTGATTATTATGCATATACTTTCACCATATAAATTTATGATGTACATATGTGTGTGTGCTGCATGCATGTGTGTGTACATGTATGCATACATGTATGCATGTGCCTGTGAATATGCATGTGTGTGTGTGCAGGTGTGTATTCATGAGTGTTTAAAAAATGTTTCCTAAAAGAGCAATGGTGAAGATTAACCTGGACAGTCTCACAAGGGGTCCAATGACTTGCAGAGATGGCATCGAATGCTGCCTTTAGCTCTCTGTGGTTTGGGCAGTACTTCGGCTTGCATATGGATGGTAATGGGTTTCTCTGTGAGGTTAATGTGACTCTTTTGGATGTGTTTTCCAGTTCAGGAAGCTCCATATGGCGCTGTTTTTATTCTTGCATCATCTGTACTGGGTGTTGACCTTTAGGCCTGAGATTGGCCTGCTCTGAAAACAGATGAAATATGAATGAGAATCATTTCTCGTGTGTGTGTGGGGGGGTGTAGCTGAAGCTGTGTGAACTGCTCCTACTGACAGAGCTTGTTACTGTTTGATTTTCCCTAGGCAGGTTTGCAGCTTTATTAAATATCATGGTGAAGTTTGGTGTGCTGTCTCCAGAGGCTGTTGCATAATCCTAACCCACAGGAGCAGAAACAAGACCCAGACTGTATAATGATGAGAATGAGTCTGACTTTCTACTCCAAGCCACAATTCCAAATCATTTATCTTCTTTACTCTGTGTTTTATATATTCAATTGATCTTATAGTTGAATAGTCAAGATAGTAATAGATAAGAATGTTTTATTACTGAAACTAGTGAAAATTTACTCTACAAGGCTTACTGATATAAACATATATTCATCTTTTTTCATGATTTCCCCCTCTGCTTTTTGTTGCCAGGAGCTCTTCATATTTGTAGCAAAGCTGTGCACAGAACGTAGTGATTAATACAAGCTCTGCTTTTTAAGAAGTGCTAGAAAAATAAAAATACTCAATAACCTGTGTGAATTGAGTTGAATGTACTCACTGTTCTTATGTGGCCTCATTGGGTGAGGCTTTCGGGACCCGAGTGTGCCTCTGTCAGCTCTTGCCTCCCTTCACGGTTGATACTTAACAGGAATTTCTCAGGTGGTTTTATTTCTACAACTGCAAAATATGGACAGGAAGGGGGAAGAGAAGTTGTGGAGAGAAAACCAATTTAATATATTAAAAAAAATCAGACTAGTATATAAATAAATGGTTTTCATGTTTTTAAGAAACCTTGAATCAGACAGAAAACTCGGTGTTAGCATTTTCCAGCATTTAGAATTTGGTGCTTTGGCTGATCATAAGGTATTATGGTTCTCTCTGGTTTCTTGACGTGGGCATGGTATGACAGGATAGATGTCATTTTTTTTACACTGAGTTTATGGAAAATAAATCAGCTTCTAAATTAGAATTCCCTTATATCATAAATGCAGAACGTCTACTAGCCTTAGTAGGGTCTTACAGTGATCCTCAGTTGGCGAAGGATGCAGATTTCTCCCCAGGGGAAGAGTTGGACATTTCTGAAGATGCTTTCGATGACATGCTCAGGATGATGTGCCTGGTAGTAGAGGTATCTAGTGAACAGAAGCGGGATGCTGCCGCCTCCACCCCAAGACAGGGTGCCTGCTGAAGTACTGGACTCAAAACCCTTGGGTTTCAATTCCATTTCTAGTGCTCTCTGAATTTCAGTTATTTCCCCCCAAGCTGCTGCAGCTCTCCCAGTTTCCCTTTCTTCTCGGTAGAAGTGCAGACGGTGCTCTGTCATGCACCTTTTATGAGTCCAGCTGTGGAGATGAGTAAGAGCTAATGGTCATCAAAACACCAATAAACTAAAGGAAGGTCATATGTAAACTGTGTGCTGGAAACACATTTGAGTGTTTCTTCATTTTTATGAAGCCAGAATACTTTCTGATTAAGGAATGATCTTAAGAGGTAAGTCTTGAGATCACATTTCCGTGTATCGTCAAGTACAATGTTGTGCTTATGAAGCGACCTGGGGTTTTTGTGAAACATGTCATGGCTGCTTGCAGAACACCCTCTGTTAGCTGTAATTCCAGTTTTTAACTGCCTGCTCTGCCACATCATTGTTTAATTCTTTTCATTCCAGTCGGGGGATGTAGCTGCATGCCTATCACATGCCTTGTATTTCCTACATTAATACATAGCTGGGAGCCCGTTCATGTGCGGAGGGAAATTGGGTGTGTGTGGGGGGGAGGGTCTCTGATCACAAGAAAGAAAAATTGAAAGAAACAATTGCTGATTCTGTCCCTGGATATTGTCTCGCCTGGAGGTGGTATTTGGAGCTACTACAAGCTCTTATTGCCAATTTAAAGATGGAGGCAACCTTCCTAAGAGATGGAATCTCAGCCCCTGAGGACATGTAGAGTCATTGAGTCAGTCAATGCTGAAAAGTGTCCTTCACTGGTGACCTCATGTAATAGGACAAAATTCAATTTTCTTATTTGAACTAGTTGAATAAAAAAAAAAATTTTTTTTTTTTTGTTACTTGTAGCCCAAGGTGTTCTAGCAGATATCTTGGTAGTTAACCTGCTCACTGGTCTATAACCAGTTCACTTTGGTCATGGATGGAGAGGCATGGGGGTGGTTCGTAGGACTAGAAACCTCACACTTATTTTTAGTACCAGCTACAGAGCAAGTTATCTTTTCTCTCCACTGTTTCCCCACTGGTTTCCAAGAAGCCAGTTTATTTAGTTATTACTTAATTTCTGTTTGGCGTTGGCAGTGAAACTGGCTCCTTCATCCCTATTATCCAGCCTTTCTCCCTCTCATTCCCCTGTGACTAGAGAAGCTTCTAGAAAGTGACTTTCTTAGTATGCTGTATTAGGAAACTCTTAACAGAAGGCAATGCTATAGACAATAGACAAGAATTGTGGCCAATCAGCTCTTAACAGGCCAATGTGTTAGTAGGGCTGTCCTTCAGGCTCGTATATATTATTCACACTTTGACACACTGTTGAAATATCTAAGGTGATTGAAAAGAAATCTGTACTAACTTGATTGCTACAATCTGAAAATCTCAAAACACTTGACTAATGACATATTTATTCATCATTATACCTTCTACTTCCACAGTGTTTGCATTTGTCTTTCCAACTCTGCGTATTTGAAAGGAAAGAAAATGTAGTGTACTTTTCTCAGTTCACAGGTGATAGCTTATTTCCAAACGATTCTTTTGCTCTTCTCTCTGTAAATAAAGCAGAGGGATATGATTGATAATTGCCACAATTATTTATATTCAACATCTCTGCTGTTGGATTCAGTTGAGACAAATGTATGAAAATTTCAATTTCTAAAGAGATTAAAATTTAGTTGTCCAGGAATGAAACAGGAAGCAAATCTAAGGAATCACTTCTGGCATAGATGAAAGCCTCCCACTGAGATCAAGGGGACTCTGAGACTTTTAATAGATGGCATTGAAAGAAGCACTGAGTGGATTTATAAGAAGAAAATCTAGTTGCCTTGTCTACCGGTTCTGTCCCAGGGTGGTGGGTGGTTATTGGGAGGTTGTTCACTTTGAACAGGTGAGTCCTGGCGGGAGGCCCTTAAGTCACTTGTTAGATATATAACAAGTCCCTCCACACAGTCCTTCCCCCTCCACCCCTTCTTCTCTGAGTGGGTGGGTGGGGGTTCCTTGCATATCTCTCCACTCTGGTACCTCAAGTCTCGGTGAGGCTGGGCGCTTCCTGTCCCACTGAGGCCAGACGTAGCAGCTCAGCTAGAAGACCATATCCCACAGACAGGTAACAGCTTTTGGGATAGCCTCCGCTCCAGTTGTTCACATCCACATGAAGACCAAGCTGCACACCTGCTATATGTGCGTGGGGTCCTAGGTTCAGCCCATGTATGCTCTTTGGTTGGTGATTCAGACTCTGAGAGTCCCAAGGGTCTAGGTTAGTTGACTCTGTTGGACTTCCTGTGGAGTTCCTATTTCTTTCGGGGCCACAATCCTTCCTTCTATGAATTTGGCAGGCAAATGGATGGGACTAAAAAAAATCATCCTGAGTGAAGTAACTCAGTCCCAAAAGGACTGTCTGGAATGTACTCACTTATAAGTGGATATTAACCTTAAAATACAGGATACCCATGCTGCACTCCACAGACCCAAAAAGCTAAACAAGAAGGGAGGTCCAATCGAGGAAGCTTGACTCTCACCTAGAAGTGGGAATAAAATATTCATAGGAGGCAGATGGGGGGGGGACTGGGAGGGAGAGTGGATGGGGAGGGGAGCAGAGGGAGGGCTCAGGATCAGGTGTGGACAGGGACAGGAGAGGTGGCCATATGGGCATTAAAATGAATGGAAATCTGTAACTGACAGGAGCGGGTAGGTGAGGGGCATCCCAAGGACAAGGCAGGGACCTGGTATAAGGGAGGAACCCAAGAATCAATGGGGGTGACCTTATCTGTAACTCACACAGCACTGGAGATATGGACCTTGAAGAGGCCACCTCCTGTAGTCAGGCAGGCAGGAACCCCAGTGGAGCAATAGAGACACCGATCCATACGTAATACTTTCAACCCTAAATTTATACTGTATATAAGAAATGCAGGCATGAGGGATGGAGCAGAAACTGAGGGAGTGGCCAACCACAAGCCCAGCTTGAGACCCATCTCATGGGCAAGCATCAATCCCTGACACTATTAATAATAATCTGTTATGCTTGCAGACAGGAGCCTAGCATGCCTGTCCTCCGAGAGGCTCCACTGTTCATTATCTTGATGGGAGAGTGGTAGAATCCTGGGTCCTCCTTCTCCTTGTTGCTTCCTGGCTGTCAGATGAGCAGTTTTGCTCTACTCTGTTCTCCTATCATTATCAGCTGCCTTATCACATGAACAAAGCAGAGGGGCCAAGTGCACATGGACCAGATATGAAATCACGAGCCCAAATAACTTCTTGGTCTTTATAAACTTGATTATTTCAGACATTTGTTATAGTGTTCTAAAGATGGCAGAGAACACATGCATGGAGAATGGGGACACATTGTTCATAAAGGAAGAGGTGGATGACCACTAGGACATTTTAGGTTGCTAGAAACATCTCTGTAGTGGGACTGTTGATATTATACAGAAGATAATTTTTGTGATAGTTTGATAACAAGATTACAGGGGACTTGACTGAGGGTAAGTAAATGGTTTGGACGCTCTTAAGTTCATGATTGTTTCTGGTAAATGAAAATGAGAGACAGTAATTCTAATTTAATGTAAAGGTATTAGAATTGGAGCTACATCACCATCAGGAACTATTCTCCTTCAAATACTTGTAAGATTTCCCTCATTTTAGTAAGTGATGTCACACGCTCTTCTCTTTTCTGAGCTTCTGGTCTTAGTAGTTAGTGTGCCTTACTGGGAAAGTTCATATTTCCAGTTCTTGAGAGCAGGCCACAACCCTTCCAATGCCGCATTTACAATGTTCACTGCATCCTGCAGAATCGCCTTGTGATGGTTGAGTGAGCATCGATTCAAGCTCTTCGTTTTGTAAGACCTTATTAATAGTCACAGTGAGTCTTTGTCATCTTTTTGTTGTGGCATTTAAATAAAAATAGGTATCTCCATATTGTGTGTGTGATGTGAGTGGGGGACACAGGTGTGCCACAGTGTGTGTGTGTGTGTGTGTGTGTGGTGTTAGAAGATAACTTTTGGGATTCTGTTCTTACCTTCCATTTGTGGAGGCAAGGCCCCTTGAGGTCATTTTTGCTTTGCCTGGTTGCATATTCTGGGCTAGCTGGCTCCTAGTTTCAGGGTGAGCATCCTGTTTCTGCCTCCTGCTTTATCAGTAAGGTTGCTGGAGTTCCACATATGCAGGACTGATTCTTGTTTTTATGTGACCCGGCAATTGAAATCTGGTCTCAGGTTTTCACTGTAAGTGCTTCTACCTGCAGAGTCGAGTTGAAAGGGTGAGAGCTCCCACTCACAGCTTTGTTCTTTGTATCCTTATGCCTTGATGATGTTCACATAAACCGAATGCCTGGGGCTTTAGCAGCCATCTTGGACGAAGAGCAGCCCTGAAGGTGGGAGCCAAGAGAGTTGAGACTGGGAAAGAGAAGGCCAAAGGAGCCCCATAATGTCATGGTGCCTCCATGACGGTTCTGAGCTGCCTTTTTCTTGCTTCCTTTTACAGAAGACAAACTCTGGAACAAAAGAGCTGAGGCAATTTTTTTTTCCCAATTGTCAGCAGTAACAGAGGAATTTGCTTTTATAGGCAGGAAATCTCATGTGGATTTAAATTGAAATAAGGTTGTTGGCTCCTTATCAGTTTCTCCATTTGGTTGTTGATTCTCTATGCTCTGCTGTGCTGTAGGAAACAAGGAATCTTTAGGCAGTTGCTAACTTTCTGAGGAGAGTAACTGTGGTTCCAGCACTTTGAATAATAATAATATAATAACAACAACAATGTAGTCATATTCATTACAATCATCATATTATCAATATTTATATTGATACAATATTCATACTTATATTAATTCTTAATACATTAGCAATATATTAATATGATTAATATATTTTTGTGTGTATGTGTGTGTGTGTGTGTGTGTGTGTGTGTGTGTGTGTGTGAGTGAGAGAGAGAGACAGAGACAGGGACAGAGAGAATCTCTTCATGTACGTATTTTTTTTTTAAGATTTATTTTATTTATATGAGTACACTGCAGTTGCCTTCAGACATACCAGAAGAGGCCACTGGATCCTATTACAGATGGTTGTGAGGCACCATGTGTTTGCTGAAATTTGAACTCAGGGGTTCTGGAAGAGTAGTCAGTGTTCTTAAATGCTGAGCCATCTCTCCAGCACACCCCCTCCCCCTTTTTCAAGACTTTTTTTTTTTTTTTCTGGCCATCTAGGGAACTAGCTCTATAGACCAGGCTGGCTTCAAACTCAAAGAGTTGCCTCCCTGCCTCTCTGCCTCTCTGCCTCTCTGCCTCTCTGCCTCTCTGCCTCTCTGCCTCTCTGCCTCTCTGCCTCTCTGCCTCNGCCTCTCTGCCTCTCTGCCTCTCTGCCTCTCTGCCTCTCTGCCTCTCTGCCTCTCTGCCCCTGCCCCTCTGTGCTGAGTTTAAAGGCATGTGCCACCACCTTACTTTGAATTCTTCAGGGACAAGATTGTTTCTTCATGGGCAACACTTAGGGTACTTTTGGACCATAAATCTCAACCTTTAACTTTTCCCAAGGCTTAATAGTAATGTTTATAGTTTTGAAATTTAGGGACATCTAATTTTGCTATTTACAAATGATAAACAATTTCATTTATACTGATGATCCTTACAGTATGGTTATTTCCGAGGAACCTCATTGTCCATTGAAACTTGTGTGTTAAAAGTTTAATGCACCCAGCCTATCAAGTGAACATTCGAGCTTAGCCACATGCAACACGTTTGCTTTTCCCCATGATTTCACAGTGTGCTGGCAACTACGGCTTTCTACAGCTGACTTACACTGTGTATCACTAGCCTGGGAAAAGATCATCACTTTAAATATATTGAATATATATTGCATTTGTATTTATCCTGAAGTCAGAAAGTGAGGCGTCATCCCGACTGTGGACTGCATTTCATTACTCGCTCATTTCCATTTTCCTGGAGATCTTGGTTTGGAGACTGGAACTCAGTCTTGAAAGGGCATTCCACCTCAGAGCTAGAGCAGAGGGGCCATGTGTGTCAGGCATCAGGCTGCCATTTGGAGATAAGGTTTGATTACAAATGATAGAAAGTTCTGGCTCCTGTGTGGTTTTTTTTTTTTTTTTCAGTCACGTATGAATATGTGCTGGTAAGTCACATTGGCAGTGGCATGCTGGTTTTCTTTAGATATAAGGGGCAAGGAAATGCTACTTTTGAAATGGGGCTGTCTATTCTAGCCTGCATTATAATTCTTCAAAAGGCTTTGAAATGCAGGAATAGCCTAGAGCCCACTGGCCTTCTCACCAGGCTTAGGGATGCATGGCCAGCTTCAGGGTCTCCTGGATTAGGAGTTAAGGCAGCCAAAAGCCAGTGTAAAAGAATCCCCAAACTCCAAATATGCACATAATTCGAATGTGCATATTTTACTTCCTTCATTATAGCTAAACAGAAAGATATTTGGAGCCCAGAGCATATAGCCTACATAATTTAAAAGGGAAATTATGTCAACATTGATTAAAATTACATCTTTAAAAAAAATATCTACAATCTGGCATCTTGCAAATTATGGAGCTTACAAAAAATGATTGGGTAGCTTTATATGTTCGGTTTATTTTAATAACACAAGAGTATTTCATTATTTATGAGAAGCCTTTGCAATTTTTATTTGTAGTTATTTATGGGTTTTTTTGTGAACGCTGAATTAGGCTGGGCCATTTTCTACCTGAGTCGCTTAGATACATGAAATAAAAGAAATATATAAGAGAAAAAAGTGGGAGAAAGAGACTTTACTTGCATTTGTTTTCTTTACATTTCTAGGGTAAATGAAATGTATTTTAGCTTGTTCTACATCACAAAACACGGGCTGTGTGTCAGTATGTGCGATGGGAGTCTCTGGGATTGGTTTGTTAGACTTAGACTTGTTTTTGTCTTGGTTGCTTGGGTTCTCTTGGGGAAGGGACACACATACAGGGTACATGTAATGACAGTCTTCTAATGTTCTTTGATACAGACTTGCTTTTTAAAAAAAAAACATTTATTTTAAGATTTATTTATCTTATGCATAAATCTTAGTACACTGTAGCTGTGTAGATGGTTGTGAGCCTTCATGTGGTTGTTGGGAATTGTATTTAGGACCTCTGCTTGCTTTGGTAGGTCCCGCTCATTCAGTCCCTGCTCGATCTGGCCCAAAGATTTAGAGCTGGGTGCCATTGTGGGGCTTTGAGAGTCCTGGATTCCTACTGGGTTGATGAAGATTCCACATATACATTTTTTGAAATTATCCTCATTGATCCGATCCATAAAGCTATCAGAAGAAATCCTGCCATTTACTGGCCGAAAGAGCCGTGGCCTGGTGGTTCCCGCTGTGCAGCCTGGAGAAGGTACAGTACTCTCCAGTTCCACCGTTACCGCTAATACACGTGATATTTGTAAAATTCATATCCAATAAACAATTTAGGAGAGTCAAAAAATAAATGAGTACATTGTAGCTGTCTTCAGACGCATCAGAAGAGGGTGTGAAATTTCATTGCGGGTTGTGAGCTACTATGTGGTTGCTGGGATTTGAACTCAGGACCTTTGGAAGAGTAGTTAGTGTTCTTACTCGCTGAGCCATCTTACCAGCCCCTGACTTGCTTTTTGATCATTATGTTTAAACTCATTAAGCTGTTGCGTGGTAGTAATGTTATTGTGGTTTATGTAGTTACAGTGGCGATACCTACACAGCAGCTACTCTAACACAGGCACCATTTCAACTGCACTTATATGTGTGTTAACTAATTTAATTTCTACAGCCTTGTGAGGTTAATGCATTCTTAATCCCTTAGGAGAGGAAAAGAGAAAACTGAGCTGCTTCGTCATACTGGATCTAACTTCAGCGTCCCATCCTTATATATGTGCATGCATGTATATTTTAGTGGGTATACATAGGTATGTGCGTGCATGTACTGTGTTGAGGCGAGGAGGCTCGTGGCTAAGCTTGAATCATTCCTAGAGGCCTTGTGTTTTGAGACACAGACTCTTAGTGACCTGGAACTCACTGAGCTGGGATGGCTGACCAGTGAGCCCTAGGGATGCTCTATGTTCACTTCCCTAGTGCTGGGATTACAAGCATGCATCAGTACAGCTGACTACTTTTTTTTTTTTTTTTTTTTTTTTTGTTAAGTGAGAAGTGTAGAGACCAAACTCAGGTCCTCATGGTTGTGCAGCAAACACTTAACTGACAGGACTATCTTACCAGTCCCTCAGTGTCCTCTCCTTTGATTAGAAGTTGATGATGGCAAAGATAATAGAGTCTCCTTAGGAATTTATAGAGGAACCTTTGGGACTCTAAGACTTAATCTCTTCCTTCTAGTAGAATGGAGCCAGAACTGTCAGGGACGGAGGGCATCCACCCCAAATTCACACAATTATGCCTCAGTCTCAGCATTTGGAGATGGGGCCTTTGATGCATAATTAGGGTGAGATAGGGCTAAAGCAGAAGGCCCCTTTCATTGGCATTGGTGACCTTATAATACTATCTCCCTCTTTGCGGTATGTACATTGTGGCAAAGCCACATCTAGAAATCCGAAAAAGCAAAGGTCTGTAAGACAGGAAAAGAGTAACCAGGCACCAAATGGGTAATACCTTGAATTTGGACAGCCTGGGTCCCAAACTGTGAGATGTGAGTTACTGTTGTTTAAGTCGCACCGCACCCTTGAGGGGTTTCTGAAGTCTCCTGGTGAACAGTTGCATGCGGCACCAGTGCCTTAGGTGGGGCCATGCTGCAGCTAATAAGTCCTGTGAGTCTTTGCAATACAAAACTTAGAAGTAAGGAATCCCAGCACCGCCAACAGGCTCAGTGTTTCCTGATACTTCCTTTTCAGGACAGAAGCTTCACACCTAAAGCTAAGACGCTCTGTGTCCCAGCCACCGTTTCCCAGTCATCTGTGTGGGACCATCCTCTGTGTCACAACGCTGTCATATTTATTATAACTACACACCAGATTAGGATAAACCCCAAAGATGCCTCCATTCCTGTGAGAAGTGAGCAACACTGTCTGTGTCCATGGCTGACCTACTGGGTTCTGATGCTGGATAGCCCAAGTGTCCGTAAGGAGGGTCCATCTGAGTGTGAACTGAGAAGGGTGCTTTGGACTCTTCTGTAGTGGCAGACCAGTGGACTGCATTTTGTTTTAGTAAAGCCTTCCAATATTTCAGTAACAGCCTATATTTACATTTATTATCAGATATTTGACTCACAGATGATTGTGGAAAACATCAGAAATCAAACTCTAAAGTAAATCTTTCCCTTAACGTTTATGTTAAAACCCTCTTTCCTTAAATACTTGGTTTGATTGTCCTTGTACTGAATTTTTCAGTCTGTGCTGGAAAAAGAAGCCCCGGATATTTACAAGGCTGTAAGCCTTGGTTGTGAACATCACTTGCACTTATATTTTTGCTCATGATTAGTAAGGATTCTGATAGACCTGATGGTTTCTGAATTCAGGTTGTAGACATAGGCCTTAATACTGAAATGGCTAACTGTTGACTCTAATTTATTTGCTTAGTTTGAGACAAGGTCATTTTGACCAAAATGGTTTTAGGCTTAGTATTTATTTTCATTCTTTGTCCAGATTGTCCCAAAGTTATCAGCAGAAGTGATAAGTTGGGGATTACTAAGCTGTAAGTGTTGTAAATCTAGGTCTTTAGTGGGTAGGAGGTGCCGTAAGTGTGAATAAGGATATAATATTGGAAACTTTTAGCTTTACAAAAAATGGCCTCTCCCATCCTGCGGACAAGTTATTCCATGGTTCTCAAGGGGGAATCACGAACCTAAAGTGAAATGGGAATAAGAGAAAGAAATGCATCTTTTTTTGTCATAGTCCATTTAATGAGGAAAAAGGCTCAAGTTTTATAGCATACAGAGAGGGGTTAGGGGGTGATCAAAACAGACAGAGTGAAGGACAAACTGGGGAAGCTAATTACAAGTTTGAAACTTTCAGTGATTTATCTCAGGGCCTTGGTGTCACTGCCCCAGAATGCTGGGCGGCTTATCTTGAAGCCCTGGTCCTCCTCACAGTTCAAGGTGGCAGCTCGGGACAGCTCCAGAAGGCTGGAAACTCCTTTAACAGTCCTTGATGTTTGTTTAGGGCCGGTATCTTGCTGATTCCCACGAAACAGCCTTGAGGGGAAAGGGGTGACTGGTTCTTAACAAAGAACTATATGGCTCTCAGCTGCAAGCTGTAAAAATGCCTGGGTTTTCTCAACCTGGTCTCCAACAGGTAGGAGGCGCCATAAGTGTGAATAAGGATATAATATTGGAAAATTTTAGTTTTACAAAAAATGGTTATATTGGTTTCAGATATAAGCACTTGATTATTACTTTTAAAAGAACTTTTAGAATTTCGATCTCAAAAGATTCCTAGGAGTTATTTAATCCTGTAACATCACTGCTACCACAAATAATTTTGGTTGAATGGCAAAAGACACCTCTTATTTATTAACTATAAAATTAATCTTGATTGTTTAGGTAGAGGCAGTCATGACAGGGAGGATGGCCCCATACTGATAACTGAGAAACGGTGGCTGGGACACAGAGCGTCTAAGCTTTGAGTGTGAAGGTCCAGCCCCTTCTGAAAAGCAAGGAGCAGGAAACCCTGATACCTGTTCACAATGCCTGGATTCCTTCCCTGTAAGTTGTGTATTGCAAAGACTCACAAGTCCTAGGTTAGCCGCAGCATGGCCCCGCCTAAGACACTGGTGCTGCATGCGTCTGCTCACTAGAAGAGTCCAGAGCTCCCACACTTAGGTGTTCCTCATCAGGCGAAGGTGTACATTCTCCCTCCTCTAATAAGTTTGTAAGTGTTCATTAAGTGATTATGATTATCGTAAGCAATGTTCTGGGTTCTCAAGACATGCGCAGTTGATGTGTCATCTCAGAACCATGTGCTTCTCTTGTCTGACTTCTGCTACCTCTTACATTTGCAGTGATCAACGCTGCAGGCACAATCCAGAGTTTGCTTTAATGATGAACCCAATAGCACCTTCCCTGCCATGCCACATTTGTAGGATTTTCTTTTGATACCAGCACTATGGTTCGGGGCTGTTCAGTAACTGTATTCCTACCTTGTAAATTTAGGGAATGGAGAAGGCAACATCCTGTGAAAGTTGTGAGGATCAAAATACAATTTCTGTGCCAACTGTAATGATAAAAGCAAGCCAAGAGGTTTGGAAAGCAGGGCTGTGGTTTGCCTAATAACAACAACTAATCTCAAAGGACTACCAGAAACACAAATTTTCACAAAGACCAACACAAAAGTCTTTTCACAAAGTTTGTGCTTTATGCACAAATACTTCTGTACTGATGTCTGCCTAGCTGGTTTATCTTATACTGATTAATCTTATATGCCATTTGTTGTAACTTCTGTGGCTAAGGATTGTTGTGTCCCAGCATTCTAGATAATACTTCTCATTTTTTCCTTTAAAGGTGTCCTCCTGCCTTAGTTGTGGTTTTTATTATGGCATGCATTTTCCTATTGTGGTGCTCTGCTATTCCCAAGTTAAAATAATTATCCCTTGGGAAGTCTTTCTCTAATTACTAATTAGATTGATCATCTGATGTGAACATACTTTGAACAAGGAGAAGGGAATATTTAGTGGCTAAGTTGTTCCATTTTCCTATTTTTCAAAATGGCTATTTGAGGACCAAGTAGCTTTAAAGCGCTTCTCTGACGTCTTTGAAGCTGTGGACAGTTTGTTGACACACTCTATTAGGATTAATCTTCCCTTTTCAGCCTCACTCTGGTTCCTTAGAATTGTAATTCTAGTATCCAATGATCAAGCTTTTGTCCCCAGACTCGTTTTTCTGGAGATCTGGTATTATCATGCTATGAAAGGGAGTCGTTTGGCAGGACTGTGATATAAATCACTTCAATAGTGTAAGGTAATGTATGGAAGAGTTGTCTTCGGCAGCTGGGGGTAAATGAGGAATAATTATTTCTGGTTGGTAGAGGATAGGAGAGTGGGGGGAGTAGTCTCAAGAGGGTATGCTTCCTGAGTTGAAGCTTAACAAGGCATAAGAGCTCATCAGCTATCAGAAGTGAAGATTATTTAGGTAGAAGGATCCAAACAGCTAGAAACACATGGTTTAATGGCACAGGGAAGGAGGTAGAGCTTGGAAGGTAGTCAGAATCAAATTATAATACATGTTTCAAAAGAAACCATTGGAAAGAGCTCCTCATTAGCTCTGTGCAAGGACAGAAGCCAGAGTACAGTGACGTAGGGTATAACTTTGTCATAATAATGACATGTCTTTAGGGAACATAGCTAGAAAGAAAGGGACAGAAGTGAAGCAGAGCCATGAGCTTGCCTTAGCGCTTTGGCTAGAAGCAGATTACTCACACTGGAAGTTCTGTTTCATACAGTGTGGAGTAATGTCAGCAATCCAGGGAAGGAAGCACCAAAACTATCAGGAACAGACGAGGATATTGTTAGCACGCATAGACCTAAAGGGACAAGGCAGGGAATAGAGTTCTGGAATTTTGGTGGCCATGGAAGGTAAGAGGGAAATATATTCCTTACTCCACTTTGCTACCAGTGCCTCCCTTTGGACTTATACAACTAGAATCCAGAAAGTAAAATGACCCAATCCAGAGAGGTCAACTGTCTCACTCAGAGCAAATGAGATTGGAGATGGATGTGTTAAATTGCTAATGCACAGGGTCGATGTATTTAATTTTTCTTTTGCTAATGGGAGAGACATTAATCATTTATTTGTTAGGGGAAAGTCAGAAAAAGAGAGAAGGATTAAAGAGGCAAGGGAGAAGTATAGTAGTTTGTGGAGTCACTGTGATGATAGGATATTTGAAGAACACAGAGAGATGCACATCTGGAAGCACATATAGCAGACACATAGAAGCAGAAACACATACAGAAGAGAGACTGCCGTGTGCCCCAGCCTCCAGCCAGCAGAGGTGGGGCAAAGATGACACATACACCAAGGTAGGGTAGGGTTCAAGCAGCTTCCGAAGCACTTCAGCTTCACCTTGCTTCAGCTTCCTTTATTCTCTCTTTTATTCTCCGTTATTCTCTGCTTTATTCTGGGGAATCGCCCAATTTATCCCCCTCCACCCTCTGCACTCATCTGTCACCACTCTTCATCATCCAATCAGTATTCAGCATGCTCTGTACATAGCCATGCACGCAGACAGGGTGTGCGTTGATAGGTCAGTGACTCAATATCATGCTGTGTGACGCTGTGTGCGTCAGGTGGACAGCGCATGATCATTCAGGTGCTTGGTAAACAAGCAGGGATCATGGGACTTGGCAATGAGCCAGGGCGCCATCTTGGCTGCTTCCCACATCTCCCCCTTTCTGTTTAATCAAAATGGCTCTGGGATCACATCTGTCTTTATTAAAAGGTTGGGGGTGGCTGTAAAAAGAGGGTCGGTGAAGCACCTGTTTTAGGCCATAAGGCTTGCATCCGCATCCAGCACCCAGTAACTTGGCCTTTTTTAGGTCCTAGGTGGGCAAGGACTCTGTCTTAGGCTATGGGGGGGGAGGGGGCGACCCACAATAATCCTGTCATTGAATCACCTTGCAGCCAAAAAAGGGGTGTGCATCTGGCTCATGGCACCTCAATATTCCCGTCATTGGTGACTTCACAGCTTATGGCACTCAGCCACTATTAGGAGCCAAACATGGGCAAATTACCTGACTCTATAGCTGCCACAGCTTGAATCAACAACCATTTATTGGCCAGCACCCATCTGTGCATGTGTATCATCCACCACATGTGTAGCATACCAACACATACAGCACACAGCAAAAATCCCCAGAAGGCCATCCCTCCCCAATCCTTGAGGAAGCTGAAGGTCCCCTGGATCATCTTCAACCACTGCTGAGTGGTGGCAATTTCCACACGGGTGTTATTCACTGCAACAATGGATGCCCATAATTCTTTCATCCAAATTCACAGGACAAATTAGCTGCACGAGAAAAATTCTGATACTGCACAGAGGTTACACAAATTCCTGACATATGGCTTACACATGACACAAAAACTAATTACTCCAGAATATCTATCTGCTCTTGGAGCAAATCCACTCTCTGATTTACTAGTAAGATTCCAGTTTTCAGCTGAGAGTAAATCTGGGATAAACACTAGCATTTACTGACTGTAATTCCACAGCTTGTGCAGATTGGGAAGGGAACAGGTGGACATCGTTGCCCTTGCTGATCTTGAAACACTGGAAAGACACCAACTTCGAGAGACAGATTTTGCCACATACTGAAGCATGGTGGCTGCGCTTTCCTTCACTTCCTCTTTCCCCATTATAGGGAGGAGGTGAGGGCAAGGGAGGTGCCGAGGGTTCAGGTGGCCTTCCTCACCTAAAACTCAACTTAGATATCATGCTAGTCACTTCATCTCCACTGTCAGATGATTCATCTGAACTTCCCTCCTCACTCTCTTGTTCTTCAGCCTCTTTTCTTTTTTGCTGGCTTCTTGTTTGCCTTTTTCTGCTTCTGCTGTATGAGCCTTTACAACACCATGGACATAATTTTGGACGTCTCATGGGAACTGCAGTAGTTGGCCGCGGGTGATTGGGACAATCTCTTTTAAAATGCCCAGCCTGGCCACAGGAAAACTTTTCTAACTTGGCAGCATACTTTCCACCTTTGTCTGCCAGGCAAGATTTAACTAAATTCCAAATTGCTAGCAGCTGCACCAACACTGCTCTTACTTTCATAATTGAAGCAATCTCCTCCTGCTCTCTTCACTTTTAACTTCATCTCTGTGCCGGGAACCTAACTCTGTCCCCGTAACCCCGGGAGCTTAACTTTGTCCCTCTACCAGGGAGAATTTTCCTAGTGCTAGATTACTCTTACTTACCACAGAACTCCCCCACAGCTCCTTTTTGTACCAGCTGCTCCTGGAGAAAAGGTCCCTGTACAGGCCACCAGATTCCATGAACCCCAGGCTCTGGCCAGCAGAGGTGGGGCAAAGACGACATATACACCAAGGCAGGATTCAAGCAGCTTCCGTAGCTTCTGCAGCACTTCAGCTTCAGCTTCCTTTATTCTCTCTTTTATTCTCCTTTATTCTCTGCTTTATTCTGGGGGATCGCCCAATTTATCCCCCTCCACCCTTTGCATTCATCTCTCACCACTCTTCATCATCCAATCAGCATTCAGCACGCTCTGTACATGAGCCATGCACACAGACAGGGTAGGTGTTGATAGGCCAGTGACTCAATATCATGCTGTATGATGCTATGCGTCAGGCGGGCAGTGCATGATCATTCAGGTGCACATGATNATTCAGGTGTGCATGATCATTCAGGTGCTTGGTAAACAAGCAGGGATCACGGGGCTTGGCAATGAGCCAGGGTGCCATCTTGGCTGCTGCGCGGCCAGACCCACTTCCCACAATAGACAATTTGAACAACATGCTGGTAGAAATTTCATTTTCCTGTCAATGTTAGATGTAAGAAGCAAAGCTCTTTGTTGAAAAAAAAAGTGAAGGGACTGGACTTAAACATCTAGTTTGAAACTACTGTTAACTTGAGTCTTCTCTTGGCAAGAATGACAAAGTGAGTTGATATGGGAAGATGCAGGATCAGATCAAAGAGGGGTTTACCTAAGGCAAACCTGATTACTAGAAGCCAGTAACCACACTGTGAAATAGTCATACCATGCATCAATATGCCATTAGTGAGGATAAGGTGGAGACAGAATTATACACACGCTAGTTTTCCTTTTTAGCTGCTCCACACATGCTGGCAGAGCTCAGGAACCTTAGCCCCAGACTGCTCACAGTACTGTCTTCTCTCTGTTATAGAGGCACCATTTGTTATGAAATATGGCAAACTTTTACTGTGCTTTTGGGGGATGGGAGAAAGAATCATTGTGTTAAGTGTCTAGTAATTTTTTTTGCAATGAATTAGATGTATCCCCATTAATTTTACACAATTTCTTAACATCTCTGTGAAAGACCAACTGTTTGCCTTTACCCAAACCATCAAGATTTTTCTAAATGTTCTGTCTCAGTCTGCACCTTGCTAAGGAGAGAATATTCTAAACCACCTCTCCTCGCTCTTTAGAGGCACATCATGAATCATGGTGACCTGTGGTCACCTGACTGCACTGTAGAACATATTCCTACTGGCTGCACGCTGTTCCCACTGACTAAACATTTCCTGTCTTCCTATCTGGGTTTGTCCTTGCGAAATCCAATAATTTAGCGTCTGACCATGGTTTCACAAATCCTATGGTTTGTGAATGAGTTCTAATATATATATATATATATATATATATATATATATATATATATATATATATATATATATATGTGATTTGAGTTCTAATTTATAAATATCTATATATGTTTCTTGTTTACCCACTAGGTTACACTGGTGATTTTTGTCCCCTGTGATTAAATCTTGTCTCTTGAGGTTATTTGGAAGTGATTAGCAGACAGTTGCTGGCTGATAGTCTTCCCAGGTGCGCCCCATGGTTTTGTTCCAGCTTCTGAAATCCTGTGGTACATGCTGACGGAGCTGCAGTCTCGGCCCTCTCTTAGCATTGTGGCAGTGTAGCCTGTGAGCACACTAAGTTTTGGGCTCTTTGCTGTGTTATTGGGTCAATCTTTTTTCCCTCAGTTACTATGAGCAACACAGTAAAGATAATGGTCAATTCTCATGATTCAAACAAGTCAACTGAAATGAAAGCAAGAGACCATAAAGTTGGCCTGTTGTTAAGCCCATTGTCCAACTGTCATGCTGTTCTGTGTACACCATGACAAGGCTGTTGTTGTTGTTGTTGTTGTTTTTAATGTACACTTCAGAGGTGTAGTTACATCTGCGCTTCACATGTTGAATCAGATAAATCACACGAGAATCAAATCACAAAATATATGTGAAATGTGCTCACAGACTGCAGTGTCTTTATGGATCAGAGTGTCACATAGTGCATAGCCAGGGGTATAACAGTTGGTTGACGCACAGCCCTAAATATTGCTATACTTGTGTAGGACTAGCCATTTCATGTTTGAATAGTGAGTCAGTTAGTTACAGCCCTGTATGAGTGATAGAGATGGTTTTGTAATTGTATTCATTATAGATAAGGACAGCAGCAGCAACAACAAAACCCCATAAATGTGGGAGATTCCAGGGGTATCAGGTAGCTTTCCTCAGGTACCTGACAGTAGGAGTAAGGATACTGACTCTGGTGTTAAGGTACACTCTTCCATAAATCTGTATGCTTAATGTTACTGAATGATCTTTGTGGTCTGTGTGAGAACGCTGAAATCTTTTTCATGTGTTTCACAAAGGGAAGGCATCCTTAACTGTAAGCAGAAGACTCTGGCCAACGGTCATTAAAATTTCCTACATTCTGAAGTACACATAGCTGTGCTACCTTGTGGGAAGTGTTTGCTTAATTTTCTTATGAAGTATGACCCTGTCCTGTATTGTTTAGAAATGTGGATCATGACAGAGCTGTAGAAAGAAAATCCATCTTTATCTGTGTTTTCTTATTTATCTAGAGCAAACAGATATTACTAGCACAATAAAGGCTTGATATAGAAAACATCTAATTTTCTAAAATAAATATGCTTTGAGAAATGAAGTGCTAACTGGTTATTTTGGGTTGACTGGATTATGATAGAGATTTAGTTTATTTGTATGCCCCCTTCTTTTCCAAATTCTTCCTACTGAGTAAGTATTGTTTTGCAATTGAAAGGCAAACATTAAGGGTTACTTTGAAACCAGCATATCAGGAAAAGAGACAAAGCTGGGTAATTAGGGCGCTGTGGTAGAAAATAAAGCTGTTTTGACAAATAACTCATGGCTTCCTTTACAATTCATTTTGAGCTTATTTATTGCTTAGGAACAAGGGGATAGCATGCTGAGAGGAAGTACGAGGAGAGATTAGGTAGAGTGGGCTATTGCTGGCCAAACTCTGCTGCTTATAAAGTTAAGGGGAAGAGGAGGAGGAGGCGGTGGCTTCTGGTTTTTTCTCTGTTTTTTGTTTTGTTTTGTTTTGTTTTTTCAAGACAGGGATTCTCTGTATAGCCCAGGCTGTCCTTGAACTCACTTTGTAGACCAGGCTGGCCTTGAACTCAGAAATCTGCCTGCCTCTGCCTCCCGAGTGCTGGGATTAAAGGCATGTGCCACCACCGCCTGGCATGAGGCTTCTGTTTTTATTCTGACTTTGGGTTATAGAGTTTTAAGAGCTAGCTTTAGTTCTTGAATATAGCAACGTAACTGAGTGGTGGTGAGAATGTGCTTTGCAGAGAGACAAAAAGACAGACAGATATAGGTTCCAATCCTAGATGCGCTCCGTGGATCACATGCAGGACTTTGGGAAACTGTTAGAGTCTTTTCTCATTTCTTCATCTATAAAATCTCTGCCTCACAGAAGTGGGGGACCAGTATGGAGATTCTTTGACAAGTCTGCCTGGTGGGTGAGTGTGCGCAGTGGGCAGCAGCTGTTCTCGTTCAGTGCAGTCATACGTGCCATGGACTCCGAGAAGTTCAGGATTGAGAACTGGCTTTATAGAATTCATGTGCACCTGGTGGAGCCCTCAGTTGCAGGTGACTCCAGCTCAAAAACTGCGTACTAATTGGATAGCCCAGCGTGGGCTGAGATACAGATACGGAGCAGTCCTGAGACCTCAGGTACTAGGATACCTTGCCTCCTGGGGGGTAATTATAATAGTAGCTTGAAGCACTTCGTTTGAGAATTCTAATGCCCATGCTATTTTGGTGGTGTTAGATGTTGGTCGACTTCTCTCTTGAGCCCAATTGTGTTTGTTCTTTGTCTTTCAGATAACTTAGGGTTGTGTTCTGGGCATATTAAATACTACCTAGTGAGGCCGAATCCTGTACCGGTAGTTCCTTGTAATGTTGACTTGCTTGTTTTGTTTTGTTTTGTTTTGTTTTTGTCCCCATGCAGTGGATATGGTCAGGTTCTAACCACATGTTCTATGTCTTCTGTGCTGATAACTCCAGTGTCAGTCAGTTTTCAAGACGTGGTTTTCTGTTTTTGTTTTGATTTTTGTTTTGTTTTGTTTTGTTTTGTTTTGTTTTGTTGGTGGGCTGGGATGGTTTGCCTGCTCTTTCCGTGTACACCCTCGGAGTTTGGGGCACACGTGGTTGCTCCCTTGTCTACATATTAGCTATGCTACTTTACTCAGAGAACATGGTGGCAGGCAAGCATGCAGACCAAGAGCTGGAGCAGTAGCCAAGAGTTTATGACTTGATCTACAAACAGGAAGGACAGAGAGGAGGAGGAGAGGGGGGGGAGGGGGAGAAGAGGAAGAAGGGAGAGGGAAGAAGGAACCAACCGAAGGGGGAGGGAGAGGAGGAGGGAGAGAAACAGAGAGAGGCTGGGAATGGTGTGAGCTTTTGAAAGCTCAAAATCCATTTCCAGCGACACACCTCCTAGTACTTTCCAAACAGTTGCACCGACTGGAGACTAAGTACTGAAGCATAAGTGCCTCTGGGTCCATCCTCATCCAAATCACTACTGCCCGGGACTTGTGTTTGTTCGTGCACATAGTAGAGAGATTCTCTCGCATATGTCTTTTCGCAGTTTTTTTTTTTTTTTTTTCCCCAGTGATTCCTTTTTTGCTTTTCCCGCTGTTCAGAGAATGGACCGCTGTAGTTCCAGCCCGCTGACTGTGGTGTGATTTTTACCAGACTGGATCTAAGTGAACGGGAGCTAGGGGAGGAAAACGAACAAGACTTTTCTCCCAGGCCTGCATCCAGGATGCGCAGCAGTTCTAGTTCCTTCATCCCTTTAGACAAGATTTCTCTCTGGATCTCAGGTGTTTCTGTTTCCCGGGTGGCACTTCCTCCACTGGTGCTCCTGGCCTTGGGGCCGGGTTGGAAGAGAACGGAAACAGGAAAAAGGCACATGGATGTCTCACCCCACAAATACTGCTCTCTATCCCAAAGGGCTGCGTTCCCTGATCTTTTGGCTGGGTAAGGTGGGCTTCTCTGGGGGGTTTCCAGCCTGCGCTGAGCTCGGATTCCCAGACCTGGCCACCTTCAGCTGCTGAAAGTCAGGAAAGCTGGGAAACTCAGTCGCTTTAGTGGTTTCTAAGTTCTGACTTCCTCCGCTGCCTTTCTGTAGTTTGTTTTTGTGCTCCTGTGTTAGCATTTCGGACTGAAGGTGTCCTGGGCTTCCTTCAAATGGACTGGTGACGAATTCATTATAATTGGTCAGGGAACATGTTCCCTGGGCCAAGGGTTTCATTTCTGTGATTAATTGTCCAGTCAGAATTGTATGGAATCTTAGAATAAAACTCCAAAGTGTAGTGAGATCAGGAGACACACCTTTATGTGAAGAAATGCAAAGGAGGTGCCAAGCACACAGAATAACAAGCATTTACTAATTAGAATGATGCCTTTTAATGGATCTTTTCAGTCCCCCCTCCCCCCAGGAAATGTTTTTGAGAGATACTAGATAGATTGTACTCTTCTTTAAGAACAAAAACAAAAACAAAATTCCATTGACTTGGGAGATTCTGCTTGGGCTAGTTAAATGAAAGAGAACATAAATATTCGGTATGTTTTTATTTAGATCACAAAATCTGCTAACAAAACCTGGTTTATCATGCTAAACTATTCAGAGCCTTTTTATCATGTATGCTATTTCTGTATGAGCTCTTGATAAGTGATGCTCCATTTCAAGTTGGTAGCACTGACAAGAATTAGTTTTGGAATTTAAATTGCATTTTTATAAATCCTTTCCATCTGAGTTCTGCCAGTGCTTGGCTGAATTCAAATGTGCAGTTGTCCCTTCGGGAGCCAGACTGTGAAGTCAGCAAAACATCTTGTCCAAGTTCCTTCACTTCCTTTTCCTCTTTCTTCCCATTCTATTATGCCAGCATTTATCTACTTGTAGCAGAATCCTTGTATCTGGGTGCCTGGGTACAACTTAAATTCATTGGCTTCCATAGAACTGTGTCCTATGACCTGTGTGTCCTATGACCTGTGTCCTATGACCTGTGTCCTATGACCTAGCCTAGCTAGATGATTTACACCCATCAGAGAAACCAATTTAAGCTGAGGTGTTAATGAATGGCAGTGCAGGATCATTTTTCAGTAGTGTCCTTGCATCTCCTACCATGAATCTTAATTGTAGTTAGGAGCAATAGGAATAGTTCATATTTTTTTTCTTTCCCCACATGAACTCGGGGAAAGTACATTTGAAAACACAGAATCCCGCGAAAGACACTAACATCATCGTATTTATTGCTCAGTTACTTGCTTTCAATTTCAAAAGCTTGTTTGGAGGTTCCAGTAGGGGAGATCAGCTCCTATACCTTCTACTACAAAAGAGTCCTTTTCTATTAGGGAAAGTTTCTTATCTGACCAAATGCCATGCCAGCCAGATCAGCTTCATTACAGATGTTGCAGCCTGATTGCCCTCATATCCCTCATTAATCTTTCAGCATGCACTTCTTTACACATACTAATTGCACACACACATACACACACACACACACACACACACACACACACAGAGGGGGGAGGGGCACACATAGGCATACATACACAGGCACACATACACATGCACACACATAGATACACAGGCACATACACACAGGTACACATGTACAGGCACTTATGCACACACATACACACACAGTTTTTTTGTTGTTTATTTTTTATTATTTTCTTTATTTACATTTCAAATGCTATTCCAAAAGTTTCCTATATCCCTCCCCCCACCTCTGCTCCCCTACCCACC
>NC_034591.1:5552740-5562740 GCF_900095145.1 Mus pahari
TTTGGTTTTTTTAAATTCAATTGTATTCTTGTTCTTTTTAAAGATTTATTTATTTATTATATGTAAGTACACTGTAGCTGTCTTTAGACACAACAGAAGAGGGCATCAGATCTCATTATGGATGGTTATGAACCACCATGTGGTTGCTGGGATTTGAACTCAGGACCTTTGGAAGAGCAGTCAGTGCTCTTAACCGCTGAGTCATCTCTCTAGCCCCCTAAACATTTCTTGATATTATTGTTCTAAAATAGATTGTATAAGTTTTTACCTGATCACCATAATTTAGTAGCTTGTTCTCTTGTTGCTGATTAAAATTGTTTCAAAGATTTTACCATTTGAGTTAGTGGTATAAAGCAAAATTTTTATAGGTTTCTTTGGGCTCTATGTCTACAGGTAGAATGGCTATATCATGTGCTGTATCCTAGGAAACTTTCAGGCATCTTTTCTTGGTGGTTATTAAATAGTTCACACTTGCTCAATTTTTTTTTTTTTTCTGAAACAAGGTCACTGTGGAAGATTCCCGTTTACATTGTGTGTCGGTAAGCTTTCAACCGAGTGTAAATAGACATAAAAAGAATTTGGGTGTTTGTGCATTGTTTTAGTCAAAGCTAGTGCATTGCTAGTCAAAGCAACCACCCCCATAAGGTCCCACCTTCATTCCTTCAAGAGGAAGATGGACCCTCTCACCCTCCAGGAAATTGTCTTATAAGGGAATTGGTGCATTTCTTGACACTTTGGGGGATGTTGTCATATAATACGGGTTAGCATCACTTCCCTGAAGCTGAAGAAGAGGGACCCTGCAGAGGCTCCATTGGTGCACTTCGACCTTTCTCTGTAGGGATCACTCTCCCTCCCCTGTAGTCTGTGTTGCCTCTCTCATGTCATGATCCTCTTAATAACATGTTTTGGGGAATGAGACTTTGGAATTACACATTTAAGTAGCCTGATATTTGCACCATTCTCTAACTAACTGAGCTAAATGGCCTTGTTAAGCTGTATTTGGTTCATAACCTAGAGCAACCTGCTTTTTTCTGAATGGAAAACAGAGGAGGGGTGGATCTAGGGGAGAAGGGAGTTGGGGTGGGGGAACTGGGAGGAGTGGAGGGAGAGGAAACTGGATGGTATGAGAGAAGAATTATTTTATTAGATATTTTCTTTATTTACATTTCTAATGTTATCTCCTTTCCTGGTTTCCCCTCTGAAACCCCCCATCCCCTTTCCCCTTCTTCCCTCCCCCTGCTCACTAACCCACCCGCTCCTGCTTCCTGGTCCTGGCATTCCCCTACACTGGGGCATCAAGCCTTCACAGGACAAAGGGCCCCTCTTCCCACTGATGACCTACAAGGCCATCCTCGGCTACATATGCAGCTGGAGCTATGGGTTCCTCCATATGTATTCTTTGGTTGGTGGTTTAGTCTCTGGGAGCTCTGGGGGTACTGGTTGGTTCATATTGTTGTTCCTCCTATGGGGCTGCAAACCCCTTCAGCTCCTTGGGTCCTTTCTCTAGCTCCTCCATTAGGAACCCTGTGCTCAGTCCAATGGTTGGCTGAGAGCATCCACCTCTGTATTTGTCAGGCACTGGCAGAGCCTCTCAGAAGACAGCTATATCATGCTCCTGCCAGCAAGCACTTGTTGGCATCTTGTGGATTTGCCAGCAAGTGCTTGCTGGATTTTTTAGTGTCTGGGTTTGGTGACTGTATATGGGATGGATTTCCAGATGGGACAGTCTCTGGATGACTTTTCCTTCGGTCTCTGCTCCACACTTTGTCTCTGTATCTCCTCCCATGGGTATTTTGTTCCCTTCTAAGAAGGACTGAAGTATCCACACTTTGGTCTTCCTTCTTCTTGAGCTTCATGTGGTCTGTGAATTGTATCTTGGCTATTCCAAGCTTCTGGGCCAATATTAACTCATCAGTGAGTGCATACCATGTGTGTTCTTTTGTGACTGGGTTACCTCACTCAGGTGACAGCAAATGCTGGCGAGAATGTGGAGAAAGAGGAGCACTCCTCCATTGCTGGTGGGATTGCAAGCTGGTACAACCACTCTGGAAATTAGTTTGGTGGTTCTTCAGAAAATTGGACATAGTACTACCTGAAGATCCAGCAATACCTCTCCGGGGAACCCAGAAGATGTTCCAACTTTTAATAAGGACACATGCTCCACTATGTTCATAGCAGCCTTACTTATAATAGCCAGAAGTTGAAACAGCCCAGATGTCCCTCAAGAGAGGAATGGATACAGAAAATGTGGTGGTACATTTATATAATGGAGTACTACTCTGCTATTAAAAACAACAAATTTATAACATTTTTAGGCAAATGGAGAGAAGAATTTTTTAAAGAACCCAGAAATTACCACCAAGTCCTCTATGGTCATTTCCAAGTTTCATTCTCTTGAATATAGACATTGTGGACAGGACAGTTATAAGGAATATATGCACAGGCTAGTGTTGCTATATGCGAA
Source organism: Mus pahari (assembly GCF_900095145.1). NCBI lineage: Eukaryota > Metazoa > Chordata > Mammalia > Rodentia > Muridae > Mus > Mus pahari. The sequence goes on from NC_034591.1 coordinate 5,555,205, forward strand.
ATGGTTTCTTGAGCTATGGGGTAGGGGGGAGGGGCAGAGACTGAGGGGCCAGCTTAGTGGTAGAACACTTGACAAGTGTGTGTGAGGTTCTTGGGTTTGATCTTCAGCACAGGAAGGAAGAGAAGCAGAGAGGAAAAGAAGGAAGAAAAAATGAGGCGGGGCTCTTCAGTTTATACTCTTGTCCTTGGTCCTGTTACTGACAGGAGGAGATCCTGTTACACAGTGGCTTGCTCTTACATAGATTCCCATGTGCTAATGCAAGTTATAGGCAGAGGAAAATTCTCATGCTTGGCCCTGCAGGCAAGGCCTGTAAGGTAGACTCCAGCAGTTTTAGTGCTTCATATGCAAAACAAGGCTTAGAAAGAAAGTTTGGAGCCCATAGAAAATGAAGAAGAAAAAATGCCCACTGTGTCATGCAGATTATGGGATTTAGCCTCAGGCCAATGGAAAATCATTGCTGGATTTGAGCACAGGTGACATACATAATGAGTCGATGGCTGTGCATCTGAGTGTGGAGTGTGGCGGGTTTGGAGAGCTGAAGCAGGGAGGCCACTTAAAGCTGCTGGCAGTGGCCATCCAGGTGGCAGAAAGGGTGACTGACGTGAGGTGGTGGCTGGGAGGATGCCCTTGCTTGCGTGCAGAACTGTTGCGTGAATGAATTCTACTGGGAAAGGTAGTCTGTTATGAAAATGTTGTCAGTGTTATCATTGATAATGCTCTTTAACTTGTAAGTAAGATTATACTCCGGCCAATCTCAATCAAGACAAGCAGGTGTGCTGATCAACGGCACTGTGGGCAAAGCCAGTCTGGGGTGTCTAAGGTACACAGAGCTGAGAGGTGGCTCTCTCTCCCAGGCAGGCTCTGTGGTGGTGACTTGTGGAGAAACCACACTGAGGCTGCAGTTATCTGGACTTGTCTGTCAGGGAGGGGACAGTGGCCCTGTGATAGAACACAGATTCAGGATAACACCTTCCCCTCCTGTTATACTATTGTCTGCATCTCTAACCTTCCTAGTTCTGTGTCTTGAGTGGAAATATCTCCTCCCCGCTTGCCTGACTGTGGAGGGAACACTGTAGAGCCTACGTTCTTAAGCAGGTTTTCAGTCTGCCTTTCTGTTTTTAGGTATATTACTCACATCTGATTCCTATGGTATTTGATGCTCTCCGCACTGAGTATTCAGCATTCTGTCCTTACACCCCAATGCTATCTCTAGCTTTTAGACTTTCTTGCTTTGATGGAGTTAATTAAAGCTTCCCTAATGCTTCTTCCACAATATTTGTTGACACCTTCGTCTATTGTCATTTCCACTTTTTTTTTTTTTTTGCTTATAGTATTTCTGTTCATTGAATTCCCTTTAGAAATGTATTTATTCTATAGGTTTGTGGGGGGGGGTAGACACAAATAAATTAAGTTAATCAACAACAATTAGATAACAGTTTAGGGGCATTTCTTAAACTAATGTTTTATTTTTATTTTATGTAAGTATCTGGCTACATTTATAGATATTTGCCATGTGCATGCCTGGTGCACACAGAGGCCAGAAAAGGGCATCAGATCTGCTGGAATTGGAATTACAAGCGACTCTGAGCCACTATATGGGTGTTGGGGACCAAAACTGTGTCTCTTGCATGAACAGCAGTATTCTTAACTGCAGAGCCATTTGCCCAGTTCTTAGGTTTTTTTTTTTTTTTAAAGACAAGTATATAGGTTTATTTTCTTTATTGTCTACTATGAAAGTTATTCGTATTATACATAATCTAGCTATCAACTTCTTGAGGAAATTGAGCAAACCCATGGCTAGACACAGCTTAAAATAACTCCTTTAGACTTGAGTTTCCTCACGGGTGGTCTTGTTTTCAAATAATCATCTTTTGAAAATTTCCCTGGCAGCACACAGTTACTGAAAATGTGTTGGCTTCCCTTCATCAGGACCAGTGAAAATGGAGACTAGGGCCTGTAACAAGTGAAGCCTAGCTTTTGCTTCCCATGGCTTAAGGGGGGGCCTAGGTTTGTTGGGTGGTTTAGGATCTTACAGTTAGTGAGATTTAAGAGACAAGAGAGACTGGAATTGAGATCTGTCCCCCTCCACTGCCCAGCCTCCTCACTAAATGGGCCGAAGGAGTGACATCCTGCAAGCTGGGTCTTGCTGAGAAAGGAACCCCATGCACTTCCCTTCACATTAAAATATGAGCCTGGTGAGAGCAGGTGTTTGACAATCTTGTTTCCGATTGTATCTCCATCATCCACACAGGGCACACTTGAGATGCTCAATAAAGCTGTACTGAATTAAAAAGAAAAATACTCGTGCACTTAATAGAGACTCGTTTAACCAGGCGGACGTCAGAGTCAGGTTTAAAACTTGAACTTTTGAAAATACTTTCGAAAAAAAAAAAATGCGGTATCCACAAATGAAAAGGATGCGTCCTAAATAGATCAGATATATGTTACTTTACTTAGCAGTGGGTTTCTATGGTAACATCATGTTCCTTTTATAAAAGAAAAATCTGAAAATAAATATTTCTGGATAGTACAACTGAGCTCATCTTCTTGATAGTACAGATTACTGCAGCTCCTCTCACTGTGTGAGCACTAAGTGCTGGCCTGCCTTTGGCCTTTTTGCCCGGTACTCTGAGGCCTGCTCACCCATCTGAGCTGGGCTTCAGGAGGTACTTGAGCTGGGCACCATTGTCTCGGATTGGTGCTGGCTGAATACTTCCACCCAGGGGTTCCTTGGAAATAGCATCAAGCTCAGGCAATGAAGCTCCCAATGGTTTGCATAAAAATTCAGATAATGAGCTTTAGATGAAGAAAGAGTAGAGAAAATAAATTACACCCATTTCCCTTTTTCCTATCTCTTGTGTTTCTGTAAGTATTGATTTTGTTGTTGTTTGTTTGTTTTGTCTTGGAAGCCTGAGAATTTCCTCTGTTATCTATCTATCTATCTATATATCTATGCAAATGTATGTGGTGTGTATTCATACATACATGTGTGTGTGTGTGTGTGTGTGTGTGTGTGTGTGTGTGAGAATGTGCACTTGTGTGCTTGCAGGTGGACATCAGAGGCTGGCACCAGGGGACTTTCTTGATTGTTCTTCATTTTGTTTTACTGGGACAAGATCTCTCTGAAGTGGGAGCTTGAAATTTTGGCTAGTCTAGCTACCTAGCTTTCCCCCCAAGACCTGGGGATCCTGTCTCATAGCTGAGTGACGTCATGTAGTTACTGGGAATCCTTTTTTGTTTGTTTGTTTTGTTTTGTTTTTTTCGAAACAGGGTTTCTCTGTGTAGCCCCGACTGTCCTGGAACTCACGCTCTAGACCAGGCCGGCCTAGAACTCTGAGATCTGCATGAACCACCACTGCCGGGTGGTTACTGGGAATCTTACCTCTGATCCTTATGCTTGTGTGACTTGAACACTTGCCATAGCCTCTTTGCTGGTTTTTGACTACGAATTATAAAGTATGGTCTCTGCATTGTGTTTATCCTTTATAGGCCATTCTGAAATTGCTTACAGAGACTAGACAGAGACGCCAAGAGGCGAAGTTCCTCATTGTGGCTTATTAATAGGAACGAATTTCATAGTACCCACTGTGTTCAGTCACTTGTGGCTCGCCCCCTCACCTGTTAATCCGTTGTAAGCTAGTGCATTTTACAGCATAAGGTCTGAAATCCTTCTCATATACCCTGCCAAGCTAGGCACTCCTGAATGATTGAGTGTTTGCACACTTTCCTGTGCGGCCCTCTTTTCCACACCTTTTCAAGCTGCCCCACCTCATAGGAATGTTCTCTGCCTCTGAAATCATAATTACATGGAGTCAACATTTTCTTTTCTTTTCTTTTCTTTTCTTTTCTTTCTTTCTTTCTTTTTTGGCGAACTTAGCCAGTATACTCTGTCAAATGTAGTTCTAAACATTAAAAATTCTTTTTTTAAAAGATGTATTTATTATTATATCTAAATACACTGTAGCTGTCTTCAGACACTCCAGAAGAGGGAGTCAGATCTCATTCCGGGTGGTTATGAGCCACCATGTGGTTGCTGGGATTTGAACTCAGGACCTTTGGAAGAACAGTCGATGCTCTTAACCTCTGGGCCATCTCTCCAGCCCCACATTAAAAATTCTTATCTTTCTAGAAATGTTGGTTTCTAAAATAAAGTTAGCTGAGTTCTAAGGAACCGGTGTTTGGTAGACCCCTTGAGGAAAACTTGGCTTCTGTGAATTTCTTGAGCAGTGGTACAACATTGTATCTTCTGGCAAGTTAAGGGATGTTTCACAGGCAATTCTGACCAGATAGAGTATTCACCTGGTCTGCAGCACTGCGGTTGTACTTTGAACCTTTATTCACATGCATTCAGGTGTGCATGTGTGTATGTGTGTGTGTTTGAGTATATGTGCATGTGTGTGTGTGTATGTGTGTATCTAGCATACTGACAAAATTATAATCTCATTGAAGAGAAAAAATTTAAATCTCCCATATAGCCTTGAAGATTATAGTACTTATTTAATAATTAAATATCAGGTAGTAAAAATGAATGTATATATTATATATGTGCAATATATAACATGTATTAAAATGACATTGACTATTGTATAAAGCATTATATATAACAAGGGCTCTCAACCTGTGACTTGTGACCCCCTCTGGGGTTTGCATATTAGATAGCCTACATAGCATATACTTACAATTCATAATAGCAAAATTGCAGTTATGAAATAACAGTGAAATAATTTTATAGGTAGGTGTCAGTACAACTTGAGAGACTGTATTAAAGGGTCACAGCATTAGGAAGGTTGAGAACTCTGATATTTAAGAAATGTGTTGATGTCTGCTTGAGTTTAGATCTTTGAGTCTCTTTAAGGCTCATCTCTTAAAAGCTTGGTCACCAAGATGGTACCATTGAAAAGTGGAACAGACTTTTAGGAAGTGGATCTGGGAAGGTGATTCTTAGTTATTGGAGCTATAACTTTAAAGGCAATGGTGGAGCCTTGACCCGTCTTTCTCTATTGCTTCCTGCTACTGTGGTATGCCACCATACACTTCTACTCTGACATACTGTTTTACCCTGAAGCCCAAGGTAATAGTGCCAATTGATCACAGACCCAACAGCACTATGGGCCAAAGTGAATTTTTTCCTTATCAGTTCATTGTCTTGGGATAGGAAAAGGGCTTAGTGGGAAAGATATTTGTAGTGAAAGCAAGGACACCTGGGGTAAAGGGTTTGCTTGACTGCATATTTGATATTTCAGCACTGGTGGATGGAGAGAGGTGAATCCCAGTATTTCGCTGGCTAGTTAACCTATCCAAAGGGCAAAGCCATTCAGGTTCAGTGATTGACCCTGTTTCCAATAATAAGGTAGAGAGTGAGAGAAGACGTTAGAGTACTCCTCCAGCTTAAGGATGTGGATGCACATACTTGTGTGCACACATCACACACAAATAAGTTAATTACCTCACACTTCATTATGGCACCAAAGGCTGATAAATGTGATTTAAAAATAATGCATGTGTTTTGCAAATTGTATCTTGGGTATTCTAAGTTTCTGGGCTAATACCCACTTATCAGTGAGTACATATCATGTGAGTTCTTTTGTGATTGGGTTACCTCACTCAGGATGATGTCCTCCAGATACATCCATTTGCCTAGGAATTTCATAAATTCATTGTTTTTAATAGCTGAGTAGTACTCCATTGTGTAAATGTACCACAGTTTCTGTATCCATTCCTCTGTTGAGGGACATCTGGGTTCTTTCCAGCTTCTGGCTATTATAAATAAGGCTGCTGTGAACATAGTGGAGCATGTGTTCTTATTATCAGTTGGAACATCTTCTGGATATATGCCCAGGAGAGGTATTGCTGAATCCTCCGGTAGTACTAGGTCCAATTTTCTGAGGCACCACCAGACTGATTTCCAGAGTGGTTGTACAAGCTTGCAATCCCACCAACAATGGAGGAGTGTTCCTCTCTCTCCACATCCTCGCCAGCATTTGCTGTCCCCTGAATTTTTGATCATAGCCATTCTGACATGAAACTCAAGAAGAATGAAGACCAAAGTGTAGACAATTCACCCCTTCTTAGAATTGGGAACTAAACACCCATGGAAGGAGTTACAGAGACAAAGTTTGGAGCTGAGATGAAAGGATGGACTATTCAGAGAATGCCCCACCCAGCGCTCCATCCCATAATCAGCCACCAAATGCAGACACTATTGCATATGCCAGCAAGATTTTGCTGAAAGGACTCTGATATAGCCGTGTCTTGTGAGGCTATGCCAGTGCCTGGCAAACACAGAAGTGGATGCTCATAGTCATCTATTGGATGGAACACAGGGCCCCCAATGGAGGAGCTAGAGAAAGTACCTAAGGAGCTGAAGGGCCAACTAGGCCATCATTGGAAAGAGAGGCCCCTTGGTCTTGCAAACTTTATATGCCCCAGAGCAGGGAAATACCAGGGCCAAGAAGGGGGAGTGGGTGGATAGGGGAGTGGGGAGGGGGAAGGGTATAGGGGACTTTCGGGATAGCATTTGAAATNTAAATGAAGAAAATACCTAATAAAAAATTAGAAAAAAATAAACACATTATCCTCTAAAAAATAATGCATACATGTTATCAATATGTAAACATTCTTTTATATGAGATTTATTTGAAATCACATATGTAGCCTATGTGAAAACTGTAAATGTTATAACTAGTCAGAACAATGACTCCAAAAGTTTACAGTGAGGACTATTGAGGAACTAAAAGGGGTTTAGGGGAAGAGGGGGAAGGGAGGATAGCCCAACTCCTATGCTCTGGGCAGAGGGATGTGGGAGGGCTGCCAGATGCTTTCTACTTGGCCCCGGGTCAGCATCTAAGCCACTGACACCACTTGACAGGGGGTGGACAAGAGAGGCAGCCAATGAACACCAGGGGCTGTGGGGCGACACCCTGTCGCCCCGGGGTTATGGGAGAGAGGGCTGAGGGGAGAGAGCCTTGATGAGCAGAGACAGTCTATGGTTTTAGAGCTTTATTGTAGAAAGGCAGGGGGAAAGAGAAAAGGTGAGAGAGAGAGAGAGAGAGAGAGAGAGAGAGAGAGAGAGAGAGAGAGAGAGAGAATGACCAAGAGGAGAGAAAGGGGAAAAGGAGAGAGAGAAGAAAGGCTAGAATAAGAAGGAGAGAGAGAGAAAGAGGGAGAGAGAGGAAGAGAGTGAGAGGAAAGAGGAGAGGAGAGCAAGAGGAGAGTAAGGGGAGTAAGAGGGCGGGGTGGGGCCAAGCAGCCCTTCTTATGGTTGGCTGTTAGCTTTACTGTTGCTAGGTAACTGAGGAGGAGTTAAGAAACTTGGGACATTGTCTATGTGACTAAAAGCCACTCTTCTCCTGTGGGGTCTGTGGGGGCAGTAATTTCGACAGGAGCCAGGGTCTAGGAGACATGAGAGAACTCCTTTTGTCCCATGTAGGTGAATTATCACCACAGGGTCCCTGGGTTCACCTCTCAGCTATACTGGAGACCAGACTGTCTGTTCATAGCCCAGTGCCCCATAGACCATGAGACTTCTTAGTGATG
>NC_034591.1:5563894-5633608 GCF_900095145.1 Mus pahari
ACACACACACACACACACACACACACATACACACACATACACACATATACTACATGCCTGTCTCGTGCCTAAGAAGGCTGGAAGAGAATGCTGGAACTGTTGGAATTTGACTATAGACATGGTTGTGAGCTGACATGTGTGTGCTGGGAACCAAATTCTGGTCCTCTGGCCTCTGAGCCATTTTCCAGTTCCCAGAAGTGTTCAGTGTATATTATGTAATTAGTGATATGGGAGGTTTCTATTAATCTGAACATTCATGTGCTAGGATTCTCATTATTCAGTTCTCTGAATAGAGTTTATGTGGGTATATATCATATTTTCAATAATGTTACTATACCACACTATCTTTTTAGATCATTTGATGGATGTGAGGAATGGAGTCTTAAAATTGTTATGAGCTCATATGAAATGGTGAATTTGAAACAAAATCCATCTGGTTTAGGCTGCAGTTGAAATCCTTGAGCATTAAGTATAGCCCTGTGCATGAAATAGATTTGAATTTTAGTATTTTAAAGTTGTAAAGAAACACATTATAGCTTCCTGCTTGCATCCTCAGAATTTGGTGACAAAGGCACTGATAGCTCTTTGGAATTGTTGGGTATCATAGAGGTGGGAGATAGGATAAAATAATCTTAGGAAAATTAATTAGCATATGACATCCATGTTTAGAGTTGAAAAACAAAACCCTGCTTTTATGTACTTAGCTCTGTTCTCATCTTACTGGCAACCTGAATCAGTCAGAGGCCTACCCGTTTTATTCAAAGGCCGTGCTGCATTTGAAATTCATGTCATACTTCATAGCATCGTTATTTTGCTAAGATGATAAGAAATAACTTAAATTTTACATATAGAGGCCAGGATATTCTCAGTGGGATATGGAAATAAGAAAGTCCTCTGAATACAAATAGCTGGGAACCAGAGAAACATGAAAGTCATTATGCAAATACTTGACCAGCCTGGCCTGTCCCCCACAGAGACTGCACAGATACTTTCTCAAGTAAAACAGAAATAAACACAGAAACAAGACTCACAGACTGTAATTCTTAGAAAAGTAAATGTTGACTTCCATGGCTAAAAAATAAATAAATAAATAAATAAATAATACAAATAGAAATTTTGGGGCTAGAGCAGCCATAGGAGAAGGCAGGGTCACCACACAGCAGGGACTGGAGTGATCTGGACACAAGCCAAGAATGCTGACTGTCAAAGGTAGGCATGGATTCTCCCCCACCCCCATCCCCAGCTTCCTCAGGCAGTATGACCTGGTAACACTGTCACAGTATGACAGAAGAGTCTTTGTTCTGTCTACATAAAAGTGGTAGAGAAGAAAAAAAAAAATAGTAACTTGGGTATTGATGGCCGCCCTGAGTTCCAGAGATTCACAAGACAAGTTTCTAGGTCCAGAGGCTTATAGCTCTAAGCCTTGGATAAAAGAGGCTTATGGCTTCAAGCTTTCGGAGCTGGAGACTTACTGCTCTTCGTGGTCAAGCTGAAACTTTTTGTTCTGAGTTCAGAGTACCAATACCTACTGGCCAGGATTGCAGTCACTTAACTCTCACTGTGTCTGAGTGTAGGCATATATCTTTCACAGCCTACTTTAATAAGGGTTCAACCTCCTCTCTACCCCATGATCTACTAGTGGTAGTTGAAAAGAAAGGTTATTAGGATATGGGGGAAGTAGACCTGTTTAGAAATAGTTCGTTCCAGTCTTCATTGTTCTCAGTCCAGTCCACTAGCAAACACCAAACATGAATCAGCAGCTGTAGTCTGGTCCACTTGGCAGACACCATACATGAAATCATCAGGTGCAGTTCAATCTAGAAGAAACCTTGAGGCCCCCAATCGGTCAGAGTCTGAGGTAGTGACAAGAAGCTACAGGAACCTCATGAGAAGTCCTTTATTGAGTTTCCCTCTATGAAGTGACCTCAAGGAAAGATTAGCAATACAGTATAAGGTGAACCAATATAGGTGTCTCATCAGCAAAGGCTAACGAGGCAGAGCAAAGTGAACCAATGCTTGAGCTCCTACTGTCTGTGGGGATATATATATATATATATATATATATATATATATATATATATATATATATATATATGTGTGTGTGTGTGTGTGTGTGTGTGTGTATAAAATTTCTAAACATCATGCATCCTTTCATGTGTGTAAAACATCCTTTCACCTGTGTCAGCTTTAGCAAAATGTTCTTTTACGTGTCTGCTTTAGCAAAACACTCGTTCCTCTGCCTGCTCCAGCAAAACATCATTATAACCTGAGTCTCCAAAGAAACCAGAAACTTCTACTTTATCTGATGCTTTAACCTTCAGTAGGTTTCTCAGACTCTTCTAGCCAGCAGGACCTCTAGTGTTCATGGCTTCCGTTCCAGTCTTTGGTTCTTAGTGATGTCTTGCCTCTTGTAGACTTAGCTTCTCATGGTTTCTGACTGTGGTTGTTCTCTGTGGTTCTTCAGGGCTCTCTGGAGCTCGTGGGTTGTCTGTCTCTAAGTTATGGCTTAGAGCTATGGGTATAGTGACACTCAGCTCTTTTTGACTCTGGAATTCTTCATGGTCCCCTCACTCCTCACTATTGCTGCCTGGGTTGGAAACCCCAGGGTATTGTCTGCTCCTTGGACAACTACCCAGCATGTTCTACCCATGATAGAGGCAAGTATGCGAAGAAGCCACTTGGGGACAAGCTTTTATTGGCCTAATATTGAATACCAGTGTATAGTGCACAGGAGAAAAGGCTCCCTGACAAATCGCAAAAGTATGGAAAAGGGCCTTCTTACTCAGCCAGAAGAAAGGATCAGCAGAACTAGTTAGTGTTCAGCTATAATTCTACCCAGTTAAAACCTTATATAAAGTCAGACCATACAAACCTTGAATCAAGATGATCAGTCAGAAACCTTAGATAGGTATAGTCCCCTTTCTGTCAATCATGAAGACTTTTGCTCAATCTTTACTGGAGGTGGTTCCCAACTTTCATAGGACCATGAGTGATAGAACATTCCAGAATAATTGTCAATGGATACTCTGAAACACTTGCAGCAGGGTCATGTGGTGATCACTGAAGTTTGTTAAGTTGAAGTCATCACTACAAGAGTACAGCTCTCAGAGGACATGACATAGTAGTCTCTGGAGGAAAGTGTGAGCGACCATGTCCTGGGAATACATGTTAGGTTACCCCAAGTTCCATGTTCCAATGTGTTAACAGTTTGTTGGAGCTTTTATAGTATCAGAACGAAGGAAGTTATAAAACAGGGCACTTTCAAGATTTATTGCTGGGAACATTAGGCAGCCAGGCTACAGCAAAGAATGCTGCTATAGGCTTTGAATGCTGGATAACATCATTTTTAGCTCTTTGGTTGGCTGGAAACTAAGAATCTGCCCATATATTCCAAAGGATTTACCAAACGATTACCTAGGTATTGGGTCAGATACGGAGGAAGATGATAAGTGCGTATTAAGGGGGTAAAGATATCTTAAGAAAATTTGGTTCTTGAGTTGCAATACTCTACCTTTCCAAACCCTTGAAGTTCCCACCAGCTTGGAAAGGTTCAGTGAAAGGTGTGGTTCTTCTCAGGACAGGAAATTTCATTCACAGATTTGCTGTGAGCAGTTGTGAAGTGTAAGCCACAATTCCAGCTGTGCTTTCAGAGTTTTTGCTATTGGAGTGGGGTTTCTTCATGGAGAGCTTGGAGCGTTGATTCAAAGATGGGCTGCCTAGCTGGCAGCCTCCTGCTTCAGACAGCTTCCACAAGGGAGCAATCTGGCAGTTTTCCTTCAAGGGCTGAGTAAACAAGACAAGAAAGGTTTTTCATCCACTAAAGAGAAAACTCTACAATGTTAAAGGCTGCTTTTATGATTTAGAAAATCAACACTCTTAACAGAGCTTAGAAGTATACTACCCATGGTCAAGGCAGAACTATGTCTACCTGATGTGTCTGACTTTGGTCAGAACCATGATACAGCCTTGAGAGTTAATGCCTACAAAGCTGTGGGAAAATACAAGGCTACTGTGGTGATCTGTTACTGTTGCCATGGAAACTACTGACATCTGGACCTGAGAAGTTCTGCTAAGCAAAAACTTGAATGTAGGGAGTTGGCTTTGGTATTGTGTGATGGGACAAAACTGGAGAAAATTTGAGTTAAAAAAAAAAAAAAAAGCCTAGATTGTCTTAAGATTATTGGTAGAAATGGCATGTAAAATATTCTCAGTAAAAAAATACAAATAACATAGCAGAAAATGACTTTATTGCCTTATACTATTTGTAAATTGCATAGGTAGGATTATTATTAGAAATAACAAGAGAAATTTTGGTGTCTTAGTATTTCTCTTGCTGTGAAGAGGCACAATGACCATGGCAACTCTTATAAAGGAGAACATGTGATTGGGACTAGCCTACAGTTCATTAGCATCATGGTGGGAAGCATGGCAGCATGCAGGCAGACCTGGTGCTGGAAGAGGTAGCTGCGAGTATCATATATCAGTGAGCCACCAGGTCTGACTTAGGCTTCTGAAACCTCAAAGCTCACCCCTGAGTGATGCACTTCCTTCAACAAAGCCACACCCACTTCGACAAAGCAATACCTCCTAATACCACTATCCTTCAGACCACCACAGTTGGTGAGGGCTTAAAAGGAAATTAGGAACATTGTGTTGGAAATTTGGGGTGGGAGACTGTCAAAAGTAGCGCCTGGCTTATTCTTACTGCTTACAATAAAAAGGAAGGAAGGGAGGGAGGGAGGGAGGGAGGGAGGGAGGGAGGGAGGGAGGAAGGAAGGAAGGAAGGAAGGAAGGAAGGAAGGAAGAAATAAAGAAAGGAAGATAAAGAAACAAAGGGAGATAAATAGAGAAATTAAAAGAACTATTAGCATAGGAGCTTAGAACTGATGACTTGGGGGAATTTTTAGCACATTCAGATTGAAACAGATTCTAGAAGAGGGGGTTGACTCTAAAGAGAGAGTAAGAAAAGGACTAGCAGCTGTGGTCTTCCACTCCCCATTTCTCTGTGATGATGGTACTTGATGGTTCTACTCTTGCCTGTCTTTTATATCCTGTGGTAGGTATATAAGCAGTGGGGAACGCAGACAGTTAACACTCAGCACACCGACTTTTATCAACAGTGTGAGGACAGGGATATAGCTCAGGTGCACAGTGCTTGCCTTGTAGGTATGAGGTTCCGGGCCCAGTCCCTAAGGTTAAGCTACTGAAATGAAACTTAGAATTTCTCTCATTGTCAAAATGCCCCTGAAACACTTTGTTCTGATTCCCCAATTCAAACTTTCCATATATATATATATATATATATATATATATATATATATATATATGAAGCCACCGTGAGAAGAGACAAGTGGATCTTATTTGGGCCATTGTAATAAGTGATCTGTTTTAATATCCTGAAGGATAGCATTCTGCTGAGATGGGTGTGAATTAAGCCTCAGAGAAGGGCTTTAAAATGTCCAGGCAGTTTAGTGGTGTTTGAATGATTGCACCTTCTGTTAAGTTTCGAGCAGAGTGAGATGAGGTCAGTGGACATGAGTGGTGGCTTTGAAGCACTTGAAACAGTGGCAGCAGTTAACTTCCTCAAGTCATTTATTCCCTAATATGTATCAGCTACTTAGATCCCAAGCCCCACAAAGGAGATATGGGAAGCGTGCTGTAGCGTTTTCAGAAGATAGACAGTGTTGGGATGCACTCTTCTCACCAGTCCTTCTTACCCACTCTGCATTCTATGGAACCGTGGATTAAGGAAATGCTGCTATGGGTGGGGTGGGAGAGGGATAGGACGCCAGGAAAGGATGCAGTTTGGAAACAGGCCATTTGGGATGATAGAGACAACTCAGCTTACCAGTTAGAACTGGCTCTAACAAAGGCTTGTTTTTGTGATTGTTTGCAGAAAGATTACCACTTTGAATATACAGAATGTGATAGCACTGGCTCCAGGTGGAGGGTCGCCATTCCGAATTCTGCAGTGGATTGCTCTGGCCTGCCTGACCCAGTGAGAGGCAAAGAATGCAGTATGTTGTGATTTTTTTTTTTTTTGACCGTTTGTTTGCCTGATTAAACCATAAACTCATCATATTAGTTCTAGATGCCATTATAATAAACACAAGAGACCTGGCAACAATGTATATGTAGTGCTGATATCTAGCAAAATAATAGAGCCTTTCCTGAAACATTTTATTGGTACACTTTTCTTTATTTTGTTTGTATGCATCTATCTCTGTATGCAAGGATGTATGTAGGTTCAGATGTGCTACAGTATGCGTATGGAGGTCAGAGGACAACTTGGGAGACTTGGCACTCTACTTCCACCATGTAGCTCCTGGGGATCGAACTTGGGTTGTCAGGGTTGGCACTAGGTTCCTTTACTCACTGGGTCTTTCTCAGGACCTTGTGTCCTTCCGTCTAAAATGCTTAATGAGACATGAGCAATATTAAAGGTTGTTATTTCTTTAAAAAAATCTATTCTCTTATTTGAAATTATGGAGAGAAGAGGGACAGAATCTATCTCTGAGTTTTAAAACAATACTTTTTAATTGTATTAAAAATATGCATCACTTAGAATTCCTCTTAGAGATAACCTTTTGCTGGGTATGGTAACACATTCTTTTAATCCCAGCACTGGGGAGACAGAGGCAGGCAGATCTCTGTGAGTTAAAGAGCCAGGCTGGTCTATAGAGTAAGTTTCAGGACTACCAGGGCTGCAAAGAAACCCTGTCTTTGTGTCTTTGTAAAAAACAAATTGGAGGGTGGGGAGAGAGAGAGAGAAAGAGAGAAAGAGAGAAAGAGAGAAAGAGAGAGAGAGAGAGAGAGAGAGAGAGAGAGAGAGAGAGAGAGAGAAGAAGAGAAGAGAAGAGAAGAGAAGAGNGAGAGAGAGAGAGAGAGAGAGAGAGAGAGAGAGAGAGAGAGAAGAAGAGAAGAGAAGAGAAGAGAAGAGAAGAGAAGAGAAGAGAAGAGAAGAGAGAGGAGAGAGAGCCTCTGAGTTGTTATGTGTTATGAAGTATATTTCCTTTTTTGCCTGTTATCACTACCACTGTTTGCAGATCTCTTCTTGGAATGATTCCTTTTTTTATTAGCCATAGAAATAGTTTAAATTATTTTAAGTGTAGCTTATAGAATGATTATGGGATTGTTTGCTATTACATCCATTATCTTGTTTTCCAGCAATTATTCAGAGTTCATAATGAACACAGAGAGATGTGATCAAATCTATTTTTATTTATAAACTACCTTCCAAAACACCATTTTGTCAGTTGGATGTTTATGCAGTAAAATAGACCAATTGTGGCCCTGGGTTCTAGAGCTGGAAGAGAAATTATTTTGATTTTTCTGTGGTCTTCCAAAAGCTTTTGTAGAAAGAGTCAGTTTCCAAATGAATGAAATGGGTAAGAAAGTTATTAAGTGGGTAGCTGACTCCTAATTCACACAGCATGTATGTTACTCGTTGGAAAAGTTGAACATCAGCAGTATTGTGGAGACTACTAGTAGTTTGACAGGTGAAGAAATCAGAAAAAAAATAACCATTATTTCTTGGTGACTGATTTTACGTAAATGCAGCAAAACCCAGAGAGTCCCCATGGACAGGTGATCTAGCAAGAGTCGGAAGATACAGTGGGGTTGATACAGAAGTAGGTGCAGCCAGGCTGGGTCTTGGCCGTCACTGGCACACAGGACAGTCAAAATCTGTTTTCAGTGGGAGCAGAATGTGGTTAAAGGCAACTGGAGCCTGTGTAACAGTGATGTAGTTGGCTTATTACAAATTTGTGTCCTAGAAAATCTGTATTGTATTTGTCAGTCCTCTGTACTCTTGGGACTGATTTTTTTTTTTTTGGCTTCTGGTAACCAGCCTTATTGGGAGACACAATTCTAAATGTTTACTCTGTGGGTAGGAGGTGTGTTGGTGTTGGGCTAGTTCTAGCTGTCCCGTTTAAAGAGGACTATAGTGGAAGATGGTACCCATGGGGATTGGTAGGCATTCCAAATCAGGGCCTTACTCTCTAGAAGTCATAATTTAGTACTTATCAATATGCTGTGAATTACACACATTAACCAAGGGTCCCTAATGTTGTTCCAAGATGCATACCTAAATAAGAATGACTTCTATTTGAAGGTTGCAGAGACCTTTTCCAGTCAATATTTTCATAATATCTCATAGGTAAAGTTGTGAATTCGCTTCTTCAACCAGAAAAGAATTTCTAAAACTCTAATAATGAAGTTTCTTTTAATTATAATANACTTTGAAATGATGCTTATTTTAAAAATATCACATGATAGCTGGGGCACTTTTTATATCAGCTTTTTGTCTGAAATCTGAAGTTGTCTCTGTTCCTGTATGAGATATATACACACACACACACACACACACACACACACACACACACACACACACACACAGACACAGATTAGGAGTATGTATAAGCTATAACAGTCCGTCTACTGTTTCATAGGCTTGAAGCGGGCCAGTAGCTGCCCCCAGGTCTGCATGTGGCAGATCTAAGACTCCACCGCAGATATATTTGATTGCAGAGCCAGCCTCTCTTCATTGGGGATGTGGCCGAGGTGCTTTCAGCGCTCTTGGTGCTTAGCAGTTGGCTCAGACTGAAGAAGACAGATTAAAAAGAGAACATGGTGACTTGGAGTCAAAGGGAGGTAGGCTGGTGGTTATGCAGGGTGTGATTTTTCTCAGATTTGCAGTTTCTAAATGTTGACAAACCCAGATGTTGGCCTTTGTTGAAACTACTATAGGTTCTTTGAAGTATAATTACATCAGTCTTTTTAAAAAGGGGGCCAGTAGAGGTGTTTTCTGAGGAATAATTGTGGAATCAGATTTCTAGAAAATTGGGTGAACTCTACTATAAATTTGTCATTCAAAACCATCTATAATCTAGTTGCAAATCTCCTCAAAGAAGTAAGGAGAAGTCATATCAGCTTTTGTTATGTTGAATCCCTGGGTATATGTGATTCCGGAGCTTGTATGGCTCTGGAAAGGCAGAGCTAGGCCTCTGTGAATGAGACTGGTTTTGGTCTCTGTTTGTTCTGTTGGTTTTGGTCTCTGTTTGTTCGGCTGGGGAGAGCAGGTCAGTTTCCTTGTGCTGCTCTGCTCACTGAGATGCCCTCATGGCTCTGCATTTCCTCGCTAGCCTCAGCACTGGGAACTTGGCTGCTTCTTCCAAGGCCCTGGTGCCAAGTCTATTATCTACAAGTGTTTATAATCTACTCTTAGGGTCTTGCAGGTAGCATGCCTTTATCTATAGGGTCTTGCAGCTAGCATGTTTATTATCTATAGGGTCTTGCAGGTAGCATGCCCCCTGGTTCACTGTTCTGCTCATCCCAACCTTCGAACAAGAGCCTGTACCCTCTTTAGCCCCCACTGCTGGCTCACTATCCACTTTTCTCCTTGCAGCAGAAGACTTTCCAAAATACTCCTTAAGGCTTGGAGTTCCTTTGTTGCTTTTAGATTATCAAAAATAGCTGTCATGGAGTCTTTGAGCAGTTTCCTACTGCAACCACACACCCCAGAGACGGGGGGGCCTTTTGACTTCAAATCAAGCCTTAGAAGTGAAAGGTGAGGCCCTGGCTCTCTTGGGAGATACGATGGTGAAGAGAGTTCCTCTTTACCTTTACATAGTTTTAGAGAGGTCTAAACCACTGAAGAAAAAACAAATGCGTCTGTTTCTTTTATATTCTCATGCTTTTTGGTAGAGAGGGCATTACATTATTTATTGCTCCCTTCTTCAAAAATTTTCCAAAACCATAAATTTCAAGGACAGCTTTAAACACAGGATTTTCTAAGTGAGGATAACTCATCATTTAGAAAGCAACCACCAAACCAATTTTGTCTTCTGAACTTTCTTTAATTGTGTGCTTCAGTATTGTTGTTATATAAGTCAATCAATGATACACGGGACATATGTAATCAAAATACACACAAATGTATATAGAAAGATGCACTAGATGAGCAGTAAACATGTGTGTATAGTTTACTTTTGTAATTCTCATATAGGAGCTAAGGGATTAATGTGGTTTTCATGAAATATAACTTTATACAGCTATGCATGCATACATTTATATTTTGATCTTTCAATGATTGGTTGTAAATTAATACTCCTTTTACTTGAATCAATAAGTGCCATGCTCAGAATAGTTTTTACAAGTCTTTGGGTACCAACTTTTCTCATATTTTTTCCAAAATCTTTTTTATGACCTATATCTAATGGTTTCTGAGAAATGAGACATTAATAAATGTACAGTTATATTAGACAGATATTCACTTACTTGTAGAGGCAAAGGAAAAATTGTGTTTGCATGTGTGAAAAAAACAGAGAGATAGATGTATGAGCCAATACAACAGTAAGATGGAAAAACTATAAATATACTGAACATTAGAGCACCTAAATATGTAAAGCAAACATTGATACATTTGAGATAAATACAAGCAATACAATAATAGGAGGAGAAGTCTGTATTTCACTTATAGTAATGAAAGACTACCCTAGAAGGAAACTGCTAGCAAAAGATAGATTTGAAGAGTCCTTAGGCTAGAGGGGCTTTGTATTTTGTATTCAGTTGCATCATGATACATATTCTTCTCAGATATGTGTTGAATGTTCTGAAGAAATGCTCACATGCTAAATTGCAAAACATATATTTTAAATTTTATAAATTTTATTGTAAAAATTTGTAAATAAAAACTTCACATACTAAAACTAACCAGATTCAAAGCTTATTTAACTCAGTTAACTTCTGTATAGTTAGGATAGGCATTTGGAATGGAGTCTGTTAAAGCAATTGAAATCTTTTCAAGTATCTTTTCTAACTATAGTGGAATGAAATCAATACCCAAAGGAAGGAAGATGTGTAACACAGGCAACCTGGAAGGTTCTTCAGTTCAGATCAGATCTCTTGGTAGACAGAATCCAAGCAAGGTGAGACTTTGGGTAAGAGTGTTAAGAGTCATAAAGAATCCCTGGTGGTCTGACCCTCCAGAGTGGGGACCTGGGAAGATGCAAACGGCATTATGGCTGCAGGCCTTGGGGGGGCCTCTTCATGTTCAGGACAAAGACAACTGATGAGATGGGTCACTTGGTTCAAGAGAGTGTCCTGGGCAAAGATGTTTGAACTTACTGGAAAGAGGACCCACTACTATTCATTTACCCTCTACTGCTAAAGAACTGGGCTCTGTGACTATAGCTTGGGACCCGTGAGTGCCAAAAATACACTATAGGGAAGGGCAGTCTTACCAATAAAGTATTAGAAAAGAGAGTATCCATATGCAAAAGAATAAAAAAGGACCTTTAATATACATCATATTCAGAGTGGATGAAGGATTTAAACTTAAGACTTGGAAATGAACTACTAGAAGAACATAGAGGAAAGAGTATGTATTGGGATGAACTGGGATTATCCTGCATTTGACTCCAAAGCTCATAGGTAAACCCCAAAACATAACAAACTAAAGAACAGCACAGTGCAGGACATATTGGGTTGGAGTCAACCTACAGAATTGGAAAAAAATATTTTCAAGGCTAATGGAGGATTTATAATAGCAAATAAACAGGAAATTAAAACTTTCAATATCAAACCAAATAAGTACAAAAGTTAAAAATATTAGTAAATGGCATATATATATATATATATATATTTCTCAAAAAGGATATAAATGGTTGACAACTATATGTAGAGTTGTCTCTAGGATTAGAGAAATGCAGTAAAAGCCATAGAAAAAATGTTATTCATATCTTGCATGATAGCTGTTATTAATCAATAAAAGGCAAATGCAAAAGCTATAAAGAAAAATAGACCCTTGGTACAAAATAGGCTGTTGGTACAAATGTAAATTAGTACAATATTTAAAGGAAAGGACTATTGGGTGGTTTCTTACTCAACTATAAAGAAGGAAAATTAATGAAATTGGATAGAATCATGTTAAATAATACAACCCACAGTGAGAGGACAATGAGGATCATGGATTTTCTCTTAGATGCAGAACATTAAAGGGAGAAGAAGCAAGGAGCAGACAAGTGCTAGTAATGGGGACATACACATGAGTATCTTACATGTTGTTATGAAAAAGTCACAAATTACACACTATTGTGTGTAATTAATATACACTAATAACATTTTTAAAATCCTGCAGACAGAATTATCATGTAATCTAGCAATCCCACTTCTGGGAACACATCTTAAGATTCTGAAACCATTATGTTCAAAGAGTACCTGACTAGTGGTGTTTATTGTGTCACTATTCATGATTGCTGATGAGTGAGCTTAATTTTTAAAACATTAATGGATGGACAAGCAAGACTGCTTAATCATGAAGAACCTGTTGTTCTGTGGTCATGATGACTGTGGTTTCGTCACCTACAAGACAAACCAATGTCCAATTCCCCGTAGGGCAGAGGCATGAGGATCTCAGCACCTAACTGAGAAAACACTAGTTCCAGAATCGAGAGACACCTGCTTCAAAGGACCAAAGCATAAACTGAAAGAGGACACCTCATCCCATTGTCTAGCCTCCATGCATGAATAAAGACATATATAACAACACACATATATTTACATTCATCCACACAGAAACATGTACACTTATATATGCATATATACATACATACCTTTTTAAAGAAATGAATGTGTGTGTGTGTGTGTGTGTGTGTGTGTTTCATGTATGTGATATAACTGTACTTGGAAGGCGAAAGTAGGAATTTCTTCTTGAATTTGGAGCCAGGCTGGACTACATAAACATTCCCCAGCAGCCTAGGGTACCAAGTATTATCCTGTTTCAAAAAATAAATAAAACAAGAAAATTGATAAAGAAAACATAGACTGTGTTTACAATAGAATTGTGTACTGTCCTCAGAAAGTTACGAGTTATATCATTTTTAAAAGTGTGGGTGATGCTGGAGGTCATTATGCTCAGTAAATCTTGAGAGACACTACAGAAGCAGAAAGACAAGCACCACACTCTCACTTACGTATGAGATCTAAACCAGCTGAAGTCATAGAAGCAGGGAGCTGAATGGGAACATGTTAGTAAGACACATAATGTTCCGTTTAGTCAGGAGGAATAAACACCAGTTATTCAGGGTAAGAGATATGTTGATTAGTTCAATTCAAATTTTACCTAGAACATGTACATCAGAACATCACTTTATGTACCATATATATGCAATTGTATTTTGCCACTATCTATTAAAATCTTAGAGAAAAAAATCATGCTTGACTAACATAGTACATTTTATAGGAAGTTAGTAATGCTATGATTTAATGCATGTTGTGTAATTTCTTTGTAGGTTTCCATTGCAACATTCCTTCAGTGGTGTCTTGATAATGGCTCTTAATGGTGTCTGATAGCTTAACCTCAGTTCTAACTCATTTGTCTCTGAGAAAAATACTCCATAAGTTTTACTGATCTTGAATTCATTCATTGAAGAAGCATTTATTAAATATCCCTTATGTTTACTGAAGAGAAGGATAGAAAACCATGAACATTTCCATGTTTTCAGAGATTTTTTTCATGTCGGTAAGGGAGAAGTAAATGAAGCCACTGCAGAAAAGGTGTGAAGGGTGGGGGACCGGATTATCCTGGATGATTTCACCAAGGACAGAAGGTACTCAGATGGCATCAAATGCCTCACAGCGAAGCAGATGTGAGCTTCAAGCTCAGAGTCATCAATTACCAGCTGAGCAACCTTGGAAAACTATTAATCTCTCGTTGGTTCATGTGGGAGAAACATGTATCCTGATTTAGGGCTATAAAGGGATTTAAGCTCCATACATTTGGTACTAGCCATGTTAATTCACCGAGACCAACCCCCTAGCCCAATGTGGATCCTAAAGTTCTTCATCTTGGTAACGTAAAGGTGCTTGCTCGGCCTTAGGGATACCCGCTGACTGGAGTGGGTCTGGGTTTTCCTGAGTCCTCTGTGAGGACTGCATGGCTAGCTTTCAAGGGAAATGTGGGTGAGTCAGGGATTCTGGTAAATGCTCTACTCTTCTCCTGGGTCATGCCAAGGACAATGGCTTTCAACTTGAAGATACCCACAGGTGCAGGGGTTGTGAGCTGAAAAATGTAACTCATTTATCTAGAGTCATAAATTCGCAGTACAGTTTAGTAGGAATAGTAGTTGAAGTACTAAAAATAAATAATCTTTGTTGTGTGGCAGACACACATTTAAATGCTAGATGTGCATGACCTAAATTATTTAGTTATCACAACAGCCATAAAACCATCTTTTACTGCATCTTCTGAAATGTTTTAAACCGAATAGCTCAAGTAAAGCCGGGAAACACAGTTAGGTCACAATCAAAACTAAATTTGGACGCCAGACAGTTGAGGACATGGACCACTTTTATTAAAATTTATTTTGATCATATTCTTTCATCTCCTCCAACTCTTTTAAGATCTTCCCCATCTCCCTGCCCACTCAACTTCATGTTTATTCTCTCTCCCCCTCTCTCATAAAAGAAAAAAAAAATTAAAAAGAAAACAAAACAGAAAAACTAAGAAAAAAGAAAATCTGTAAGATAAAACACCAAACAAAACTCACTCTCTTCTTTCTTCCTCCCCCTGCCACCATCTCTCTTACCCACCCCCACCACCACCCCCACACACACCCAACACCCACACCTACACCCACATACCCCCCCCCACACACATGCTCACACGTACCCCACACCCCCCCCACACACACATGCTCACACGTACACATATGGAGTCTATGATTTGTCTTTATCGTATCCCTCCTCTCAAGGCTCAGGGAGCTCTGTGGGAAGGTAGAGGTAAACAGAATGCACAAGGGAAGGGTGGTGGATAAAGACAAGAAAATGGCGTCTTCCAGACACAACATGACCGATAGACACATGAACTCCCAGAGATGTACAGCATGCACAAGACCACAGGTTCAAACCAGACAAAGCCCCAGCACCGAAACCAGCTTTTTGTTTTTTTCCAGACATGGTTTCTCTGTGTAGCCTTGGTTGTCCTTGAACTCCCTCTGTAGACTATGCTGGCCTTGAAATCACAGGGATCCACCTGGCTCTGCCTTCTGAGTGTTGGGATTAAAGGCGTGCGCCACCATCACCCAGCTGAAATCATCTTCGTAATCCCAGGGCACTTAACATGGCACAGTGCACACCAGACCAGTGTTCATCCCTCTTCCAGGAGTGTATGCTTTCCCAATACCTTACTCTTGGTAAAAAATGATATATACTGGGTAGCTAAAGGGGAATTTTGAAAATATTAGATCCAGAGGCTCAGATATATTTTTGTGGGTTACTTAAGGTGGCTAAACATCTCTGTAGACTTTATTTTTATTTGTATTCATTTTCTAGAAAGAGTAGAGTCTAGCATGTAGAACATTGTGAGAGTTTATAGTAATGTCCTTATATACAGAGTTAGTTTGGCTAATTTGTGCCTAGCATTTGAATGCTTCATATATAGTATATGCTTTCCTTATTTAACAAATATCAAAAATAGGCAGAGTTTTTATCTACAAAAATTCTTCATTTAGAATTTCAGAGTTTTTTTTTTTTTTTTTTGCAACATAGAATAAGCTGTTGAAAGACAGCTGGAATCCTCTAATGACTCTTGGGAAGGTTCTAGGATTCTACAGTACTCTGTCAACTGAATCACTGTGGTGTACCTAACACAGTCTCATAGGATATCAGTTTTTGTTGGTTAAAACACAAATATCTAATAAGACTTGTAAGAATTCATTCTGTGTAGACCAAGACAGGATCACTTTGCTCTCAGGAAGTTTGGTGTAGGAATGCTGGTGATCATTTCTAGGACGGACCTTGGGTGTACTCAGGGTCCCATAAGTGGCAGGTGAGAGGTTGCAGTGGAAGATAGCCTTAAGAGATGAGATTAAAACAAACAAACAAACAAACAACCCCACAAAACTATTGATAACAGCCAGAACCAGGCCTATGGCAACAGTAATGTGTGATGGGGGCTGTGGTTAAGGGAGCTTATCTGAATAAAATGTTTTCCAAGGAAGGGAGGGCACTCTCCCTCAGCTCTCAAAACTGCAGCAATGTTGGAGAGGGAGACAATGACAGGTACTTCTCGGGACAGCAGTGCTAAGAGCTAGAGTGTTGGGGCATAACCAGAGCCGAGAAAAACAATTTCACAGATGTGTTGCTTTGCCTCCTTTGGTGAGTCACCAAGTGCTCTACACACTTTCCATCCTGTAACCTTTGCTATTATTGCTCTTTTCCCTCCCTCCTTCTCTCCCTCCTTTTCTGTCTCTTTCTCTTCTAATGAACCTTAGGTCATCTTGTTCTCAATGAACTGAGACTTGTCCCCTTCATGATAAAATATTGAAGTCAGTGAGAGTAGTGTACATTTGTGTTTTTCGTTGTCTTTTAAAGATGAAAACTACCTTTGCTTACCGTAAAAAGAATGGAATCTTTTTAGGTCTTCTGCTAATTTAATGAGGATTGTCTGTTGTTTTATACTGCTCCGTTTCTCTGGTTGATCAGTTTTGTAGTTCAGGGATTCCACCTGATTTGACCATATGAGGATGTGTATGAAAAGAGATGTGCTTTGAGAATCCGTGTTCAGATAGGAGAGGCAGTACTCTCATTAAATACCCCTTAGAATGACAGTTGAAAAGTGCGCAAGAATTGGTTTTTTATTAATGTACCTTTGTGGATCTCTTGACTAACTTTCATTTTGTAAAGTGAGAGGTGAAAATTTGTATTCCTAAGGCATTCCCAACTAAAAACTTAGAAATTCCAGCTTTGTGATCCACACTTTCTCTCTATGGGAAGTTAGAATTCATTATTGGTAGGATTTGACTTAGAAAGTCAGTTCTGATCATTTAGCCATGTAGCTTCTGCGTGCATGGTAATCATACATTACTTCAAGGAGCTTTGTGGCCATGCTATACCTAGAATTCATATTTTTTGACGTCCAGGGCAAGGCTTTTCCTAATGCTACCCTTTTTGCTTTAAGTGGGAGCAGTGGGTTTCTTAGTTTCATTGTAGTAAACTCTTCTAGCATCATAGTCCCAAGTGCCTCACACTTGTGAAGCAGGAGACAGATTGTGTTGGGTGGAGTCTGCTGTGAAAGTCTGTAAAGATGTTCACAGAGGTGGACAGGGCCATTCAGGTACAGATGCAAAGGCTCCTAAATTAGCCACAAGATCTCAAAAGTCCTTTAACCATCCTGATAGAAGACGATTGATTAGCTATCACAGATTCGTTTTTATATGTGATCAAATCAGGTGTTAAAACCAATAACTTATATATTATAGTGGAACACTAATATAACTTGTTAATGATTTTTGTGCGGTTGTTCCTGGTGAACAAATTCTATTCACAGACTCTGGATAAGTTGTCTTCTGTGATTCTCATACTGCTTTAGATTGAACATGACAGGCAATTGACAGCTCACTGCCAGCTCTCCTTGGAGGAAAATGCCTTAAGATAAGTGGACCGTCATTAGTTAAAAGGGACAAGCTTTCCCTTTAAGCCAAAGAAAGCTGGCCTCCTATGAATCAGAGGAATGGCAAGAAATAGCCTGTTTCAATGTGATGACTTGGCTTCCTTCTTTTTTTTTTTTTTTTTTTTTTTTTTTTGAGAATGAAAGAGAGAGAGAGCAAGCATATTTGTTTTTCTCCTTAGGAACTGCACAGCTAAGACCTGAAAGGCAGAGTATAGAAGTACTGTCCTTATTGCTGGTTCTGAGGTCAGCAAGATGCAAGGCACTATGGGCTGAGAATGCAGTTCATTTTTTCCCAGACACCTCTTTCTCGTTTCATTTCCCTGGAACATTATGATTACAAGCCTAATAGACAACTAGGTATTATTATTTGATGACTATAATAAGTTGGTTAAATTAGAGATAGAAGTAAGTATTCTTTCTGGTTGTATAACTAGTCACTCTGTCCCTGCTTCAGCCCTTTATCTGTTATTGTGACTATTATTAACAGTCACAAAGGTCTCCTTGTACAGGAAAAATGGTGACTCTGGCTCTGACTGTATGTATTTTACAAAACAAGATGAATCATTTGAAGGACAGTTGTTATGCAAATGCTTCTTGATTCTAGAGTTAACATTTCCCCACAAATATATAATTATATATGTTTAAATATTTACTTAGTTTCACAAATGAGATGGACTTATGAGGAAGACCAGGATATTGTAGCAACTTTGTAAGCATAGAGACAGAATTAATCCTGTTTTCTTATTTGCTACCATATCCCTGGTGCCTAATTTGTGTCTGTCAAATGCTAAATACTAAAAAGTACTTGCTGCTTAAATTAAGCTTATTATTGTGATACCTATAATAAGATTATACATGCTCATTGTATTGTCAACATCTCACTAAATAAGAAAATTGAAAATTCTTTTATGCTTCTCTTACTAATGTTTATGGTCCAGAAATCATATTTTAGTAATGAAATAATTGGAATGAAAATAGCAAAAATAAATGATTTATGAATACATGTAATTTATGGCCATAGTCCTTTAAAACACAAGGTCTCTAGATGGAGAAAAAACTAAAAACCAAGAGTTTCTGTGATAAAAAGATTAAAAATAGACTTTTATTGAAGGATATAAATCACAGTGGATAGTCAGCTTATAAACAATTCAATTTAATAACTGTTTCTTGGCACATTTTACTTGCATAATCAATGTAATGTCTTGACTTTTTAATATCACACTCTATTTTCCACAGAGACTTTAGTGTTCATAGGCTCTTACTGATTCCCCATAAACAGACCCATGGAGAGGAAGAAGATGGGATGTTCTCAATGGAATGTAAGGAAATAGAAACTTGCAGGGTCAAGAAGGCTGCCCATGGCTTTGTCCTTTGGTGATGACCTAATACAGTGTTTTCCATATCTGGGTCTTTGCACATGTGTTTGAGGCCTCTCAGAGTCACTGTTATAGCAATAGAAGCCTGGAAAGCAGAAGCCAAGGAAAAGAACAATGAGTGAGTGCATGACCTTCTGGGTAAGCATGGACTTTAGGGGCTTGAGTTAAATGTTATTCTTCCTGCTGCTGCTATGGTAAAGTACTCTGAAATCCCAGACCAAGGCCACTGATAGTGGCAACCTTAGACAAGAATTTCCCTGCCTCTCTGTCTCTGCCTGTCTGCCTGCCTGCCTGCCTGTCTGTCTGTCTGTCTGTCTGTCTGTCTGTCTGCTTGTGTCTTTGAGTCTTTGTGTCTGTCACTGTCTCTGTTTTTGTCTCTCCTCCATCCAACCTCCGTTCCCCCTCCTCCCCACCCCACACCCTGCTTTCTGTTCTTCTAAGTGTGATTGAATTGGGAAGTCCCTAGCAGATTATCCAAGTGCATCTCTGGATGAGACTGATAATATTTCCAAAGTGAATTGAGAGAAGAGAGAAGACATCCCTAGTGTGGGTAGCATCATTCCAGAGAGGGCTGCCCCGGAGCGGTTATGATTATTTGCCACCAAGATGTGATGAAATCTGTTCTGTCATGCTCTCCCTACCATGATGGACCAAAACCTGGGGAAGTAAGCCAAAATCAATCCAAGCTTCTTTAATTTGTTTTGCCTTAGGTATTTTGTCCAAGCAATGAAAACTAACATATTCCTTCTTCAAAAATTCCAGAGTTTGCTAATTGTCAATTTAACTCAGTTATTGCAGGATTTCAAAGTTGTTGCAAAAGCTCCTTTTTTTGACTTTAGAAATGGCCAATTAATTAAAATGAAACATAGACAAACCATACAGCAACTAATATCTAGAGAAATTTGCACCACCCTGCCTAATTTAATTATCCTGATAAATAACAGAAAACAAAACAAAACAAAAAATAACAAAACAAAGAATGCAGTCACTGAGATTGTGTGCCATAGAGTCCAATTAAAGTCTGAAGTTATACCAAGACCAGTGTTGAAAGCGAAAATGAATGATGCTTTGAGAGCATCAGAAAAGCAAATGCAATGAGGGCTAGCAGAGGTAGGCATTGCTAACTCTCAGTATAATCTGGTGACATTAATTACATTTTAATTAGGATGTGTAGTTCCTCCTTTGACATGTGTCTAATTAAGGATTAAAATAAAAGACTCCATAGAAACAAATGATTGAAAGATGAAACACTTGAGGACATTTTAGTTCTCCTGTCAAGGTCATATACCCATTGAACTTAGATGGCACAGTGCTCTGTAGAGATAAGGTATCATCAGCCGCATGGCAGTCTTATTATTTGTAAGTTCCTGGTATGAGTAGTATCTAACAAATTATTTGTAACATATGCCAGGCATATTGAGCAATGCTCAATTCACCTATTTCCATATTTTTGAGGCAGATATTACTCTTCCATTCATAAATGAACTTAAAGAAGTTAGGAGCTTGCTGAAATATTTCTCAAATACATGTTTTAGATCTAATATATGAAATGCTCTGCAACACATGTGAGTGGGAAATAATAATTATTTTATGGTGCAGATGAGCATTGCTTAACAGCTGACAGGGAACGAAAGGTGGTGTGAAAGATGGTATTGAATTTAGTTAGAATTGTTTTACTTTGGTCCCTGTCATTGTGTGACTTGCAGTTTCTTTAAAGTAAGGTAGTACTTTTAGGACCAAGTAAGCTAGAGCGAACAGTATTTGTGCTGTCTGTTGACTGGGTAGCTGGTAATCCAAGTATTAAATATACTGTGGCCCAGCTTTCTTACTTGGCTTATGTACATAATAGTTTCTCCCTTCATGAGTGTATTGCAAATATAGTCAATACTCATGATTTATGGGTTCTGTTTTTGCATAATTTATTTATAACCCTCAAATCCATACACTTAGCACTTTCACAATAATTTATAGGCCAGATGTACTAGTTAGCTTTTTGTTAGCTTGGAACAAGCTAGGGTCATTTGGGAAGAGGAAACTTCAAATAAGGAATTGCTTCCATAAGATTGGATTGTAGGTATGCCTATAGGATATTTTTTAAATTATTATTGATTGATATAGAAGAATACAGTCCATGGTGGTGGTGCCATCCCTGGGCTGGTGGTCCTGGGCTCTATAATGAAGCAAACTAAGAACACCATGGAGAATAAGCCTGTGAACAGTGCCTCTCCATGGTCTCTGCTCCAGTTCTTACCACCATGGTTCTGCATTGGGTTCCTTCCCTAACTTCCCTCATGATGAATTATAGACTGTGAAGTGAAATGAAACATCTTTATTAATTGCTAATCAATTTAAAAGGTCAATTTTTGATTTCAGAGTAAATTGTCTTCCAAGACAATTTTTCATGTTGCTTGGTTGTTTCTGACATTAGTTGTCACATTAGAGGACTGTTATTAGAACCTGAGTTTACTAGAGGGTTCCAACTCATTGAAACTAAAAGAAATTGTTTTTCATACTCCATTTCTTTGCTGGTTGTTCTCATCTTGAAACTAGCAGCCC
Source organism: Mus pahari (assembly GCF_900095145.1). NCBI lineage: Eukaryota > Metazoa > Chordata > Mammalia > Rodentia > Muridae > Mus > Mus pahari. The sequence continues at coordinate 5,585,279 of NC_034591.1, forward strand.
GTGTGAGCATGTGTTGTATGACAGTGTGGTTATGCTCACTACTTTGTGTTATATTTCATCTTTCTTAATACTGTGAGGCAGCTACTGTGATAGCTAGATATCTCAGGAAATAAAACACCCGAAGAGACCATGAGTACATCCAGTATCACAAGAGTAAGAAAAGATAAAACATCCTTGTTCCAAGATGGTCTTCCTTCCTTGTCTGCAGAATAATTTTGATCTCGTACCTGCCTGACCTTTGCTGATACTCTGTTTTGCTGGTTTCAGGATATTGATTTGAATGTAAAAAGTTCACTGAGAAGCACTTAAGCTTTTCTAAAGAGAATCATTATATTAGTTTAGTGGGTGAGTACGTGGGTGAGTGTGTGGGTTTGAGCTCTAATTCTTTAATTAGTTTTTTTTTCAAAGACAGCTTGTTTTTATTTCTGATTAAGTCCTCCACTGTATTAAAAGAGGACTGGGCCTGCCTGTGAAGCTTTGCTGCCTTCCTGGGATGGGAGATTTCTTTTCATCAGCTAATTTGGACATTTTATTTTGTTCTTATTTCTTTAATGTCCTGATTAAGGGATTAGATAGCCCCTATCCAGGCTCCAGCTCTAATTCCACCCCGCACAGGGCCATGTACTTTGGAAACATTGATTTGTGTTTGTTTAATGAATAATCACTTAGCAGCAGAATCAGTGGCTGAGTCTAACTCCTAAAAAGGCAGAGAACTTGGCATTAGATATGGATGGGGTTGGTATAAATGGTCAGGTTGCTACTGTGAATATTGAAAAGGTGGAAGATGTTTAAAAGGATTTAGAATGGGGATAAGTTGCTTAGCTACTGTACAACTCTCTGGTATGACCTTTTGTTTTTTTTCTTCACTGGATTAGCATCTCATCTTGGCTTAGCATATGCTACCTATAAGTAGGAATCCCCAAATAATGACCCTTGTTTCTTTGGAGAAGTAGCACTTCCCTTCTTTAGTAGTCTCTCTGTGAACCTTAGTGTACTGTGCTATTGAGAGTATACTGTTAGACCACGGAGTATACCTTGGATGACTGTCTGGGGTGAGTGGGGTGGGGTAATCTTTCATGAAGACTGTCATTTTTACGTAAGAACTAATGTTGTCCACATAGAGAAGGTCATTTGTCTGACATCTCTGGAAAGACAAGACAGTAGAAGAGAGGATTAATAGGCATTTTGTTTTGATCAAAAGGTGAGTAGAGTAAAATAGGTTGAGGCAGAATGTGGAATGCAAAAGATCAATAATGAAAGCACTGGAAGGATTTATTTAGGGTCTGATGTGATCAGAGTTTTATAAAAAATAATTCTGCTGACAGCACGGAGGAGAGACAGTTAAGGGAAGACACCAGTGATAATGTTTTTTATCTTTTTCTGCTCTCCAGCTTTCTCCTGTGCTTCTGGAGAATATCTAGAAATGAAGAACCAGGTATGCAGTAAATGTGTCGAAGGCACCTACTCCTTGGGCAGTGGCATCAAATTTGATGAATGGGATGAGTTGCCGGCAGGATTTTCCAACGTTGCAACATTCATGGACACTGTGGTGGGCCCTTCTGACAGCAGGCCAGATGGCTGTAACAAGTAAGACCCCAAAGGAACCCTGGACTTTGGAGACTTGACAAAGTGTAGTTGATCTTTTCTAGACAAAGTTGAGGATAGTTTTAGTTATGATGAAGATCTTAGATGAGCTCAGGACAAAGGGTTGTAGGGTTTTTTTTTTTTTTTGGAAGGATTTAATAAAGGAATTATGTATTTACATAATTTCCACACCCTTATCCTTCCTCTAATTCTACTTGTGTCCCTCTAGCCCCTTTATGCATGTACTTTTCTTTAATTATTATTATAGACATATCAATTCATATATATGTACATACATACATGGTGCTGAGTCTCTTTAGCATTGTTAAAATGTGTATGTGTTTAGGACTATTTGGGATTGGCTTGTCTAATGGGAGTTCATCCTTGAGAAAGAATGCCTTTTCTTCTTTGAGCAGTCATTAATTTCTAGGAATGGGACTTTGAGAGATTTCTTTCATCCACATTATCATGTTAACTCATGTTGCCATGGTACAGATATTGTATAGGCAACCATATTGTTGAGATTTCATGGGTACAGCTTACCCTTTATATACTGAAGATGCTACTGTATGGCAGATGCCCTGGTCCTCTGGCCTTTACAATCTTTTCACTTTCTCTTCAGTAATAAATGCTTACTTAAAATGTGCACACATGCATACACACACACACACACACACACACACACACACACACACACACAAGTTACATCACTTGGGTTACAACGCACCCTCCCTCCAAAGAGCCATCAATATCTAATAAAAACCCAGGCACGGAAATCTGCCCTGTACATTTTATTTCTATTTTATTTTTTAATTTTGGTCAGGGGAGTCTAAGAGACCCTTCCCCATCAAATACAGGCTATTACTATTGCCCTTGGTTGCTTCTCAGAACTTGAAGTTCAGATCTGATTGCTGAAGACACCACACTTGTTGGACTTGGAGGAAATGAGCTGGAACTGACCTGGAAACTTGCTTTCCAAGGCCAAGCTTTCATAGAATCTGAAGGCACTGTGGAAGCTGCCAGTAGAGGAAAGCAAGCAATAGTCTTACCCAGCTATAGAACCTATGAACTACAATGACTAGCATGGTAAGACAGCCCAAGAACGTAATAGTGGCGCTTATATTGGCAGTAGCCAATAACTGTCTAATTGGACTCAGGCCCTGCTCAATAGAAGGGAATCCATGCCTCATATTGTAAATGGCACTATTTAACTAGCAGCTAGTAACTAGCAGTAGGAACTATTCATGTTTGAGGAGATCATGGTTTTTAGAGGAGAACATATTGCCATTTTCCCAAACCAGTATAATTTCTAACCATATTTTTTTTTGTTTTTTGTTTTTTGTTTTTTTTTCCTTCAGTTTTTCAAGAGACAGGGTTTCTCTGTATAGCCCTGGCTGTCCTGGAACTCACTTTGTAGATCAGGTTGGCATCGATCTCAGAAATCCGCCTGCCTCTGCCTCCCAAGTGCTGGGATTAAAGGCATGTACCATCACTGCCCAGCTTTCTAACTATATTTTAAATACTTATGTTTATATCCACAGATACTTTAACCTTTACCCTTCAGGAAATTGATTATTGGATGACCAACCTCAGTTGATAGAATTCTAACACAAGCCCTGTCCTAAGGCTCAGGGAACATCTTGGTAGAAGGTTTTTTTTTTGTTTGTTTGTTTGTTTGTTTTTTTGGGTTTTTTTTTTGGGGGGGACACTCATTACACTTGATCTTAGCCAAAAGGCCGAGAAGCGATGGACACTCATTACAAAGAACAAAGCTAAATATTTAATGAGAAAATAATTGGCCTCATAATAAAATAATTAATGTGTGTAGAATGCAATAGAAAAATTAGTTAGAAATTTAGTCTAAAAATTATTATCTTATATTTATAATCGAACTTAGGTAGTAGGGTTTCTTTAATGTTTCAAGACAAAAATCCCATTTTCTTTTTTCTCTCCTTTGAATGTTCGACCTTCATTTAGACCTTGATTATTTTCTGGGAGAGTAGGTTAAGGATCCAAGATAGAAAGGTCCTTTGCTTAACTGCTAAGTGATCACTGGCTTTGCATATGACCACATTGCAAGAATGCTAAATTGTCTTGGGAAAAAAAGAATTTATTGTGGTTTTTTTTTGAGATGTACTGTGCTCTCTTCTGCTCTGTGCATTGACTATGCAACATTTCCTGTATTGCCGATGAGTTTAAGAAAATCAAACTTGAGGTAGTAAAGCAGGTAAAGTCTGGCTGCTTTCCGACAAGAACGCTCCCTCCAGCACCCAAAGTCTTCATCATTGTTTAGCTGAGCTAATAGATGTGTTTCTTGGCTTCTCCTTACCCCTCTCCTTCTTCCTGCACATAATATCCTTACACTCCTCTAGTCTTCTCCTCTTCTCTCTCGGCTGAGTGGCAATGATTTATTGTCTGAGGTGTGTGCGTGTGTGTTTCTTAGTCTACAAATTTTTATTTTTAGAACAACCAAGACGGGGGAGTTTTTAATGAGATTTATTTAGTTTAATTTTGCCGGCCCAAGAGCATGGTGTTGACATCTGGTAAGGGCTTCATATATCTTCAAACCATGGTCCCAGTGAAGGTACAGGCTGGCATGTGTGAAGCGAGAAATGTTTAGTGAGAAAAGTATTAATCCCTTCCTGAGGTCTCATCTCCCCAGACTCTACATAGCATCAAGGCTGCATTAATTACTTGTCTTGAAAAGATACTTGGAAACAACCAAAGGGAGCCAAAGTTAGGGGTGGGAAAGCCAGCTGCTCAACACTCAGCAAACAGCGTGCAGAACAACAGGTCAGTAACAAATAGGAGCTAGGACAAGATGCAGCTTCCAAGAACATGCCCTAAGTGATCATGCACTACCATGGCCCATACCTTCCAACCTTTCCTACCTATGACACCTCTCAACGGTCTATTCAGAATTGGAATCCATTCATGAATTTTTTTAGGTCAAAAAGCCTAATTTTTGAGTAGGCTCTGATAAAGCTTGCACAGACACACCCAAGGCATGCTTTAGGCTGTTGATGAATAATCACATTGACAAAGTAACCATTACTTTAAGCCACCACCAATGTTCTCTTCTCTTAAACTGACAGTTCATTTCAATGTGGGCTTGGCAAAGCATAGCAGCATGCATATGCTTTAGGGTAAGGCACTATCCACATGTGACAGGACACCAGGTCCTTGTTTTGGTGAACTTGAATAATCACAATTTTTTCTCATTAGACTAGCTTATTCATCAAGAGCAATCTACAATAAGCAGCCCTTTTTTCAGTATATGTTCTTTAATAATTTTCTGAACACAAATTTCAGTTGAATATAGTATTCTTCTGCTCCCCACCCACCCGACATTACGTTTTCTTTATTTATTTTTAATCAATTGGGACATAGTGATGACTTAATTACTGGGCCCAAGAAGTTTTTTATATACTATGGACATAACTATGGACATGAAACTTATATGTGTATATCTATGCAATATTTACTATACATCTTATACACATATGTGTGTGTTTATAATATCTCTCCTTCAGGTCTGTGGCTTTTGACTTTTTTATTGTCTTAATGACATTTGATAGTTAGAAATTTAAAATTTGAGAATGTGTTATTTATCATGCTTTGGTTTTGTTTTTATGTTTTTCCTTCTCTGCTTGGTGATTTGTTGTGTTAGGGTATCTTGCCTAACCCTAGGTTTTGAAGACAGCAGATTACAGTGTGGATGCTAATTTAGTGTAGACAGGATTTCATCTTATAGATTGTTATTTTTAGAACAGCAATGAATATTTGCATCTTTTTTTTTGGTACCTCTGTTAGATAGTGTGAAGAATTCTGTAAACTCCGATACACACCAGCATTCTGTTTGTAACGGCCATTGATCTCACGAGACAGGGTTCTTTAGGAGACCCAGCATGAACTCAGTGGTTGAAAAGGCTTCGGTTTCTATCAAATGACCTCAACAGTTCAAGAGGCCAACTCTAGTATAACTTTATATATTAATCTAAGTATTTAGTATTTAATAGCATTTTCCCATAGACCTCGTGTGTGTGTGTATGTGTGTGTGTGTGTGTGTGTGTGTGTGTGTGTGTGTGTGTGTATGTATGAGTCTATAAGTCAAACTCAGATGTTATTTGAAAGAATAATTCTACTTGAGGCTATGAATCTTAATATTAGTGATTTTGGTTTTGGTAAACAAAAAGAAAACAAAACAAGATTTGTACCAAATTGATCATATAGCCTTACAAAGATTTAATATGTCATATGCTATAAAAATAAACATTTTCTATAGTTACTGTATACATACACACACATACACATATAATTGTATAAATACAACCTGCTGAATCCATTAATTGTTTCTTGTATGTGTATGATTTCAGAGCTGTCTACACTAAGTTAGAATCCACACCATAATCTGCAGTCTTCAAACCCTAGGGTTAGCCAAGACATCCAAACGCATCCTCAGTAGGGGATAACCAATTAGGGGTTCATCCCCAGAGAAGCCTAGATCTCAGAGGTAGTTAGTTGACTGTAGTTTTTCACATGAACCTCTTTCATGTCTGTCGGTGGTGTTAATGTTCTGAGGGCAATTTGAGAAGGATTAAGGAGGTGTACATGGGAGGTACTGGAGGGGAATGACATAGGAACAGTTGGAGGGAGGAAAGGACAGGGGAAAATGCCATAATCATTTTAATTAAAATAAAAAATAAATTAAATTAAGTACAAAACAAACTTCTCAATAGTGGAGTTGAACCCTTGGATTCCAGCAAAGCTTATGTTATCCACTTTGTTTGGCCCTCGGGATCTACTCCTGATTAAATCACTTGGTTGGAGGGGTGTGGCTAGAAGAGGTTTCTGAGCTTGTACATAAAACTTTTGGTTCTGTTTCCACAGCTCTTCTTGGCTTCCTCGTGGGAACTATATAGAGTCTAACCGTGATGACTGCACTGTTTCTCTGATCTACGCTGTGCACCTTAAGAAGTCTGGCTATGTCTTCTTTGAGTACCAGTACGTGGACAACAACATCTTCTTTGAGTTCTTTGTAAGGCTTTTCATATTCTAGAATTTGATTTTTAAGGAACATTCATATAATTATTTATAATCCTGGTCCACTCCACTTTATGCCTCCTAACTTTTTGGAGGGTGTTAACTGCCTCTTTCAATGTTCAAAGAAAGCCCCCCCCAATGGTACTTTGTGTTTAATTTAATATTATTTCTTTGCTTTTCACAGTTTTCTCGTGGAATAATGTTGGCTTGCTTCATTTCGTGTTATGTTCAGCAGGTGGCTTAGACTGTACATCACAAATAATTTTTCCAACACTCATTTTTTTAAAAATTTTTTAGCTACAGAAGCTATTACTTTTCTCCACATTGTGTATGTAGGGGGATATCAATGTTTACGTGTTCATATGTGTGTCTATATGTGGAAGAACATACATTTGTATATGAGGAGGGCACAGCTTGATGCTGGGTGTTCTCCTCTATCACCCTCCACTTTACTGTTTTGAAACAGAGTGTCTCATTGCGCCTGAGCTCATGGATTGGGCCGTGCTGGCTGGTCAGCTAGCTCTGGGCATCTGCCTTTCTCTGGTCTACCAGTACTAGGTTAGAGCTGTGTGCTACCACAGCCGTGTTTTACACATGGTAGGGATCTAAGCCTGTCCTCATTATGATTGTATAGCAAGTACATTACCCATTGAGTCATAATAACAGTTTCCTTTATGTTAAAATTATATAAAAATATTTTGAGTTTGCTTAAATATTTTCTTGCAAGTCAGTAAATATTTCCCGTTCACTATAATTATTTGCTTATTCGTAATTATTTTAAAAATAAAAAGTGACTGTATGTTCTGATTCTGTGAATTTTAGACTGTTGTAAGGTCTCCTTGGGTGTGACATATTTTGGTATGTCTGTCACGAGCTTAAGTAGAATTACAGAATCTACGATATAGTCCTATACTAGTGGACCAACTACTGAGGCTATTTAGCGAATGTAAGCTGTACCTGATCTAGTACTATTTACTATGACAGTGACTTTAATTCTTGAGAAAATATTTTCAGATGGACTTGAAGAAAGCACAATGTTTGTTTTGTCATCAATGGGAAAAAAACATGTTTCTGTGATCCAGATTTTAAGAAAAGAACATACTAAAAATTTTAAAATAAATTTCTATTGCTCTAGGTGATAAGTATTTCTAAAACAGCAATTGTAGTTTCTAAATCAAAAGTTTGATGGTAAGAAATATTTCCCATTGCACTTCCCTTTGAAGCAAAGAGATTCCGGCTCTGGTCGTAACTGTAATTATTAGCTGTATGTTCTTGAGCAGTTAGACTAAGTTTCCGGCCCTCACGGCTTCCTTCTGTGAGGTGGATTGTTGGGGGAGCTTCTAGTATGGGTATCTTTTGATGTTTTAGAAATGTTAAGCAACATTTAGACAGATTTGCTTTTTAAAGTATATCTTGTTTGCAAAAAAAGCTTGTGAGAATGAATGAATATTTCTTGGGACATTTCAACAGTATTGCGGAAAATGAATAAACTCAGGAAGTGAGACTAGGGTCTAACTGTTGTAAATAGCAGTTCCTTTATATTTCCCAACAAGTCCCTTGAGAGCCGTCAGTAAAGGTGCTTTTAAGGCATGGCGCACCATTACCTCCTGTCAGTGATGCCTGTCAGCGATGCTTTGGTTTAGAGTCTGACAGGGTGCCAAGCTCATGACGGCCCTTTCTATCTCATGGTTATAGGTTGCGATTGACTCAGAAGGTCCACATTCCTCAGTCATCATTAATCAGTGATGAAAAGAAACTAAAGATAGTTTCTTTATTTACATTTCAAATGTTTTCCCCTTTCCAGGTCTCCCTTTCAGAAACCCCCATCTTATCCACACACACCCCTCCTCCCCGCTCCGATTCTATGAGGGTGCTCCCCAATGCACCCACCCACCCACTCCCGTCTTCCCGCCCTGGCATTCCCCTACACTGGGGCATCGAACCTCCTCAGGCCCAAGGGCCGCTCCTTCCACTGATGTCCAACAAGGCCGTCCTCTGCCACATATGCGGCAGGAGTCATGGGTCGCTCCATGTGTACTCTTTGTTTGGTGGTTTAGTCCCCTGGAGCTCCCGGGGGCTTGGTCTGTTGACACTGTTGCTCCCCCCATGGGGATGCAAAAGAAAAGGAAGTGTTTGAATGAGAAAGATGTAGGTAGACAGGAAAAAATATATACAAATGGTATATAGTGTGAAAGATGAAGTGCTGAGTTTGAGCATCAAGTGTGACTTTACCTCAGCACTACCGTTTCTTTTCAAAATGATGAAGCTGAAACCCAGAGGAGTTATTGCTCCATGATTACACTTTAACTGGTTTCAAAATGAGTAGTAAAGTTCACTTCTCCACAGTGGAGGGGAATGTCACAATCCCATGATAATCTGTTTTGTATATAAAAAAAGTCTTTAGCATGTATATTAGTTGCTCACTGAAGATCAGAACCTATAGCTTCTAGAGAATGGTGCCACATTGTCATGATGGTCAGAGGAGAAACAGGCCACAAATTTAATGAAAGGAAATATTGGGATCACCAGTGGGACTGTTTTCTAGTTAATAAGTCTTTAGAAAACGTTTTTTAGTGAAAACACTTTGAGCTTTGTGACAGGAAAAAAAGGAAGGCATCAAGAATAATTTACAAAAGAGAAAGATAGACTTGGCAGCTGATGAGTACATTGGTAATATCCGACTCTACCCTGCTGTTGACTGTATTGCTATACCAGCATAATGTTCTGCCTTTTAGCTATCTAGCTCTATACCTATGTGCATACCTAAAAAAAAAGTAGTTTCCTAACCTCTAAGCATTTTTGAAGCATTACTCAGAGAGTTCAAGATGTTTTTTCATTACTTATTTATTATTATTTAATTGATTATTATTTATTCATTTTGCATCCTGATCACTGCCCTCCTCTTGGTGCCCCCTCGCACATTTTCTTCCCTATGCCTTTCTCCTCTGAGAGGGTGGAGGCCCCCACTGCTTATCCACAGCCTTGGCACATCAAGTTTCTGCAGGTTAGGCACATCTTCTCCAGGCCAGACAAGGCAACCCAGGTAGGGGAATGGGATTCATATGCAGACAACAGATTTAGGGACAGCCCTCACTCTAGTTGTTGGAGGACCTAATGAAGATGGAGCTGCACATGTGCTACATATGGCGGGGGGTGCCTAGGTCCAGCCAGTATATTTTCTGTGGTTGATGGTTCAGTCTCTGAGAGCCCCCAAAGGTGCAAGTTAGTTGACTCTTGATCTTCCTGTAGAGTTCCTATCCCCGAGTCTCCCAATCCTTCCTCTAACTCTTCCATAAGACTCCCTGAGCTCCTACCAATGTTTGGCTGTGGATCTGTTTCAGTCAGCTGCTGGGTAGAGCCTCTTAGAGCACAGTTATGTAAGGCTCCTGTCTGTAAGCATAACGTAGTGTCCAGGGTTGGTGCTTGCTCATGGGGTGGGTCTCAAGTTGGGCCAGTTATTTGTCAGTCATTCCCTCAGTCTCTATTCCATCTTTGTCCCTGCATTTCTTTTAGACAGGATAGATTTTGTGCTGAATGTTTTGTGGGCAGGTTGGTGTCCTTATCTCTCCACTGGGGGTCCTGCCTGTCTACAGGAAGTAGCCACTGAAGATTCCATAACTCCACCGCTAGGAGTCTCAGAAAAGTTATCACAGACTCCTGGGGGTCTTCCCCTTCCCTGGCATGTCCTGGAGATACCCCCTACCCCGCATCCTTTACCAGCTGCCGATTCCCCACATTTGACCCTGAACCTCCCATCCTCCTCCCCATCCCCTCTTCTACCCTGTCCCTTCCCTTCCATCTGCCTCCAGGACTATTTTATTTCCCCTTCTAAGTGAGATTCAAGCATTCTCACTCGGGCCTTACATCTTGTTTAGTTTCTTTGGGTCTGTGGAATGTAACGATAGTGTGTGTATCCTGTACTTTATGGCTGATATCCACTTATAAGAGAGTATATATCATACATGTCATTTTGGGTCTGGGTTACCTCACTCATGATGATGAGTTCCATCCATTTGTCTGCAAAATTCATGATGTCCTTGTTTTTGATAGCTGAGTAGTGTTCCATTATGTAAATGAACTACATATTCTTTGTCCATTCTTTGGTTGAGGGACATATGGGTTGTTTCTAGTTTGTTTCTAGTCATTTTAATTAGCATGGTAAACGATTAATATTTACTCCACTACAAAAGGTTAGGACTTAGATTTTGTCTATAACCATGTAACTACACATTTAGATTACATCCTGGGAAACTAACAACCAAAGCAGACTTTATTTGCTAATTTAAGATTTTTTACTGTCATCGATGACATTTGCAGATAAAAAATGTAGCTCTCACTCCTTATCAAAGGAGTTTCTTTTTGCAGCAGATGGAGGTTAATCCAGAGATTTACAACTAGTGAAAAAGGCAGAGAATAAGTTACGGTAGGATGCTCACCCCTAGTTAACAGTCCAACCCCCAGCCCTAAGGCTCAGGGAACATCGCAGAAGATAAAGCACAAAGATTCAAGAGCCCAAATTTCAGACACCTGCTGTGAGATGACATCTAGACATGACGGAGAAGTTGTACCAATAAAGTCTTAACAGTGTGGTTGCCAAATAGGAACTGGCTAATGACCATACCAGCCAGCGAGGAAAGAAGGAGGCTCACAAAGTCCCGGCCCTAGATGAAAGTCTTTATGCAGTCAGTGGCTGCTGAGTGAGGGGGAGAATCAGTTTTCTCTAGGGTGTAACCCCTAATAGGTCACCCCAATAGGTTACCAAATTCCAAGTATTCGTCCTTAAATATGTGTACATATGAGTAACACTGTGTACTCTGTAAATGTTTACGTATGTATAATAAATGCAAAAGAAGAGGACAGGACTCCTGGAATGGGTGGGGATGTGTGGGAGGGGCTTTAAGGGGGAGAAGGAGGGGTGCAAATGATGTAAATACAGTATACTCATGTATGAAATAATCAAAAGGAGAAGAATTTAAATTAAATAATGAAAATAGACTTTGCTTTTAAGCTCCAACTTGCATGTGAATGTGAGTTAGAACAGTTGGGCAAGTTGGGCAGAAGGTTTGTAATGACTTCCCAGTGTTGATTACTCCCACTCTCCTTAACATCCAGGCATTTGGTTACAACAATGAAATGGTTCAGTCAGAACCACTTCCTCACATGCAGTTGTAGTGTCGTCTTCAGTGCTCTTGGCGTGGTTGCTTGTTGGAGATTACTTTGTTGTGCAAATGCTTTCCCACATTGATTACATTCATAGTTTCCCTCCAGTATGTGTTTTTTATGATGTTGGAGATTACTTTGTTGTTTAAATGGGATTGAAGGGTGTTCTTGCAGTATGTGCACGGACAGAATGAATGAAAGCTATTATCACAGGAGCTTCACTGAACCCCTTTTGTTTGACTCACAGATTCAGAATGACCAGTGCCAGGAGATGGATGCCACCACAGACAAGTGGGTGAAGCTCACAGACAATGGAGAATGGGGCTCCCATTCTGTAAGTCCCTTTCTTCTTTGATACCAACCCCATTCTTCTCCTTCCATTTCCTAACTATTTACAAGCATTCAGTGTATGAAAATAAAATGCATAACCTGGTGGGTTACTTTAGATACGCTTCATTTAGTGAAGAAACTGCCTTTGTGCTTCATAGACTGACATTTAAATTTTTGGTTTATTTTTCTGTTTCCCCTTTTCCTTAGAATGTAGAATGGTTTCCTATCCCTTTCTCATCTCAATGGTACTCAGCAATTTAGAAGGTTAGGTAAAACGGATATAAAATGTTACAAGGTTTGAGCATACAAGTTTACATATACATCTGTCACATGAGATAGACCAGTCCTCTGATCATTGGTTAGACCATGAATTAACCTAATTCCACGTTTTCCACTTTTAGGAAGTGATTTTTCAGGTTTGTTTGCATTTTGGGCCTAGCATTGGATACATCTGATTGTTACAAAATTCACCCACTATTGGAATCTCAATCTACTTTCTATACATTTGCTACCTGTTGGTAAAAGTTTTATTCTTTCTGGTCAAGCAGTATAAATTTTACTTCTGCCCAGCATGTCTCTTTCAGTGCTTGAATCCAAGAGGCAGTGATGACACGTTTAATACAGCTTGTATTGTTTGAGACACTGTCCCTTTGGAGTGAGGCGTGGTTTTAAAATGTGGCTCTGTATCAGAGCTGCGTTTGTGTAGATGGTTTGTTTAGCGTCTTTGTGCCTGCTCTTTCATTTTAGAAACGAGAACAGCCTTCCTGTATCAGATAAAATGAAGGCAGGAAGGGCCTAGATGGAGCCTCCAGTGTGAAACCTGAGTTCTCTTTAAATAACCAACTCTCATTCCAATCTTTGGGTTTATACAAATGCCTCATCCCGTGTCTACACAATGTAGACTTTCAGGAGGCTTTTTCACCCCTGTGCTTGAAAGCGATATTAGTACTACTTAAGGTCCATTCACCTCACCACCCAGTGGGTGGGGCTTTGGCAGCAAATGGGTGTTCTTACCTTTATAGAAGGAACACAAGAGAATGTGCAGAATGCATTAGTTCTCTCCATCCCTGTCAGGAAGATGTAGTCAGGCAGATTTTAATGTTGGGGAGCTTGAATTTTATCAGCCTGGGTGCCTAGAAGAATAAAGGTATCACATGAAAAAGCAAAGACCTAATTTTGGGTTGGTCACCTGTATCAGCAAGAAATGTATTAGAAAATTCACTTGATTTGTATGTAGGAAATGTCCCAGCAGCAAGGAAGCAAATGCTAATGTCATTTAACTTCTCAAGCCAGAGTTAAATCATGCTACTCATAAAAAGTGCCTTTTCTCTTGAGCCCAACACACTATGGCTATGGCAGGCCATTTTCTATCATACCCAGGGTTGGATCTTTTCTAAGTTTAAAGGGCTGATTTAATTCAGTTTTGGAGGTTTAAAGTCATGCACCTGCATCTTCCCAGCTCTGGTGAAGGCGGCATCAGAACAGTGGGAGTGTGTACAGGGGCTCATGTGGTGAAACAGAAAGGTGGTGGAGATCAAGCTTGCTCTTTTATTACAGGCGTTCTTGTGGGAACTCGATGCATGAGGGCAGATTAGCCACTTCTAAGGCAAAGGCCTCAAATGGACTCCTATCAGTCCCTCCTCAGAAAAGTTCACTACTGCCACACTGTGGCCCAGGCTTCCAGCACATGGATCTTTAGGAACCACATTATGGTGCCTACCTGCTTGCCTGCCTGCTTCCCTCCCTCCTTCCCCTGCACCCTCTCTCTTTCTTTCCAGTTCAGAGATATACCTTAAGAATATAGCATTACTGGCAAAGTACATGCTTGTGTATAAATTCATTTACCCTTTCTGATAAAGCCCTTCAGGTTATAAGCTACAACTTTAAAGTTTAAACACAAGTTTACCTTTTGTTTTGACTTAGCTTCCTTCTTAGTATATGAGTATGGATTGTCTGAGTGTTGTATTTTTAATTTTAAATTAACTTCATTAAAGCTCAGGCTGAATTTAAGAGCATTTAAATTTGTTAATTCTATTTTTAACGGTGTTTATATAAGGAATGGAAAGAGGTTATAAGGGAGTAGTTTCTGGCTGTGGTTAGAAATAGCTCGTCTGACCTAAGTGTCTTGTGTTTCTTTCTGTAGGTAATGCTGAAATCAGGCACAAATATTCTGTACTGGAGGACGACAGGCATCCTTATGGGTTCTAAGGCAGTCAAGCCTGTTCTAGTAAAAAATATCACCATCGAAGGTATTTTATAGCTCTGTGCCTTAGGTCTCGCTAGTCCAATTTTACTGTTAAAATATTTGGTTGGTTTAACTGACCTAAGTGTTTATAATAAAGACAAATGTCAGACATCATGCATGTCTAAAGACCTTAGTTTCATGTCCACAAAATTGATTAATCAGTTGTCTCTGTCCTTCTGCCCTCAAACTGAATTATCTAATAGCTGTAAAGCAGCAAAGACAATAAATGACAGTCTTCAGTGTTTTTTTTTTAAATAAAATGAAAGTGGACTGGTGTACAAAAGCCCATTACTCATTAGAGGTATGCAAATTATGCTAGTTAATCTGATCATTATTATATACATAAAAAATAATAAGAGTCTGGCTGTTTCCTAAACCTCTTGTGCCTTTCTGAGCCAGATGGGTCACTTTTGGTCCAGCTGAGCCACTAATACACCCTATCATGGCTCCTTCTCAAGTAGACTGTATCTAGTCAAAGCAGCAATTCTTCTTTATTAAACTTTGGTATGCTTTGCTTATCCCATATGCCTGCTCTGAAGATGTTAACTCATTAGCCACTGGGACATCTGCTGGACCAAGCTGGAATTTCCAACCAGTAGCCATTTCTAGGGTCATTCCTACTTGCTCGCACACCATCCGTCTTTCCTTGCTCTGAGTAAATAAGGAATGTAGGCTCAAATTACTATTGCTCTGTCTTCTCTGCAGAGGCAGCAAGTAGGTGCTAATGTGCTCACTGTGCTGGGTTCTCTCCTCCAAACCCTGTCTTCCTTTCCAAACAGGGGTGGCATACACCTCAGAGTGCTTTCCATGTAAGCCAGGCACTTTCAGCAACAAACCAGGGTCATTTAACTGCCAGATGTGTCCCAGAAACACCTATTCTGAGAAGGGTGCTAAAGAATGCATAAGGTGTAAGGAGGACTCCCAGTTTTCAGGTAAGGCTAACTGACACTTTTTACTCCTCTCTTTCCATGATAATTGCTGATCAGGTGCCATTTCCCATGGTAGAATGAGTATGGTAAAAATGGTGGAACAAAAAAAAAAAAAAAGATGGTGGATCACACACCAATGGGATGAAGTGAATACATGTTGAATTGAGGGCAATGACAACACCTTCTCTGCATGACTCTCTCCCTTTATGATTTTCCTTTATTCCATACTCCATTGATAAATGGTGTTTGTGTCAGTCTAGCCAACTTTTTAATTTCACACAGTTTGTTGCCATAAAGGCTGTAGCGATATAATTAGAAAGTTTTAGTTTGTTCTAGACTTCCAGTGTTCATTGACAAAATAAGAGGAATCTAATGTTGTCTGGAAATAGTCACCACAAAGCAGATGTATCATAGAAGCATTGTTATCCTCCTTCAAGAGAGAATGAAAATACAAACCTTTATTTACCTAAGGCTTGGCTTGCTCTACCTGAACTACTCTAACACCGTGACTTTTTTAAAAAAAAACATGTTGACTTGCTTTTGTATTTTGATGTTCCTCTTTTCTTATGGTCACTAAGGTCCATTTCTGAAGTGCTTTGTGTGCATATGTGTTACAGAGGAAGGAGCCAGTGAGTGTGTAGATCGCCCACCCTGCACTACCAAAGACTATTTCCAGATCCATACTCCCTGTGACGAAGAAGGAAAGGTATCATAAGTCGTGTTTAACTCACCCTGTGTTTATAAAACTCTCTTCCCAATGTGGGTACTCCTGGTTTGTAACTCGTATGTGCAGACAGTACGGAGGAAATCTAAGAGTTTAGGTGTTGCAAACTGCCTTTGCTTTTACCTCCCAATTAGTTATCTGGACACAGTATGTAGCTCTTTGGTAATCTTTATGATATTTTAGTAAAACTTCTCTGTTGAGATGGTATTCGTTCCAAAAAACTTTTTGTGTCTGTCTCCATTTTTTTTTTCATCTTTAAAACAAGGTTGATTTTACTCCCTGTCTCATGAAGCTTCTATGGGAAGACATAAGACGCTCAAAGTAAGGCTTCTAGCCCAGGGCCTTTTCTGTGATGAGAACCCCATACATTATTACTATTTTTAAAAATAAATACATTCTTTCAGATTACTGTTTTTTTTTTTAAAGATTTATTTATTTATTATATGTAAGTACACTATAGCTGTCTTCAGACACTCCAGAAGAGGGAGTCAGATCTTGTTATGGATGGTTATGAGCCACCATGTGGTTGCTGGGATTTGAACTCTGGACCTTTGGAAGAGCAGTCAGGTGCTCTTACCCACTGAGCCATCTCACCAGCCCCAGATTACTGTTTTTTAACAAAATACATCTTTTTCAGAGGTCAAATGATCCAGAAGCGGATCGCTTGAAATATGTACTACGGCTCACAAGATGAAGATGTCTTGTAGCTTGTATTGACCTGTGAGATACTCAGATCTTATCAGAGGCGCTGTGCGGGCACAGGCCGATTCAGCTATGGTAGACTGCTGTGTAATAGCATTTAGAAAACACAAAGTAATTACCACACGTACAGCATCCAGCTGAGGGGCTGGTGGGCAGAGTGCACAGATAAACTCTGCCGTTGAGTCTTCATTGTCTCAAAGACTCAGCCAGTACATACCAGGCCTGCCAGTGAGAAGCTGAGGGTGAGAAGGAGTCTGTTCAAAGTGTTCTTCAGATACGTTTACAGCTCTAGTCAGGCCATTTAGTTTTTGGAGATAACAGCAAATGTTATTTTTCCTTTCCTAATTTTGTATCTGTGAGTGCTAATCTGTACTTTTCATATTTATGTGAATATGAAACTTCCTTTTTGCCTTGAAAAACTTTGAAGGAATTTTGAGTTGAGTTAAAGTAAATATATTCTAATTTAAAGTGATTAGAAGAAATTTTTAATAAGAAATACCACTATTGTTTTAAATAAGAATGTTACCTCAAACTAACGAAGGGTTGTAGAGTGAGGTTGTCAATGGCCCTACAATAATGCCATATGAGGCTACTTTAGAACGTACACATAGAGAGCTGCCACTAAAAGTGGAACAAAAGGTATTGTCTGTAATACCTTTAAAATAAATCTTTCTTAGCTAAACTTGTCTAACTTACTGTTAAAAGTAAATTTAGTTTATTCCGTGTAATGATGATTAATTCAGTATTACAGAAGAATAAATGAATGAGCTCTATTAATGCATTACACCTGAACAACATGAAAGAAATATTAAAATCATATTTGTTACATTGCTGAGTGGTTTAGTCTATCAGTGAGTATAATGTCAGTGACCAGTTTGACAATATCTGGCTGACATGGCCTAATAGAATTAAGGCCATTCATGTTCAAATATAATTTAAAACACACATACACATATACACACACAGCACACACATAAGCATGTTGAATGCATACGTATACATGAAATGTTTTTCATATAAGTCAGAGAATCTCTGAATAGGTTCTTGGTATAGAAGAAAATAATGTGTCCATGTTTCATAAATTCAGTTCATTTCTTTTTAAAATTTTTATTGGTTATTTTATTTGTTTACATTTCAAATATTATCTACCTTCCTGTTTTCCCTGCAATACCCCATCATATCCCCCCTCCTCTGCGTCTATGAGGGTGCTCACTCACCCACCCAGCCACCCACTCCCGACTTACTGCCCTAGCATTCCCCTATGCTGGGGCATTGATTCTTCGCAAGACCAAGGGTCTCCCCTCCCACTAATGCCAGATAAGGCAATCCTCTGCTTCATATGTGGCTGGAGCCATGGGTCGCTTGGTGTGTACTTTTTAGTTGGTGGTTTAGTCCCTGGGAGCTCTGGGGGGTCTGGTTGGTTGATAGTGTTCTTCTTAAAGACAAAGTCTCACTACATAGCTTTGGCTGGCCTAGAACTCTGTGTAGAGCAGGCTGGCCTTGAGCTCACAGAGATCCACTTTTAATGTTTAACCTAAAACCACATGAATATTGTAGCTCTTCTGTAATCTTTACACTAGTCTGGTAAGACTTCTCTGTTGAGAGGGGTTGGGTTTCATAAAACCATTTCATGTTTGCATCTCACTTTCTGCAGAATGAGTTGGGTGTTGGTGTCTCACCTGCACTGTGAGCCATCTGGTTCTAAGCATCATTAATATTAATTAGTGTCTTTTCATGTCAGCTACACTAGGAAGCATATGTCTCTGTTAGACAGAGAAGCAGTTTGTCGTGTGTGGCAGGAAGGTTTGTAAGGAAAGCATGGATCATGGAGAATTTGTAACTTGATTTCTCCATGTTAAAATGTTCAAGGTATTCCTTAGAATAAGGAACAAAATAACCATGGAAGGATATAGGTACAGAGACAAAATTTAGAGCTAAGATGAAAGGATGGACTATCCAGAGACTACCCCATCCAGCAATCCATCCCATCATCAGCCACCAAACCCAGATACTAATGCACATGCCAGCAAGATTCCGCTGAAGGGACCCTGATATAGCGGCCTCTTGTGAGGCTATGCCAGTGCCTGGCAAACACAGAAGTGGATGCTCACAGTCAGCTATTGGATGGAACACAGGAACCCCAATGGGGGAGCTAGAGAAAGTACCCAAGGAGTTGTAGGGGGCTGCAACCCTATAGGTGGAACAATAATATGAACTAACCAGTACCCCCTGAGATCGAGTCTCTAGCTGCATATGTAGCAGAAGATGGTCTAATCGGCCATCATTGGGAAGAGAGGTCCCTTGGTCTTATAAACTTTATATGACCCAGCACAGGGGAAGGCCAGGGCCAAGTAGTGGGAGTGGGTGGGTAGGGGAGCAGGGGCACGGGGGGGGGGTATAGAGAACTTTCGGGATAGCATTTGAAATGTAAATAAAGAAAATAATAATAAAAAAAAGAAAAAAATGTTCAAGGTATATCTTAACTTCTAAACATCTCCTTTGCTTACACTGGGAGAAACTGGTTATTTGGCTTCTCAGATCTATTTGCATAGTGTATTGGTTTATCCTCATCAGAATGACGCTCCTTTAATGGCACTGTTGGCATCTCTTGGGTAAGTCGTTTAATAGCTTTAGTCTGGGGCTGGGGAGATAGCTTAGCTAGTAAAGTGCTTACCTTGAAAATCACCCAGCCTGAGTTCAGTCTCCAATACCCATGTAATGAGCCTGGTTTGGTGGCATGTGTTTGTAATTCTAGGGGTGGGGACATAAAGCCAGATCCCCAGAATTTGCTGGCCAGCCAACAGCCTAGCCTAATTGTAGAGCTCCAGGTCAGTGGGAGATCATCTCGCAGGGCAAAAGCAAAACAAGGTTAGATGGAATCAGAAGAATGATGCCCAAGGTTGTCACCTGGCCTATCCATGCGTGCACAACTTTAATCTGGAAACCCAGGTATCCTTGTTTGCAAACCTGGGGACAATAATGTGTTTGTCCTGAAGAGCCTGGGAAGGTTCTTTTCTGGCGTGGCATCTTTTCTGTTCTTGTGTAGAAGCAAAATTTCCCCAAATGTAACTGTTCATATACTTTTATGAATGTGAGTTGGGAAATTAGTGAATTTTTCTAGGATCTCAATTTTTTTTTAACTTGTTCACTTAAACTGGAGATTTAAAGTCAATGTCTCTCCTATAATTCTTTGTTTGTTTAGCTTCTCTGAATTTTATGCTGCCTTTCTTGAGGGGTAGTTGAGGGCCTTTTATCTTAGTATCTAATTTGATGGTTTTAGCTACTTAAGAGGAGTTCGCTAGGGTGGCCATTGTTTTATAGATGGTCACAGTGGCGGAGCCATAAAGTAGAGCATTAAAGCATGTCATGACATGGACCATAAAATAATATGGAAAGGGATCTATAAAAAGTAAATAATACTATTTATCATTCTGATGAGACAGCCATATTTAAACCATTTTCTTGGCATCCTCCTTCATACCAGGTAGTGCATCTTCCACAAGCATATTTAAGGCTTCACTTGAGTGGTGTTGAATGTCTGCTATGAACGGTTCTTAGTGACTAGAAACAGAGGTGGAGGATTGCCTGTGTTTCCTGTTCTCCGGCTTCAACAGACTTCTTACTGCAGAAGTCGTTTTAAAGGACAAACAATACTTTGAAAAGTTTGTTGGATGAAAGGAACAGTTGCAATCTCTTCTAAAAACCTCTATGTAGCTCCAATATTGGTTGTTGTATTTTTTCTGGAATACTCCACCTACCAGTGTTCACATTTCAGTTTTATTTTAGGACAACTAACTGCTTTTTAAGTGAGAATAACTAAATTTAGCATGGTCAGCTTTTGGAGTATAGTTGAGTTACCACCTTTTTTTGTATTCTGTTTTGTGTAAAGTAGGATAATAAGAAGGGCTGTAACTGAGTACTCTCATGGAGAGCAGCGGGTGTATTTGTCCTGATGCTCAGAGCACACAGAGAAGGCCATAAGAGCTTCTGGAGAGAATAGTTTAGCTACAGTTCTTACTATTGAAAAAGACTCAGAACTACTAATACTTATGAATTATTAGGTTTGTACATAAAGTTTCATCTATTCTTTTTGAAAAATAATATTTTTCTTTGATGATTACTCCATGCAAATTGTGATAAGAAAGGCTGTGACTGGAGTAAAGGAAGGGGGCAGTGGAGCTAGCCAGTAAGCAAACAAGAAATTGTTGGCTGCACATGGAAGTAAGCAGACACAGGGGCAACATTTGTTTGCTGTTATTCTTGAGATCATAAAATAACTGCATCATTTCTCCTTTCCTTTCCTCTCTCCAAACCTCACTTCAAATACCTCTCCTTGCTCACATTTGCTTGCTCTTTTTAAATTATTTGTTTGTGTAAATGTACACACACACACACACACACACACACACACACATACACACACACATACACACAAAAACCCTGTATTTTTTTCTGGTGTGTGTATATCGTTATTCATATGTATGTGTTCAGAGGTGAGCATCTGCTAGTTGTTTACATTTTAAGGAGGGATTTAGGATAAGAAGCATATTGTCTGTATTGTAAGGGTACCTACTGCTTAGGTTAAAAGCCAGTGCCAAGTATTGGTTGTTTACAAGGACTAGGGAGCTGGCTCACTTGGTAGAGTTCTTACCACACAAGCATGGTTGACTAGAACTCACATTAAAAAAAAAAAAAAAAAAAAAAATGAGTGTAGTGCCTGGCCCGTGGTGCACGCCTTTAGTCCCAGCACTTGGGAGGCAGAGGCAGGCGGATTTCTGAGTTCGAGGCCAGCCTGGTCTACAGAGTGAGTTCCAGGACAGCCAGGGCTATACAGAAAAACCCTGTCTTGAAAAACAAAAAACCAAAAAAACAAAACAAAACAAACAAACAAAAAAAACCAACCAAACAAAAAAAAATGAGTGTAGTACTCCACTCCTGTATTCCCAGAACTGGGGAAGTAGAGACAGGAGGACCCATGGGACTGGCTGGCCAGCCAGTCTAGCTGAATCTATAAGCTTTAGGTCCAGTGAGAATCTCTTTCCTAAAATAACCTGGAGTCCCTAGAGAGATGGCTCATCTAGTAAAGTCATTTACTTCGAGCACCGCACAAGGTACAAAGAAAGAACCATCTCCTGCAGGTCCTATTCCTTCCCTTCTTCTCCACCCCCCACCCCCCACCCCCCCTCACACACATACACACACACTTACACACTTTCTCTCACATTAAAAGAAGGTAGATAGCAATTACAAAAGACATCTTCATATGTGCATGTGCTTGCACACATACATGCATACGCACATGCATACACACATAATGATTATTTTCCTACCTATCTTTTCTCCATAGTGTATTAATGAAAGTTATCTCTTTTTCTCTCATTGTCACTGTCTAGAGTCTCTCAGCCCTCTCTTCTGCTCTCCACCGTTGGTAATTTTTTAGCTTGTCAATTTAGCATCTTTGTTGTAAAGATGTTGCACGGTTTACTTTTACTTTTAATTTTAAAAGCTCTTTTATTTTTTTCCCAGACACAGATAATGTACAAGTGGATAGAGCCAAAAATCTGCAGGGAGGATCTCACAGATGCTATTAGGCTGCCCCCTTCTGGAGAGAAGAAGGATTGTCCTCCTTGCAACCCAGGCTTTTATAACAATGGATCTTCTTCTTGCCATCCCTGCCCTCCGGGGACGTTTTCAGATGGAACCAAGGGTAGGGTGTCTATCATGAGTTGCATGATCAGTAATACATTCCCGATACACTTGCGATCTTGTTCCCGCTTGGGTTTTTTTTTTTTTTTGGAAAGTCTTTAGAAGACACATTTCTTGCTTTGTTGAGATGAAGAGGTGTTGAGAAGTGTTGATAATGGGACTGCTAGGCCATGGCGACTCATCTGCCATCTGACGAGAACAGTCTTACTGGCATTTTGTGTGTATGGCCATCTCCTTTAACAGTAATATATTTTATTCTTTGAAAGACAACCCTGTCCTATTGGGTAACCATGGATAACCACTCACTCACCAAGGTAAGCATAATATGAAGCACTGTACAAAGAAAACCACCAAATATGTACATGTGCATCCGTACTGTATCTAGAAAAATTTTCCAGATCCGTTTTGAAAAAAAATTGCTAAGGGAATTGGTGGTAATGTAACGTCTGTTCCTCGTATTTGTCTGGTAATTTTAGTGCAGAGGTGCTTGGTACGGAGAAAGCTGTCCAGATGCAGTCTAATATGATTGTATATACTCACCCATCTTCTGCAGAATGCAAGTCATGTCCAGCCGGAACAGAACCAGCACTTGGGTTTGAATATAAATGGTGGAATGTCCTCCCTGCCAACATGAAAACTTCCTGCTTCAATGTTGGGAATTCCAAGTGCGATGGAATGAACGGTGAGAGCTTGGTTTCTATGTTAACTGTTGTGGCAGCAAAGACAACACGCATTTTTAGCTTTTTTAGACATATTTGTGAGGAACTTTGTCTTACGTGGCTATGTCTTCATCTTCCAGTCCTTATCTAAAACTCAAGCAACCAATCAGATGCCTTTCCTAAAGTAATCACAACCACGGTGCTTCTCCCCTTTCCGTGGCTCCACTTCCTTTAGTTTCAGCTTTCCATAGTCAATAGCAGTTTGGAAATACCAATTAGAAAATCACAGAAACAAATACTTTAAGTTTTAAATGGCCAAGTGTTTTAATAGCTAACAAAACCTCATGCCATATTCTTTTTCCTTTCAAGCCTAGGATGTGAATGATTCCTTTGTGTGGTTACATCTGCTTCCTGTCCATTAGTGACTTAGTAGCCATCTTGGTTTTTAGATCCAATGCTCAGAGTTTCACAATATCTGTGTTCAAATAACTCTCTCAGTAATAACTTCAAACCACAAACACACAAAAAGAACATGCCAAGGAAAATCCATCAAACCCTGGCTCCCTCCCTCCCTCCCTCCTTCCCTCCCACCCTTTCAGCTGAAAATGCAAAAGTTCTCAACTCAATGAACAGAGAACATAAATTGTACACTGAAGTTGCTAAAATCTATGGCAAGGAAAAGCTTTTAGCCATTAAGCTGTGAAGAGGGAAAAATGATTTCTGTGCCAGCGTTACTCTCGCACCTCAATATGGCAGGAATTAAATGGTGGTTAGTGCTAAGATAGAAAAGGTATAAAGTGGTAGGGCTTGGTATATCCTCTGTGGGGGTCTCAGAGCTTATTTCCTGAGGTCGGATGTGTGCATGAGGGGTCGGAAGGGGACAGGCTGATGTATTAACCTTGTGTTTTATGTAGTCACATTTCAAGTAGATATCGAACTTCATGTTTAAAGTCACAAACACCAGAAGAGATGTCCCAGGGAGGGTGACAGCATTTTACATCACTTGGGGTTTTAAAGAGTAGTAAGTTACTAAATCCTTTTGATCTGGCTTAGTACTGGGTCATGCATGGTAAAGGGTTAAAGGTTTCAAATTCTGATTTTCAGTGAAGTCCCTGACTGTTCTTAAGATGCCATTAAATCCCACTTACTGAAAACTTGCAGCACAGTTCTACAGGACAGTTGCTAACATTCTTTCAACACTCCTTGTGGTCATATCCGTTTTGGAATCTGAAATGTTGTTGTTTAGCAGGCATTCTAAAGGACAAGAGTAAACAATGTAAAAAGAATTAAACAATAGAGTCCATCCTTCCCCTTTGTCAGCTCACCATCATTTTCATCAGCTTAGTTTTCTCCATCTTATATTTGATCCTTGTCTCTAGGTTCACATAAACAGTTTTAAAATTGCATGTTTTGAATCAGTATCTCTCTAAAACAGATTTGAGACATAGAATATGAAATGTCCATGTGAGTATAGAGATCAGTGGAAAAAATGGAGGCTTGAATAATTTGAGTCAACAGATGAGTGAAAGACCAAGATGGGATGTATATTAAATATGAAGTGTTCTTTATTGAAGGAAGCGGAAAGGAAAGGTTAATAGGACAAAGAAGGATGTGCACTTGTTTAGAAATATTTCTTTGGAGCAAATCCAGTCTGCATTGTCAGGATATCAGCAGTTCAAGTCACACGAATTGGCAGTGGCAGGTCGATCCACTCGTGAACATCATTCAGAAGTCAGCAATGACAGGTTGATCTAGAAGAAACTGTAAGGCTCTGCCAATCAGCCTGAGTCCACAGAAGCAGCAGGAAGCCACTGGAGCACCACCAGAAGTTTTTGGTGTGTTTCTCTGTATGAAGTCATGACAAAAGATGACTAGCAAAGAATCGCAAGGTGTACCAATATTATCCACTGTCCACTGTCTGTCGGGCTGTATTTATCCTTCCCAAACATGTGCTTTTTCAAATATGGGTTCTACCAAAACATCACATGTCCTTTTTCCAGGCTGTCTCCAGAAAAGCACCACAAGTCTGTTCTTAGTAAAACATTCTCCCATGTGTCTGCTTCAGCATAAACATCCTCTCAAAAGACAGTTTCCAGAAAAGCATCATACGGCACAACTGAGTCTCCAAAGAAACCAGAAATTTCCACTTCAGGAAACACTACAATAATTATCTTTCTATGAGAGTTGTTAACCATAAAATGTGTCTTATGATTGAATTTGAAGTCAGGAATTTAAGATCAATTCGGAGATTAAGATCGGAAAAGGAAGCATATCTACAGGACAAGGATGAATCTACAGAAGGCCTCATACACTTGTGTGTTTGCTCACTAGTACAGACTATCAGGGACAAATATAGACGACCCCTGCTCTCACACCAATACTTGATTTACTCACTGTCAATGTATTCACGGGCCATGTTTTTAAAGTTATTTTAAAGCAGTAAAGTAGAATAAAAAATGCAAAGGTAAAGAGGGGTGTGTGTTTTTGTGACCTGGAGCCTGTGCCATTTTGTAATGAACAGCACACAACAGGGTCAAATGGAAGCACATGGACAGCCAGCCTGCCTGAGGAGGGAGGGACTCACCCTCTTGACTGGAGAGTTAAAGCGGGCGTGTCCACACTGGCTTGGATACACAGTAGAGGTGTTTTCATATTTCTCAAGACTGAATTTGATGACATTGCATATTAGGAAAGAAGAGCCAATTTTTGTGTATTGATATTTTGCCTGTGAGAAATTAAAAGTTGGATACAAGTTGATTGTTCATGAATGGTTCATTGGGCATTATCTACAAAAGTACAAATGGAAATAATCTAACTTTCCAGCAATAGAATATTGTTTACATGTATAAGGTAATGTGACAGAATGAAATACTATGTATGTCTTTATTATATAGAAATTTTATTTAAAGGAATTTGAAAATGCCTTTCCATAAAGGTTTTCTATTCTTCTGACTCAGCAGTACTGTTTGTGGTGATCTATACCAATGAGACAATGGTAATATGAAGAAGGAAGTTGTACACAAAGATGTTAATTTTAATGTTTCTTATAAGAATGAAAAGCAGGAGAAAAAATTTTTGGACACTAGATATATACTTAAATAAAATTAGATATAGAATATAAAGTGATTTGTAATGGAGAAATGTTTGTGATATCACTAAAAAAATCAAAGTAAGTGAAAACAAATCTATATTTCTTAGTCAAAATAGACAAAAAGTTGGGAAGGTTGGTGGACTCTGCATTGGGCAATACTGAAACACGTGAGGTAAGGCTTTCTCCTTGAAGCATAGTCACGCCCACACACAATCATTTCCTTTTGCCTTTTCCTTGGCTTTCTTTCACTCTCCTTGTTATTCAGAGATTCACAGAGGTGTTCTTAGAAATACAGCCCCAGTCTCTGCTTTCTTGGCATTTGATTGTTCTACATGGGCTGTCTTGGTCCTTGCTATCCCTGTCGTATACCTATCTTCTAAACCCAAATTCTTCTCCTAACACCGATACTCTCCTTTCTTGGGGATACAGGGAACCCTGGTTACTCACCTCTTAAGATAGGAGCTGATAGCGGCTTTTGTTTTCAATCACGGGAGCCTTTAGGCAGTAGAGCTATCAACATTTCTCTAATGGATGAGTACATATTATTTTTACTATGTTTTCTTGGTGTGTACTCAACATACTAATTTTTAATAAATTATTATTTTTGAAAATTACCAAGTTGCCAACCTAGTACTGATATTAATGCCTGTGTTAATGTTATATCTCGCAAAGTAGTGGATAATGTTTGCAGATACATCAATGCTTAAGGTATTACCCTTAGCTAATGAGCTTGCTTGATGCTTTACGTGGATGCATCATCTTTATTCATTTTACAATGCTTGTCTTGGCTTGTGGTACATTGATTGCTCCTGTGCAGAACTTCCTGTGCACAAAACTATCACTTGACACTTGTTAGCATGTGTATGCCTCAAATCTCCTACTCCTCAGGGAAGGAGATCCATCTGTTATCCTATGCATGCCATACTTAATGGGATTTAGTAAAAGTTAAATTGGGAAATACCAATACAGTAAACTGAAAAGAACTCCTGACCCTAAATCTTTAATAAGTAATTTGAAATTTCAGTTTTCCATTGGCTATCAGCAGAGTGGGAATTTTCCATCACAGTGTGTCAGAATGGATAAAGACCATCTGTTTCTGTTTGAAAAATTATGTTTCGTTGAGAAAAACCCTCACCAGTATCACATTAATTAACTTGTATGCAAAGTGGTACAGTTGGAATGTCTTTATTGATAGCTACAAGTGTACTTGAGCATGTAGTCTATAATTGATATTTTAAAATGTGAGATTTTTTTTTCTGGAGTGCTTCTAACTTTGAGCATAAATATGTATTTGGCTTTTATATTGGCATATTTATAACATTTTTGTTATTAATTAATGCAAATTGACTAATAAAATGTCTTTCATCATTTTCAGGTTGGGAGGTGGCTGGAGATCACATCCGGAGTGGAGCTGGAGGCTCTGACAATGACTATCTCATCTTAAACTTGCACATCCCAGGATTTAAGTAAGAGAAGCTGATTCCTTTGTATGAGAACCTTCACCTCCTATATATAAATAGGGAAGCAGGACTGGCTCTATGGAGTGTGTTCTTATTATCAAGTAAACAACAATATGCCAGAGGATGATATATGATATCATTTGGAATGTCTATGGAATTAGTCACTGAGAACCTAAAAGTGTTAGTCTTGTGTATTCCTGAGAAAAAGCTGAAATGTGTTAGCAGATTCACAACTAACCCTGTAATAACCGCAATGCTTTGATCTATAACTCAGAAGACTTAGTCTAAGTGATTTTCAGGAGTATATTTTGTTGTTTAATCTCAATTATATCTGTAGTTAGTATGCAGCACATTTACGTGTATCTTTGCTGTAGCCTCCTCTATGTTGAGACTTCCTAGTGTGAGGCTTTTCCTTCCTTTAGAAGCAGGGGGTTCAAGCATGTGATCACAATCTTGAACAAGGGTGTGGACATACAGCCAGAGAAAGGAAGGGCCTGTTCTTCCTCAGGTAGCTTAGTTGAAGAGAGGAGCTAGATTTTCAGTTTAATGAGTACACAGGTTTTAATTGTTTGGAATTGCATTCAGAATATATTATTGATATTGCAATTTTAATCTGTCATGTAGACCACCAACATCTATGACTGGAGCCACAGGTTCCGAACTGGGAAGGATAACATTTGTTTTTGAGACTCTCTGTTCAGCTGACTGTGTTTTGTACTTCATGGTGGTGAGTGATTGAAGGAAGATTTCATAGTGTATTTCAAGTTATTGTTGTCTTC
Organism: Mus pahari; assembly: GCF_900095145.1. Lineage (NCBI taxonomy): Eukaryota > Metazoa > Chordata > Mammalia > Rodentia > Muridae > Mus > Mus pahari. The sequence goes on from NC_034591.1 coordinate 5,613,691, forward strand.
CAAGTTGGAATAAGGGATGGTTTTCTTGGCCTTCTTAGAACTTTCCAAAAATACTTTAAAAATACATAAAGAATTTACTAGGAATTGTGCAATAAGGCTCAACAAGTCAGTGTTCATTCCTCATGGTGAAGGTTCCCAGGTAAAGGCCACAAAATATCAACTTTAGAAAATTATTGTATGCTGATTAAAAAGCTTCCTCTAATATCTCAACTACTTAGCAATGCAAACATCATAAGGGAAGATGCATTAGCAAGGGACAACAGAAAATAATGGGCACATAAGAGTACTGTAAAGAAAGCAAAACTTTCTGTTTTAATCTAGTACATTTAGACAAGAGAATTTACTATGTTCATGTCAAATTTGCTTATTTGTTTTCTAGATGTGACTTAATTTTCAAATCCTAACTTGAGAAATGTAGCGGTTCAAATACACTGAGATCACATGGACATTTTAAATATTTGTTGACTGAAGTCTATCATTTTGGCGAAATGGTGACTTTATAGTTCTACTTTGGTGTGTTTTTGATTTGTCTCTAGTGAACTTTTGGTCTTACAGATTTTTTTTCTATGATATCCAAGGTGAATGAATACTTAAACATTTTATGTGTGGTTGCTAAAGGCTGACATGTAGGCAGCAAAAGGTCATGGATGATCTTCAATAGAGCCATCTCTCTCACACCCATGAGTCCTCAGTCCTCCCAGTTGTCCTCCCAGCTGGGGCTTTCTGTCTTAGCCTACGAAGCTGTGCTCAGCACCATTGCAGACAATCAGTTTCCTTTCCTCTCTGGACCAGTTTGATGATCCCAATTCTTTGTTTCCATCTCCTCTCATTTATGCTGCTGTCAGGTCATCTCTATGAGTAATAATAATAGTTAACATCAACCACATTCCTCCCCTTACCCTGAGCAGTACATTTTCCCCTCATTTTTTGTTTAAAAAAAAAACAACCTCATTTTAAAATTAGGACACACAAAGTTGTTTCATTCTGACATCTTTTCCCCATCCTCCTGGTCTTAACAGTCATTCTGTTTCCAATGACATTTAATTTATTCTTTGATAAATTCACACACATGTATATGATTATTTTGATCATATCCCATTTCCTATTTCCACTTCCATTCTCTCCCAGTACTTTCCCATCTCCAATTCTGTGTCCTCTCCTTTTTAAAAATCTATCCCACTGAATCTGTTTACTGAGACAAGCTCTCACTATTTAACCTTGTGATTCCAATGAGCCATCCGCCTGAGGGTACCACCATGCCAAGCTTACATGTTACAAATCATTGTAGAGATGTCTTATAGCAGAGCCTGATAACAATCTTCTTTTCAGTCTTTAAGTGATTTGTTTTATCATGAGTTTTGCGTTGTCAAATTAAATCACAAATAATAATGTTTTGGATATCAAATAACATTTTACTGTAACTCAGAACATTATTTAATGATTTTTGAAAGTGGAAAGCATCATAATTTAGTTATTTGGTAATAAAATTAATGTAATGTGTGGGAATCATTTTTCCATACTGTTGTCTATATTTGATTGCTTAATAATATTGTTGATCCTTTTTTATTATAGGAAGAGACAAATTTTGAGTCCATGCCAGTGTATTCCCAATATCCCAAATAACTAATAAAAACAAGTTATTTATCAGAAATTCTAAAAGAAAGCTTGACTTAAAACTTCAGACTTAACCTTTGTTTTCATTTCAAATAAATTATATACAATTGGATTGGATTATACTTGCTTTCAGGTCGTGTTAATGGTGGTATATTATTTGGGATATCTCAAATCTTCATGATTCTTCTCCTAAATTTAGCTAAGAAAGTCACAGATAAAATAGTTTATAAATGCAACTTCACGGACTTCAGACACTGTCCAGAGAGTACTTAATGAGCATGGGGTAGCATTCTGGTTATCTTTCATTGGATCAATCTGTAGTGAGTACAGTTCAGAGGGAAACTTAGAATTTCTACATCAATGGTTCTGTGAGAGTCCCTCAAAGAAAAAAAATTCTGAATGGGAAGCCTTTCATTCAGTGAGGATCCTAGACGTTTTCCCTAGGGAGTCGGAGAAATTTTCGCTTCTATGTTTCCTAAGTGTGTGTCTTAAACATCCAGGCACATGGGATTTCTTTCTCATTTTGTTGACAGTGTGTTTGTGGGAGTTTTATGAGTTGTATTTTTAGAACAGGTAGTGTGCAGCAGGATCCTACACAGCTTTCGCCAAATAAAAGTACATCTTTGTAATGGATATATATTTGTATTAATAATGAGTTTGTGCTTTATTTGTAAATATTTCCCTACTGTTTTAGGATATAAATAGAAAAAGTACCAATGTGGTGGAATCATGGGGAGGAACCAAAGAAAAGCAAGCTTACACTCATGTCATATTCAAGAACGCAACATTTACATTTACATGGGCATTCCAGAGGACAAATCAAGGTCAAGATGTAAGTTCCAACCATTTTCTTACTCTTTACCCCTGGGTGTAATCTCCATTCAGAGCATAGTGATGTCTTCTGTATACATGAAAAGTTGTACACAGATGCATCATGTGCCCCATATACAGCATTATGAGATTGAAAGGGCATGTGTACTCTACCCAAGTCAATATGAACTCTGTTGAGCTCATCACAAGCTGTGTGCCGGTAAGCTGTGTTCTCTATATAAACACATTCTGACCTTTATCCTGGAGTCTATAAATCTTTTAAAGGTATAATACAAGCCCTTTGTAAGTATACTATAAGCTTCATATGGGCATTATGAACTCTATAATGGAGATGTGAAATCAATGAATGAAATTATGATTTCCCGTGCAGAACACTATAACCTGTATGTTAGCATTCTGTCTAAACTCCACCCCACAGTTACCTGGAAACAGCCAGGTAGGCCTGATCACACTATAAAAGGGGCTGCACCCCTTCCTCACCCTCTTGCTCTCTTGGTCTCTTGTTTTTCTCTTGCTCTTTCTCTGTTTCCCTTCCCCCCACCTCTCTCCATGTGCTCATGGCCAGCCTCTACTCCTCTACTTACTTTCTCTCTCTCTCTCTCTCTCTCTCTCTCTCTCTCTCTCTCTCCCCCCCCTCTGTCTCATCTGTCTGTCTTTCTCTGCTTTTACTATCCTCTTAACTCCCCTCCCCATGCCCTGAATAAACTCTATTCTATACTTTACCATCATGTGGCCGGTCCCTCAGGGGGAAGGGATGCCTTGGCATGGGCCCTCTGAGGCACCCCCTTCCCCTATATCTCACCACACATCCATAGAATATGTCCCTCTTCTCTTTACAGAATGCTAACACAGTACATAGGATACTATAAATTCCATTCAGAGAACCTTAAAGTTTCACCATGAGATGTACACAGTATTGTACTCACTATACAAGATAATATGACCCCACACAGTATTGTACATCACTATACAAGATAATATGATCCCATAGTCTTATTTCTTTTACAATGCAAAGGTGATGCTCACTTGTGGTGATGTATATAAAACTGACAGTAATTTGAGTCTGTCACCTTGGTATATAGTAAATTGGTATAAAAAATTACAACTTTTAATTTTTTTGAGAGTACGAATGTATGAAATTGGAATAACAGCAGAACTCTTTTACTTTGAGTGATGAGCAAATACAGCTGTTGCTGCTTAAGAGAAAATTCAATTTTGATTTTACTTAAACCTTTGTTTTTAAGTCTTTATGAGAAGCTTCCTAGCTTCCTTCTCCTTTATCCAACCAGTAACATTTGGTTAAGAGTCAGTAACTAGTGTGGGTTTATGTTTTTCATTATGATACTGTCTTATTTTAGAAAGAATGCATATATATATATATATATATATATGTAATGGTAGAACAAAGCCAAACATTGCCTTTCTTTAATTTTTTATTTATTATTTTTTATTTTTAAACAATGTTTTATTAGATATTTTCCTCATTTATATTTCAAATGCTATCCAGAAAGTCCCCTCACCCTGCTCCCCAACCCACCCACTCCTGCTTCCTGGCCCTGGCATTCCCCTGTATCCTTTCTTTGATTTTCATTGTTAGCATAGACCTAATCATCTCTATGAAAATTCCATGTGTTTCAATATTAGCATATGTATGTATGTATGTATGTATGTGGGGGGGTACATACATCTGTGTGCGTGCTATCTTTTGATTGTACTTGTATATCTATGAATGTGTGTCTATATGCAGATCAGAAACAGCATTGGAAGTCATCTAATTATTCTCAACATTATTTTTTTTTTGAGACAGGAACTCTCAGAGAATCTAGAAACAGCTATTTTGGTTTGACTAGCAGGCTAGAAAGCCTCTGGGATATCTGCCTCTGTGCCACCCAGTGCCCCATCACTGGGGTTAGAAGCCCATGGTACCATACCCAGTTTTTATCTGATTGCTTGGGAGCCAAACTAGGGTGCTGTTGCTTATGCAGCGAGCACCTTGCCACTGCGCCGTCTCCCTAGTCTCAGGCATGTCATTTATTCTGTATCTCCACAGATGTGACTTTATCAAAATGAGAACAAGGTTGAGCTTTGCTGGGAGTAGCCTCATGGTTGTGGTGGCACGTGTGGTTCATTTTCCTCTTTTCTATTCAGATTTTCAGTGGGAAGCCAGTCCCCAGACTTTGCATGACTTCACATTGTTCCTTGGGGGTTGTTATTTAGTGTTCAGAATATAAACACGAGGGGTGAACACAGATGGAACTACATCGTCTCTTTGTCTTTTCATCTTGGTCTAGAAGAGCGTTAAGTAGTCAGATTTGACACTGTACACTAGGGTGACAAAAACCTGGCCTTAATTAATCCTGTACCACAAGAGGAAAAAAACGAGACAGGGTTCAGCGTTCTTGCTTGCTCCTTTGATATCCTTTTGATAGAAATTCAAATGCATTGCTTAGGGGAGGGGCTGGAGAGGGAAAGAAGGGCTCAGAATGGGTCTATCAGTATCACACAGTATTTGAGTGATGAAAAGAGGACCTTACCTTCCAAGATTTTCCACCCATCCAGACTTTCAGCATCAGACCGTATCATCAAGCGTTATGCGTGGGTAAACCAAGGTGAGATATAAAGCTACTCCGCTATGGTTTTGGATACAGTCTGTAACTGTGCCAGTGCCAATTATGATGTGCCTGATGTCAACTGCAGTAACACACCTGGAATTCCACGGTTATAGAAAGTGGCTTCTAATGTCAAGATTTAAGGGCTTCTGTTTAGAATTGCTGAATGGGAGTGAAAGGAACCCACTGTTACTCAAGCTGTCAGTCTGGAGCATTCTGTGGTGTCGACAAAAACACAAACTTGGTCATGCAGTTGCACTCCAAGGCAGATGCCATTCTCTCTGCTCTCTTTCTAGAACAGACGTTTCATCAATGATGTGGTAAAGATTTATTCTATCACAGCCACTAATGCAGTTGATGGGGTAGCAGCATCATGTCGTGCCTGTGCCCTGGGTTCCGAGCAGTCGGCCTCATCATGTGTACCCTGCCCCCCAGGCCACTACATCGAGAAAGAAACCAACCAGTGCAAGGAGTGTCCAGCCGACACCTACCTGTCCATCCACCAGGTCTATGGCAAGGAAGCTTGCATTCCGTGTGGGCCTGGAAGTAAAAGCAGCCAGGTAAGGGAGTAGCTTTTCAGTTATTCCCTCGGGGGGGGGGGGAGCTATGTGGAGTTGCTATTGATGCTGGAAAATGCTCTGCAATTCTCTTTCCTGTTTTCTCTTCTCTTACATTAATTAAGCTCTGAATTTATGCTGTGGAAATGCTGGTTACTAGTGACAAAATGTGAGGGAAAAATGTTTAAATAAGAATTTTTTTCAAAAATACTAAAATTGATATCTTGTGCATTTCCAAGATAGGAGGAGTAACTGCTCTTGTGGGCTGGATGTAGAAGTGCCCTAGAAAGCATTACTCGTGGCGTACAGCATTTCAAGTTTGAAGCAGAGCAGCAGACTAGTAGCTCAACGGAAGGGTTTTATTGTCTGTGAAAGCATGGAAAGATTTTAGTATTTCTTAAAAATAGCTTCCCATAAGGAGGTTATCTGAGAAAATATCCCTGATTAAAAAAAATCCTGGCTTACACAGTATGGCCGGCGACATTAGCTAGCGCTCACTCAACTCTCTCTAACGGGAAGGCAGCGGACCACAAGAGACTGAACTGTATCTGCCTCTATTTCCAACAGACTCACATTCAACTTTCGCTCACGAAAATAGCCGGGAAAATTTTATTAGTCCTTTTTTCAAAAAAAAAGTTAATATAAAATTATAGCAAAAAAAAAAAAAAAAAAAAAAAAAAAAAAAAAAAAAAAAAAAAAAAAAAAAAAAGGAACCTGAACTTTAGTAACACAGCTGGAACAATCCGCAGCGGCGGTAGGAGCGGCGGGAGAAGAGATTTAATTTAGTTGATTTTTCTGTGGTTGTTGGTTGTTCGCTAGTCTCACGGTGATGGAAGCTGCACATTTTTTCGAAGGGACCGAGAAACTGCTGGAGGTCTGGTTTTCCAGACAGCAGTCCGACGCAAGCCAGGGATCTGGGGATCTTCGTACCATCCCAAGATCTGAGTGGGATGTCCTTTTGAAGGATGTGCAGTGCTCAATCNTAAGTGTGACAAAGACTGACAAGCAGGAAGCTTATGTACTCAGTGANAGTAGCATGTTTGTCTCCAAGAGACGTTTCATTTTTGAAGACATGTGGTACCACCCTCTTACTGAAAGCACTGGTTCCCCTGTTGAAGCTTGCTAGGGATTACAGTAGGTTTGACTCAATTCAAAGCTTCTTTTATTCTCGTAAGAATTTCATGAANCCTTCTCACCAAGGGTACCCACACCGGAATTTCCAGGAAGAAATCGAGTTTCTTAATGCAGTTTTCCCAAATGGAGCAGCATATTGTATGGGACNCATGAATTCTGACTGCTGGTATTCGTATACTTTGGATTTCCCAGAGAGCCGAATAATCAGTCAGCCAGATCAAACCCTGGAAATTCTGATGAGTGAGCTTGACCCAGCAGTTATGGACCAGTTCTACATGAAAGATGGTGTTACTGCAAAGGATGTCACTCGTGAGAGTGGAATTCGTGACCTGATACCAGGTTCTGTCATTGATGCCACACTGTTCAATCCTTGTGGCTACTCGATGAATGGAATGAAATCGGATGGAACATATTGGACTATTCACATCACTCCAGAACCAGAATTTTCTTATGTTAGCTTTGAAACAAACCTCAGTCAGACCTCCTATGATGACCTGATCAGGAAAGTTGTGGAAGTCTTCAAGCCAGGAAAATTTGTGACCACCTTGTTTGTTAATCAGAGTTCTAAATGTCGCACAGTGCTTATTTCGCCCCAGAAGATTGACGGCTTTAAACATCTTGATGGCCAGAGTGCTATGTTCAATGATTACAATCTTGTTTTTACCAGTTTTGCTAAGAAACAGCAACAACAGCAGAGTTGATTAGGGAAAATGAAGAAGAAAAAACACAAAAAGAGAAGACATACGGGGGAGGTGGTGGCTGCTTTCCAGATGCTAACCCCGGGGGCCATGCTGACTGTGACCACTGCCTCGGAGTTGCAGAAAGCCCTAGGTGTAATGATAGTGTAATCATTTTGAAGTGTATGCATTATTATATCAAGGAGTTAGGTATCTTGCATGAATGCTCTCTTCTGTGTTTAGGTGTTCTATGCCACTCTTGCTGTGGAACTGAAGTGCATGTAGAAAAGAACTTTGACTGTATGAATCTTTACGACACTTGTGAAAATGATACAATTTGGTTTATGCACAGTGTAATATTTCTGCAGGCATCATCCAAAATTCCCCACAGACANGGCTTTCGTCCCCATTAGATGCGGCCTCAGCTGACATCTGCGACTGTTCTATTAAATTGCTGCCAGAGTTTTTACATCCAGTTACCTCCACTTTCTAGGGCATATTCTCTACTAATGTTACTCAAAACCAATTTTTACTTCATACAGGTGTTTTATGCAATGGCAATTAAAGTTTTTCTTCCACAAGTTGAGTCTTTGTAAGAAAATGATTCCAGTTGCTTGTTTTGTGTTCTGCTGTTTTAATAGTTGCTCCTGCATTAGAGTCCTATGGTTTTTCCACCACCTCTGATGAAGCNATACACTGTTACACTGTGGGCTCATATTATAATCTTACACCCCAGATGAGAGTTTGGACATGGTCCCTTGCTTAATTTTTTTTCCTAAGACATAAGAATGTGGTCTCTTTATTGGCATGAACTTCTGTGGAAGATAAATGACAAAACTGAATGTATCAAATGAAAAGAACTGGGTCTCCAGGGCCATGAGCAAGGAGAACCCATTAAAGAAAACTCCACNGAATGATAGGCTGGCTGGCAGTGCACCTTAATTAGCATTAATTGGGTGCCTGCCATGCCTTCGCTAACTTACTAAGTGATAGGAATGTCCACTATGTCAAAGCAGAAATGTAGTCCTAAGCATTCTGACCTCAGTAAGTGCTGCCGCTGCCACCAGGTTTTACTAAAGGAGAATCTGTGGTTCCCACCTGTCCTGCTGTTGGCTGGTCTCTGGTCTTCCTTTCACCATGGCNTTCAGATGAATAACAGACCAGAGGGGAGGAGGCCTCTCCAGGTTACTCAGCCAGATAGTGAATGTATGAATGGATGGAACGGCGCAATATTCTGAATCCATTTAATGGCACTAGAAATAATGGGCGTTGAAGAGTCAGCACGTTGGTGGGATCTTAAACAGAAAGCAAACTGGACTACACTCCCTATTTATTGCCCTCCTGTTTTCTTGGTAGTTTCTGGACTGACGAAGTGATGATGTTTTGTTCCTTCCGTATTTATAACGAAACACTTTTTTAGCATTTCTAAATGGAATCTACTTGGTTTGAGATCAAGCAGTCGGAACACTGTCTGGACTCTTTGTACACGGTTTTGGTTGAAGGCTTCCTTGGAAGCTTTCNGTCACCTTTTCCTGACTGGCTCTGTAATGAGCACAGCACCTATTATGAATTGCTATTTGGAGGACCAGTGCTTAGTTAAGCTGGATTTTGTAACCCAGTAGATTTTGGCTTGAGGTCTGATTTCCCCATCTTAAATTAATCCTAATGTTGAGAATTGCATAGGTTTGTGTGGAACAAAGCCTAGAACAACTGTAGGTAAACTAGTGATCTAGTCTAATTATAGGTGGGGAAGTTTTGGTGCCATAATTTCTCTTTGTTGGTGTTGGAATTTTATCAGTTGAAATGTATTTCTGTACCACAATGTAAGCTTCAATAAAAGTTTGCTTAATTGTCTAGTTAAAAAAAAAATCCTGACTCTTCTGCACTTTTTGTAGAGACATTTAGCGATTAGGAATCCTCTATCCCTGGTATGACAAAATATAGCTAAGACAGCAATTACTGGAAGATTTTATAGCTAGAACTTTTTGAAAACATTTTCTTCATAGCAGTTATTAATCCTTCTGCATTATTGCTCATTTCTCTTTCTTTAAATGAAGGACCACTCGCTTTGCTATAGTGACTGCTTTTTCTACCATGAAAAAGAAAACCAGACCCTGCACTATGACTTCCGCAACCTCAGCAGTGTGGGCTCGCTGATGAATGGCCCCAGTTTCACCTCCAAGGGAACGAAATACTTCCATTTCTTCAATATCAGTTTATGTGGGCATGAGGTGAGTTCTGGCTGTCGGCGGTGAGATGGATCTCTATTTGTTGTAAGATATCTATGTTAAATGACCAATAACACCTGCACAGCAATCAACAACTAATGTCAAGAATGGTTGCTGTTTTGAAGTCTTGTCACTTCCTATCCTGTGGACAGCTTTCTCTATCAGGGCAGTCTCATCTGGTCAGATTGTCAGTCAATCTGATATCTAATCAGATGAACTGCAAGCCTTATAGGTATGGCTTAAATACATTGAGTTCTTCCCTCCCTCTGTTTCTTCCTGAAAGTGTGAAAGGATAAACTGGTTAAACTTGCTAATCTCATTTGTTTTAAAATATAGGTAAGGTGTTATGATGTAAAGAAGCTTATTGTGTTAGTGTTCCCTAGGGACAGAAAAAAATGTACCTAAATGAAGGGAGATTTATGTGAAGAACTGATGTAAGCAGTTGTTGGTATGAACAACCTTATGATAGACTCTCTCAGCCCAAGTACAAAGGCTTTAGAATAAGAGAAGGCTGAAGACTCAGTCCTGGGCCTATTGCTATATAAGTCCTAGGGTCCCAAGGTCAGAACACCTGACGTCTTAATGTCTGTGGCGGGAGGAGAATGTGGCAGGCTCAGGAAGAAGGAATTCTTGCCTCTGCCCCTTTGCTCTATCTAGGTTTACCCAGTTGAGTGATGCTATGATTCATATTCATAGATCTTCCCCTCCCTCAGGCAACCAACTCACATACTACTCTCCTATGAAGCACCCGTACAATACTCCACGAACTCATGTTCTGCCAGTTCTCAGCTTTCCTTTTCTACCTACAACACGAATTCTGGTTATATTTTTTAAAGGAGGGAAAATACCAGGAGGAATTCTGTCCAAATTCAAAAAGAGATACACAGGATCAAATGTTAATTGATAATGTAGCCTCTGCTGATGAATATGGTATTTACTTGGTGGGATGGAAGAAGCAGAACTTTGTTACCATCAATGGGAGAATATTACCACTGTAGGTACCATATTTTCATTGCTGTGTGAGGTTGTAGTTTGGAAGTGGGGCACACATGAGAGAGAGAGAGAGAGAGAGAGAGAGAGAGAGAGAGAGAGAGAGAGAGAGACAAAGAGAGAATATCCATTATATATGCCATTAACAAAGTCAAACATTAATATGTAATGGGAAAATTTTCCTCTGTCTTTTTCATATTTACCCCTATATATCCAATCATCATCATTATGAGATGCTATGACAAACTTGTTAAATGAAATGAAAAAGATGAAACAAACTCCTCTCCAAGTTGCTTTTTTTTTTCTTTAGGAAAATTTTTATTAGATATTTTCTTTATTTACCTTTCAAATGTTATCCCCTTTCCTGGATTCCCCTCCGAAAACCCCCATCCCATCCTCCCTCTCCCTGCTTCTATGAGGGTGTCCCCTCACTCACCTACCCACTCCTGCCTCACTGCCCTAGCATTCCCCCACACTGTGGAATCAAGCCTCCGCAGGGCCAAGGGACTTTCTTCCCATTGATGCCAGATAAGGCCATCCTCTGTTACATATGCAGCTTGAGCCATGGGTCACTCAATGTGTACTCTTTGGTTGGTGGTTTAGTCCCTGGGAGCTCTGGGGTTCTGGTTGGTTGATATTATTGTTCCTCTTATGGAGCTGCAAACCTCTTCAGCTCCTTCAGTCCTTTCTCTAGCTCCTCCATTGGTGGTTTATTACAGCAATAGGACCCTGGCTAAAACAAAGCACTTCTCAGGACCTGGCTTTACAGGGGGTAATTCAACACACTAGGTTATCATTCCACTTAATAAAGGAATGCATAATAAATACCTTGATATGAAGCAATAAATGAGATTAGTTCCACTATCTTTTGTATTTCTTAATACTATTTTTGTATACTGTCTGATCCTTGTCTTGTTAAATGTCCTCATTCATTCATTCATTCATTTTCTCTCTGTATGCATGTGCATGTATATATGTGTTCATAAGTGTGTATGTATGTGGTGTGGTTTTGTGTGTAAGTATGTATGTGTGTATATATGTATGTATGTATGTTGTGTGTTTTATTTTCTTTTGGGTGAGTAGCCCAGGGTAACCTACAACTCAATATATAGTCCAGGATAACCTCAAACTCATGTGAATACAATAGGCAGGAACTAAGCCCAACTTTTTGTTACTGTTCTCACTTGTTTTCTTTTAGGTTTTGTCATTTTCTCCTCCCCCCCCCCGGCCCCCAGGACTTTTAGCCATTTTTTATTATTTTCTTGGCTACAACAATTTAGTAAAGATTTATTTCCCCTATTTTGTGATGAGAAAGCCTTATGGTGAGAGAAAATTTATATGTTAAAATTGCTAGATGCATTAAAAATGAGAACTATTTATGTTTCATATCTGTGTGTATTGACTTTAAGGTTAATAAAATAGCTTTCCAATTTTCATTTTATATTTCTCTGTAAAAATTATAGAGCAAGCGATAGTTCTTGCAGTGTATTTAAACATTATACAAATACAATCAGCCTCTGGCTGAAAAGTTAACCTCTTGTTCACTTTTATTCTTTCAAATTATTTTATAAACTGATATACCACTATGTCCAAGAGTAGGTTACTAAAGTACAGTGGTGATTAAGAGTCTAGAGTTTGGATGTCCTAGAACTCTGTAGTAATATAGCTTTTAGGCCATCTACAACCATACTTAGACTCATGAAGGAGAAAAGAGAAAGAGTTTCTTCCTTGGCATTTAAATCTTCATCAGCAGTCTGCTGCCTCCCCTGAATGCCTATGAAGTGAACAGTTTTTTAGATGATATTTACTTCCTGGAGTTATATGGCTTTCATCCAAAACAAATGATGCTTGTAGTAGGAGGACCAGTGTTTTGGCTTAGCTTAACTTCATCAACTCCCACCCTCTACTGAACATTGGAATTGCCTTGAGACTGATGCCTGGGCATCATCCCAGAACATTGAAATGGGCATCTCTGTGGTAAGGAGATAGCACCCAGTCTGATAAAAAGTCACAAGCTAATTGAGATTCAGGTTAAAGATGGATTATCAGTGAACCCTTTGCTTGTGGCTTTGCTTTCCTAGGGGAGAAAGATGGCTCTCTGTACCAACAATATTTCAGACTTTACGCTAAAGGAAATGGTGACAGGGTCAGATGACTACACAAATTTGGTTGGAGCATTTGTATGCCAGTCAACTATTATTCCTTCTGAAAGTAAGGGCTTCCGGGCAGCCTTGTCATCTCAGTCTATCATTCTGGCAGATATGTTTCTAGGTAAGTTTCCTTTGGCTAATATATGGAGGTATGTATTCATTCTCATTATATCGTAACAATAACTTGTCATAATACTGCTGTTTACAACACACAATTAAAGCCTGCAGTCTAATAAACTGTCATTTTGCAAAGCAAAAATCACTATTGGCCAGTATCAGGAGTACAAGAAGGTTCTGCATTCCTGTATGGAAATCTATGTGATAAAATGTTTTATGAGAGGATTGTCTTCATTCAGATTCTTTGCTTGAATAATTTTAGATATTAAAAATAGGCCTGGAGAGATGGCTCAGGTATTTGTAGCCCAAGGGCAAGGACCTAAGTTTGGAATCCTAGTGCCTTTGCAAAATTTGGGCGTGTGGGTTAGCTTAAAATCCTAGTGCTGTTAGAGAAAGTCCCTAGGGCTTGATGGCCAGCTAGCTTAGCAAAAATGGTTGATCTCTAGGTCCAGTGAGACTCTGTTTCAAAGATAAGATAGAGATAGGAGATATACCTCGAATCAACCCCAGCCTCCATATGTATACACACGATTGTATGCAACTGTACAAATAAAAATAAAAATTCTTTATGGAAATCTAAAAAGCGTGTAAGACATAATATGTACTACTGTGTTTCATTGAGGATGAGTTTTGTTCCCTTTGTCTGCTGTCCTGTAATATAGGAAAGTTTTAAAGTAACCCAGTTCCTTAGTGGTTATTAGGAATCAAATTCATTATAACTGCTAGGAGCAGTGAAAATTTGGGGGTGTAAGACCTGATCTGAGAATGTTTCTGTGGACTCCAAATGTACGGTGCTTAAAACTTCAGCACCAAGGTCAGCTGCCAGGTTCGCGCTAATTGGCAGAGGTTTGAGTCTGCTGGCTTGTTTTATCTTAGAAAAGGGAAATCCTGTCTTTCTGATTAAGCAAATCAGTAATTAAATAAAACTAGCTGAAGTGTGGGCATGGGAGCACCAGGCTTGGTGAAATAAACATGTCTGTACTTAAGGTGAGCAAACATAACCTGTGTCTACTGACAAAACTCAGTGAAAGAGCGCAATACTGGAATAGATGTTTGAAACATTAGGACTAAAAGGAACCGTAGAAGCCATCTAAACCACTGTATATATCCTACAGATTCTAGAAAAACAAACAAACAAACAAACAAAAGAACAAAACATCCAGGGTAGCGAAATGAGCTAGAGTTCATGGCTGGGGCTGAGAATCTTTTTTTCCTAGAGATGTTGGAAGGCTTCTTATTCTTATCAGGAATGGCTCAGTTTAATATTTCAGGTGAGGGATGGGTGAGGGGACAGTTGTCGAGGTAAAGCTATTTTGTCCTCAGATGTATGGAGACTAAGTAAACCTAATCTTCCCCGCTGCTTCAGAGTTTGTTTTTCAATGTCATCTAGGTGCCACGGTTGACACTGCCTTGCAGAACGTTAATATCAAGGAGGATATGTTCCCAGTGTCGCCGAGCCAAGTGCCCGATGTGCATTTCTTTTATAAGTAAGTGAAGGTATTTTTTTTTCTTATGACTATTTTTTTTTTAAATAAAGAGCTCATACGTCTCAATCTGTAGATTTTAGTTCTTATTCTTGGTTATAATTTCCTAGTGGCAAGAAAGAAAGATAATATTGCTTTAGGGAGCCTAGCATGGCAGCCTGGCATGGCAAACATTCTCTCTCTCTCTCTCTCTCTCTCTCTCTCTCTTTCACACACACACACACACACACACACACACACACACACACACACACACACACAGGAGGCTTTGGTTCATTGCCTAAGCAGTAATTACTTCTTATTCACTTACCCACTTTTTATTCAGCCTGATGTTTTGATACAATTGGCTCTTGTTTCCTTCAAAAAATTTTGTTGTGATTAAAATCGTAATAATTTTACTAAATGCCTTAATGATGGGTCATCTTCATACAGGTGGTGGAAGTCAATATACTGAATTTGTGTCAAGTTAGAAATTAGAAACCTTTAATAATTTTCTCTTTTTGTTTGTTCATGGAGCATGGGAGCCATTCTGTACATGACCCTTTTGTCCTGGTCATCTGTATTGTATTTGGTCTTTAATCTAGTGCCTGCTTTACAACAGGTCTTCCACAGCCACCACATCTTGTATTAATGGACGATCGACTGCTGTGAAGATGAGGTGTAATCCCATGAGACCTGGTGCAGGTGTGATATCAGTCCCCAGGTATTCACTTTTACTACAGGGTTATTCTGTTGAATTCCTTGTTGGAAGCAAAGCTGTCAGGACTATTGCTGTTAAAACATATTCTTTATGGAAATAAAGCAGAATGAGAACAAAAGAACCAATGGGTGTATTGTAGGGATATGTCAGGGCATGATTCAAATGAATAGGTCCTAGTCAATCATACTGCCTCCCAGCATCTTCAATGACACTCCCTTGTCCCTTTTGCCTTCTGCATCTAACTCTCTTCAAAATGACTTAGGCAGTAAACAATGAATTGCACTGTTTGTATTTTTGTGTTTATTCTCACTGTTTATCAGTCTCCTTTGATTGAATGGGAGTGTACCTGTTTCCTAGAACTAGATCCACAATTAACTGTCTGGACATCAAAGCCTTGAACTAACTAATCTAACTTGTGTCATGATGCCTTTCTCTGCAAGGGAATGAGGTCTTGAAGACAATGCTTAGGTCCAGTTTCAAGCCCAGGCTTTTGTGAAATTGTAGTAGAACCATCAGGATAAATCTGACCAGTAGAACACAATGCAGAATATTCAATTGATTACCGGTTCTCTGTGGTCTGTATTTGATATATCCTGTTAATTTTTGCTGGAAACACCAAAATATAACTCCTAGGCTCTAAAAACTATTCATTTAAATACAGCCTACGATTCCCACGAAGGACACCTAAGTATCTCAGTATTTTCAGGATATTTAGTTAAGGGACCTTTTGATGATAGCATGGTTCTATCTAAATCCTTTAAATAAGAAAATGATTTAGTTTTTCTGTAACCTCACTTAAGAGCAATTTAAAGCTCTCCTGTTTATGCTACAGGTGGATTAGAAAATGTTGCTCTATACCTGAAACTACTGTGTATTCTAGCAACAATAGCACCAGCAACACAGTAATGTTGGCTTATTTGGGGATATATAGGTGCACTAGCATATGCTTTTCATCAGCTGCTTCTCTGGTTCACATTGCTCTAATGATTTGTTATTCTTTTCACCTATTGAAGGTGAGAGAAGAATGTAATGAGAGAACAGAGGAATAGACATGGATAGGGAAATGGGCAAAGATTATGCTCCTGAGCTAGAGAGCACCCTTCTGCTCCCTTGCAGCTGGAGTCCCCACCGCAAACTAGAGTCTTTACATAAAGGCACATATGGAGATTCCAGAAACAGACACACATCTCATCACTCAGGAGTTCGGCTGGGTCGTTTGAGTTGTGTGCTCATTACATTGACTATAGTCCTCATGAGGTCCTTTTCCAGATTTTGTAATTAACCTCTCCGGGTCTGGTCTTCAGAGTCCATCTGGATGGCTTTAGAGGTTCCTCGCCAGGTCTCTGACTCAAGCAGATGGTATCCTAACGACCGGGTATGGCCTGTAGAAAATAAATCAGTTTCTACTCTGCCAGGGTGCATTTTGATTTCTTACTATAAATAAAACATAGCCTCATGGGGTTAAAGGATGGCATCTTATAAGCAGAAGAATGTAAAGTTTCTCTTTTTGGCTTCCAGCAAGCTTTACCTCTAAGGGAACTTTACTGTGTTCACCAGGGTTTCTCTGGATTGCCTGAAGCAGAAACCTTAGAATATCTGTTGTTAAAATTTATTTCTGAGTCTCTGGGTGTTGAACACTGGAGTATTTCTAAAAATAGAAGGCAACTGAAACCCATACTAAAATCGAAGCGTTGTTTCTATTGACCTAGCATACCGTAGATTTTACATGCTCTACTTTCCTGAAACAGATTCTCTATTCTTTAGTATTATTGTTTGCGTCTTGGCCTTCTGAAATGAAATGTAGTATTCATATGATTTGAAATGTAGTATTCATGGCAGAGTTTGGCACACAGGTCTTGATAAAAATTCATTTGTAGCTGTGATAATTGTGCATGCAGACAACTGCTCTAGGAAGCTGTACTGAGTCCCACAGTCAAATGTTAAGACTTTCAGTTTTCTCTTGAGTGAATTTCCCATCAAGGCACAAGGGGGAGCCCAAGGATCAGCACAAGAAAAACAGTAGCTTGCTTGGTCTCAAATAATTAGGTTTTTTTTTTTACTGAAGGGCTGAATAAAGATTTCCAACTAACAGGGAAGTAATAGACAGGGAAGTAATAACAGGGAAGTAATGGACAGGGAAGTAATGGACAGGGAAGTAATGGACAGGTTTCTCATTCTACTTTTGAGGAAGACTTATTGTTGCATTTTTTTTGGAAGCTTTAAAAATATCTGAGCAAAATGATATTGCAGCCTCCTGTGAGGCTATGCCAGTGCCTGGCAAACACAGAAGTGGATGCTCACAGCCAGCTATTGGATGAAACACAGGGTCCCCAATGGAGGAGCTAGAGAAAGTACCCAAGGAACTGAAGGGGGCTGCAACCCTGTAGGTGGAACAACAATATGAACTAACCAGTACCCCCTGAGCTTATGTCTCTAGCTGCATATGTAGCAGAAGATGGCCTAATCGGCCATCACTGGGAATAGAGGCCCCTTGGTCTGGCAAACTTTATATGACCCAGCACANGGNAAGNCCTGGGCCAAGTAGTGGGAGTGGGTGGGTAGGGGAGCAGGGTCGGGGGGGGGTATAGGGAATTTTCGGGATAGCATTTGAAATGTAAATAAAGAAAATAATAATAATAAAAATTATTTGGGAAAAAAATATCTGAGGAAAAGATGCTAACCAGACAATTGGCCTTCAGATGGTGTTGATCAAGAAGTCAGAGTGAGACCTTACAATAGTGCCACATCAGGAATTATTCTTGGCCAACCATGTGAAAATGGCTTCAGTAATAGTAATAGACAGCAGGGTCTTTGAAGCTTGGTGGTCAGGAAAACTTTCAAAAGACCCTTCAGCTCTTAAAAAGTGAAGAGTCTGCACAGGGAGAAGAGGGGTGTGTGTATGTTCTGCTGAGTGTATACTTCAGAGGGATCATGTTATCTGGATTTTAATTTTATCTGTGATTAGAAACATCAAACTTTCTGCTTGATCTGGAAAATGCATGTATGTAGTGCTATCCCCTAATTCCCAAAAGTGTCTGGAGGGGTTGGAGAAATGTAGGTGAAAACTTTACAGTGTGGCATCTCTGGCAAGTGAAATCCGACAACCACAATTGTTTCTGAGGTTTTTTTAATCTAATGAACTTTGCTCCTTGGGTACACACTAAGTTTCTTCTGCAAAGGATGGCTAATACCTCTAAATAAATCTGCATAGATGAGTCCACCCCCTGGCTTCTTAAACCTCTGGCCAACTTCACAGATGGATGGACATGAAGCTGAAGAGACTGTTTGTATGGAACAATGCGTACCTGAACATTACATTTGAGAATTGCCCATTCATGGGCATAGGCATTTGCGTTAGTGAAAAGATTACACAAGAACCTTCTTAGAAAACAGGCACTGAATGGATGTGATCTGGAAGATGCATGAGTTAAACATGTTTGCTTCACCAAGTAAGAAGCATTGAGCCTGATGTTGTATAGCTGTTGAGTACCACACCCGGGATGGAACAATCTCCTAATAGCTCTTGTTCTTTTGTGACAAAATGCATTTTCATCTCGATATTTCAAGCCACTGTCCTTCCATGTCTCCCGAGATCTGTCAAAAAGTACACTTAATAAAGAGGCAAAGTAGATTTATCCTAGGGTACAACTCAGCAGATCTGCAAGTTGTTTGTGTCTTATTTTAACTGAATTGCCTTCTTTAAGCATTCATCATTAATGTTCATGTAAGAGCATCATCTTCATTTCACTCTTTACTTCTTACCAGTTTATGAACGTATTCAACTGCTTAAATTGTTTTTTAGTCAGTATAATTTTTTTTTGTGTGAAATCCTCTTGCAGAATCCAAATTCATTTCATGATCATCACAGCCTCTGTAGATGTTGTATCTCACCAAAGGGATGCTTTGCAGTTCTGTCCTGATAGTGTTCAAGAGTTGGGTACTCCAGGGATTTATACCACAGGCTCAAATTTCGTCTTTATATCAAAGTCATTAAGTTTATTGGACTCTAATGAAGCATTTGGTTGAGACATCAAAGAAGGCCTATTAATGTCAAAAAGTCTATCTATTTGAAATTAAGAGTCAGAGATAGACTGTTTTTTTATCTCTTTCCTCTGATTCTTTACAGAAAGATAATAGATATCCAAATTTGAAAAGCAAGATAATGCAAAAGAGTAAGACAAAATATGTTCCTAGAACAGAAATGAACTGACACATATAACAGCTTTATGAACATTTGAAAATACAAAAAACAAAAACAAAAACAAACCAACAAACACTGTAATCAAGAAAGGGAATCCTTTAATGCAGTCACGTTAAAATTGTGCAGTTTGAACATGAGTAAGTCATTTTAAGAGATGGTTATAATCATATCACAAAACATTCATACATTTTTAGAATAATTTTTAAATAGAGGTATCTATAGATAAAGGAAACTAGGAAACAAGTTAACTAATGTTGTCTTGAATAGGTACTAACTTGTGGTAATTAATCTTAGAAGAATTCTTTGCAAAGGGGAATCTGTAAAGGTGTGTTTTTAAATTCCTTGTTCTAAGAGTCACAGGTAAAAATTACCCTTACGTTAAAATTCTGTTGGCTAGGTTTGAGCATTTGTGTTCCCCAAATTCATTTGCTAAAATAACAATACAATGCTAAATCCCAGCCTAGGGATATTAGAAAGCAGTAACTTTGAAAGGTGTTTAGCTTACAGTGGTTCTGACAGCGTGGATGAAATGGGTGTTCTTATTAAGGTCCCCTAAAGAGCTAGCTAGCCCTATGCCATGTGAGGTCCCCTAAAGAGCTAGCTAGCCCTATGCCATGTGAGGTCCC